>NC_087218.1:39156798-39194298 GCF_015104395.2 Macrobrachium nipponense | reverse complement strand
TTGGAAAAAGCCGGAAATCCGGAAAGCTTTTAGAAAGAAATGACATCCGGAAAGCTTTTGAAAAAGAGGAACATCCGGAAAGCTTTGAAAAAGCGGAACATCCGGAAAGCTTTAGAAAAGATGGACATCCGGGAAGCTTTGGAAAAGAGAGACGTCCTGAGAGCTTTGAGAAAAATAAACGTCTGGAAAACTATGAAAACTTGGAGAAAGAAGAAGTATGATTAGCTAACCTTACTAGCAACTCAGTCCTTTGATGTATTCATATAAAGTTGAGACTGTTGATATGTGCAAAGCTTTGACAAAAGATGGCTTGGAAGCTTAGAGGAATTGGGCACCTAGGAAATTTGAAGAAAAATCCTAAGAGAGAGAGAGAGAGAGAGAGAGAGAGAGAGAGAGAGAGAGAGAGAGAGAGAGAGAGAGAGAGAGAGACTTATAATGATCATGCCAAATAATCTCAGAAGATATTCTGAAAGCATACTAGAGAGCAATGGAACCTGGACATCTTCGACAAGAAAAGACAAAAGAAAAGCTTAGATAATATGTTTTCTAGATAGCTTAGAGACAGGGATTTCCAGAAATTTTAGAGCAAGTAGGGCATATCGGGAAAACTGATAAATGTAGTTCGCTCATAGTCCAGAGAATTTTTCGGTATCTAGTTGAGTGTTTGGAAATAAGTTAAAGCCCTTATTCCCCTCATTTCGTGGCTTGAATATAAGTTAAAGCCCTTATTCCCCTCATTTCGTGGCTTGAATATAAGTTTAAGTCCTTATACCCCTCATTTCGTGGCTTAGAAATCATTTAAACTCCTTATTCCACTCGTTTTGTGGCTTAGAATTAAGTTAAGTCCTTATTCCCCTCATTTCGTGGCTTGGATATAAATAAAAGTCCTTATTCCCTTCATTTCGTGGCTTGGAAATAAGTTAAAGTCCTTATTCCCCTCATTTCGTGGTTTGGAAATAAGTTAAAGTCCTTATTCCCCTCATTTCGTGGCTTGGATATAAATAAAAGTCCTTATTCCCCTCATTTCGTGCCATGGAAATAAGTTAGTCTTTATTCCCCTCGTTTTGTGGTTTAGAAATAAGGTAAAGTTCGTATTCCCCTCATTTCGTGCCATGGAAATAATTTAGTCTTTATTCCCCTCATTTCCTGGCCTGGATATAAATGAAAGTCGGTATTCCCCTCCTTTCGTGGCTTGGAAATAAGTTAGTCTTTATTCCCCTCGTTTTGTGGTTTAGAAATAAGGTAAAGTTCTTATTCCCCTCATTTCGTGCCTTGGAAATAAGTTAAAGTCCTTATTCCCCTCATTTCGTGGCTTGGAAATAAGTTAGGCTTTATTCCCCTCGTTTTGTGGTTTAGAAATAAGGTAAAGTTCTTATTCCCCTCATTTCGTGGCTTGGAAATAAGTTAGGCTTTATTCCCCTCGTTTTGTGGTTTAGAAATAAGGTAAAGTTCTTATTCCCCTCATTTCGTGGCTTAAGCAAGTGCTGAATTGAAATCCTTATTTTTGGACATGCATAGAAAGATTTTATCAAAGAGAATTACCCGCCTTCTCATTTTGTCGTCATAATGAAAAGATTGACTCCTCATTAGTGACACAGCTTCCTTTCCTCCTTCCTCTTTTCCCTCAGCCTTCTTTTACTCTTCCTTATTTACTTCCCTCCTCCTCCTCCTCCTCCTCCTCCTCCTCCTCATTTGGACACGGTCTTTCCCCAAAGGTCTATACAGGGGAAAACTTCACTACTGGAGCAACACTGGGAATTAATATGAGAGATGTTTATTCCCTCTTAATTTTTGGGGGGAAAACACCACGGCAGAAATTCCGTCTATTTCCTTTCACTGTCGTCTCTTTCCAGGTGACGGAAGGAGGATGGGGACCCGGAGAGAGGGAGAGGGGGAGGGGAGGTGGCACCACGGATATCAAAGACGAAGTCACTTAGTGCCACAGCTGTTGTCGTTTAATGTATGCTAATTGCCCGACTCCGGCTGCTCTCTCTCTCTCTCTCTCTCTCTCTCTCTCTCTCTCTCTCTCTCTCTCTCTCTCTCTCACACACACATTACTTCGTAAATTCCTTGAGAAAAGAAAGCGGCAAGAAAGAGCTTTCGGTGGGAGTAATTCCGTGGGTGTCTATAAAATCACTCCTCGTAAATTATTTCTTTTATACCAGCGTACCCATGCGGTCAGAAATTGTGTTAAAATAAGAGACGGTTTGGACCCTGAGGACGGTACATACTGTTCTCAGAACGAAGGCATGTTCATCCTCCGCTCCGATACATGGGCCGTTGGTTATTGAGGTTGGACCCGGGCTGGACGACGGCAATTTTGAATGTGAAGTTTATTCCCAGTCGAGGTCGTTGTTACACAGAAAAAAATATTTGGGGTGTGCAACAGATGTTATTGTATGAATTGAAGGAGCCGAAGTTCACTTTTTTTTTAATTACCATTTTTAGCTTATTTTCTTTCTTTTTCGAATGGATGTTTTGGATAGAAAGAAAGCAGTTTGTTTAAATGAAAGTAGCTTTTTAATGAATGTTTTGGATAAAACGAAAACAATTTGTTTCAATGAAAGTGGATTTTTGTAAATGGATGTTTTGGATAGAAAAATTAAATGAAAGTGGTTTTTGACATTTTGCCAAAATGATGATAATGCAGCTGGTTTTCTTCCTCTTTGATATATCTTTATTAATATAGAAAGAAGCAGATAGAAGGATAAAAACAATCCACCGATTATATGGCTCATTGACTCTCCTGTCTTGCAGTGTCAAGATTTGGAACTTTGTTCCTGCTCGTGTTTTCCCGTATTTTTATAGTCTCTCCTCCTTTAATTGCCAGATCTGTTGCTTCCGTCGAGTTGAAGCTTCGACCTCTTTCCTTACGTTTTTACTTTTTTATTTTGTTTTATTATTTTATCTTATTTTTAATCCCATCATTCTGAGCGGGAAATGGAATCTTAACGCTTGTAGGCACTTAATATATTGATCCCACTTTTATGCAAAACTCCAAAGTATAACTTGAGTAAATATTGTCCTTGATACCAGAATGTTTTATCACTAATAGATGGCAAATATTTGGACTTTTTTTTTTTTTTTTTTTTTTTTTTTTTTTTAACATGGGGAAATGATAAGTGGGTATATTGGGAGCAAAGCAACCCATCCCCTTAGGGAGGTGGTTCTTTGCAGCGTCCCTTCGGCCCCTAGCTGCAACCCCTTTCATTTCTGCTACTGTACCTCAATTCATATTCTCTTTCTTCCACTTGCTACCCACTCAGTCCTCACAATTGTTTCATAGTGCAACTGTGAGGTTCTCCTTCTCTTACATCTTTCAATCCCAGCGCTAGGCAATTGGTCTACATTCTATATTCCACTCCGTTCCAACCCATCGCTGTGGGTTTAACGAATCTACTGTAGGTTTAGTTTCAGTTGAACTTTCCAGCTTCAGGTGGACTTTTTTTTTTTTTTTTTTTTTTTTTTTTTTTTTTTTTTTTTTTTTTTTTTTTTTTTTTTTTTTTTTTTTTTTTAGATCAAGTACAATTTCTACTTTAGGTGCTCCTTTACCTTTTATAATCTTTTATTATCTTTTTTATAATCATAGAGCGATTGAGACCCCATGTTACTTAATCTTTAAGTAGCAGTCGATTCAATCAATGTCGTTAATTATCGGGTATATGAAAAGTGATGATTGGGAATTACTTTTGGAGAAGGAGACACACAGCTGTAAGCACTGATATACTTCTTATTTCGAAAAAATTATGATTAATTGTCAAGCTGTATAGTCACCCATTCTCTGAAAATGGCGCTTGATCATATTATATACAACATACTAATAATATTATAGTGTAATAATATTAATAAATGAATGAAGATGCAGTTGTTGACTCAAGTTTATTAACTATTCACTCTTAATTATGTGGATTTCTGCCCTTGGAAAGTCAACCGGGGTTTTGACAAAAATGCATTTTTTTCATTCTTTTCTAATTCAGTAATAACAATTGAGCTGTTGCATAGATGGAAATTTCGAGGTCCAGGGGTACTTACAACTCAATTCTAGGTATTTTGACAAGTCAGCCCTAAGCAGTCTATTTCATAGCTTATGCCTAAAAAGCAATAATTTTGCTTAGCTCTTGCAGTAACATAGGGAGAGTTTTGGACTCCTCCTCCTCCATCAGGGTCCTGTTGTGTTTCAAATGTTAATGGTCTGGCTTCGAAATTACCGAAGATGTTGTGGGTCAAAAGCTGGATAAATTTAAGAATATCCTAAACAATTACAGTATGACTGCACTAAGTGGTATGTTATAATAGTGATCATTATTATCCTATTTCGTCTTAAAGTGTCCTACATCATATTTATCATCGAGCCTTACTACATAGTGCAGTTTATGTAAATTCTGGAACGAACGATAATTAAAATCTGCCCAAAGCTATAATATAATAATAATAATAATAATAATAATAATAATAATAATATCTCTTTTCGCCTTTTCTATTTACCCTGCCATGTGCATTTTACCGGTAGTTATCTAAATAACAGTTTCGTGTTGGGTCTACAAAAAAAAAAATCTGGATACAGTCAGAACTGGAAACAGTTCTGACTGGAACAACAGGCGCAGTGCACTCAGGAAGGTAAACTCTTGAATGATGTATCTGCAGCGCCCTTATCGGCTGAAGGTAATACTGCAGAAGAGGAACTTCACTACGCAATGCAGTCTCGGCCTCTAGTTCGTGATAGTTAATGGCGTAATTACACACTAGAGCGCAGGGCTGAAATAAGCATTTTAGCGAAAAGCTGAGCGTTAGTGATTTAGCTGTTCTTTGTGCATGAAATGCAGTGCAAAATAGTATGCGGGAATTTGAGCCCATACTATAGGAAAATTATGACTCGACTCTCTCTCTCTCTCTCTCTCTCTCTCTCTCTCTCTCTCTCTCTCTCTCTCTCTCTCTCTCTCAATTTCTTTTTTATTTAAGTAAGGTGTAATTCAGGAAATTTGGATCTGAGGCAGAAAAAATAATTGTGTAAATCTTTCTCTCTCTCTCTCTCTCTCTCTCTCTCTCTCTCTCTCTCTCTCTCTCTCTCTCGATGTAGTGTGGGAAATTTGAATCTGAGGCTGAAAATAATTGTTTAAATTCTCTCTCTCTCTCTCTCTCTCTCTCTCTCTCTCTCTCTCTCTCTCTCTCTCTCTCAGGTGACATCAGTTACAATACTTGGCGGGTCACTGTTTTTGCATAAACCATGACATTTATAAGTTCTGTTCCCCACCACTTTTCAGATATTAAAACCTGAATTGTAATTTAAATTGGCTTTTTCTTGAAAGGGGTCAATAGCAAGTTTTTATATGAAGAATAGTTTCTTGAGATAATGAGGGCTGTGTTGTGGTATTTACCTGTTGGATGGTAACATTACCTGTTGCTTGGCCAGAGAAGCTGTCTTTAATTGGAGAACTTTGAAGGCAATCCGCATCTTTTCATGAATGTTAACAATTATTATTGGCAGGGTTGGAGTCATTGTAATTGTATTTTAATTGAAATGTAATTAATTACAGAATTTCGTGTAATTGTAATTGTAATTGAAAATTAAATTATAGTAAGTGATTGTAACTTAATTAATTACAGGAGGATATAATTTGTAAATTAATTGTAATTTTAAAATTCAAGTGGTAAGGATCGGCCTCCATTAGGAGTGATGGCTTAACTATACTCGGTTTTTTCCATCTGTCCACCCGCCTGTGGTGTTTGCGCATGGTAACACTGCGTCCCGGGCTTTAAATAGTTACGCTATGTGTAAGTTTTAGGTAAATAAAAGGATATCTGGGTGTACATTTGCACCTGAAAAGTTTTTTAATAATTTAATGTATGCGAAATACACCGTTAATATTCGAAATAGGATATTGTTGTTATTGTTAAATGTAAGCTGCCTTTTCGGGGTGGCGAATGGAACAGCCAGACTCAGTGACGGGAAAATTGCTTCTCTCGCTGTTCACTACGGCAAGATGTTAACTTTATTGGACCACACCTACTCTGCCACTAAGCTACGTGTTACTTCATTACACGTAAGTATATCAGTATATACTTTTAATTTTTATAAAGTGCGTTTTAGCACTTTTCCCCCCACTGTGTCTGGCTGTTCCATTCGCCACCCCGAAAAAGGCAGCTTACATTCAACAATAATAACAATATCCTATTTCGAATATTAACGGTAATTCGCGTACAGTAAATTATTGAAACACTTTTCTGGTGTAAATGTACACCCAGATATCCTTTTATTTACCTAAAACTTACACATAGCGTAACTATTTAAAGCCCGGGACGCAGTGTTGCCATGCACAAACACCGCAGGCGGGTGGACAGATGGAAAAAAACCGAGTATAGTGCTAATAAATACTCTTTTAATATGACCTCTGCTCGTCTTCTATCACTTACACTTCTAGAAATAAATTATGAAACCTTATTAGCTCGATTTGCTCACCTCCTCAATACACTGTTTACTGTGCCAAAGATTAGTGTTTACTATCGCACCGAAATCAGTTGTAATCGTAACTGTAATTGTAATCGAATTTCATGTTAAGTAATTGTAATTGTGATTCATTTTTTCAAGTGTAATTACTACAACCCTGATTGTTGGTGTAATGCTCCGTTTTTTTTATTTTTTTTCCTATTATTGTCGTCCTCTATGAATCGAAGGTGGGATAGTGCCGTCAGTGTTCGTCATGCGGTGCAATGTAGGCATTACTTGAGGTTCTTTGCAGCATCCCTTCGGCCCCTAGCTGCAACCCCTTTCATTCCTTTTACTGTACCTCCGTTCATATTCTCTTTCTTCCTTCTTACTGTCCACACTCTCGTAACTATTGATTCATAGTGCAACTGCTTTGAGGTTTTCCTTCTGTTACGCCTTCTAATCCTTTTCATTGTCATTTCCCGTTTCAGTGCTGAATGGCCTTAGTTGCCCCAGTGCTTAGCGTATGTGCCAAAAGTCTGTAAATCAATAACTGTGAATCGAAGCTGATCATTATAATATTAATGTTGAAGTTGAGATATTCAATACAAGTAATGGTGTCCAATTGAGGCACTAAATAATGATAGATATAAGCTAGTTTCTTTCTATTCTAATAACACTGTAAATTTTGAGAAAAGGTGCAGCTTTTGACTCGGGTTTTTAGATGGAATATGAAAAGACGAGAGGTTAGTCGACCAGTAGAAATACGACTCATGACCGCAATTAATAGCTTCCCCAACGATCAAGCTAAAGTTAAACCAAACTTCCTCGTGTATACTCTGTTTTTTTTCCATCTGTCCATCCGCCTGCGGTGGTCACGCATGGTAACACTGCGTCATGGGCTTTAAATAGTTACGCTATGTGTAATGTTTTGGTAAATAAAAGGATATCTGAAAAGCACTGTATGTGAATTACACTGTTAATATTCGAAATAGGATATTATTTAAAGCCCGGGGTGCAGTGTTACCATACGTAAACACCGCAGGCGGATGGACAGATGGATAAAAACAAGGTATAGTGAACCTAAAAGCTAAGTCACACGGTCACTTGTTGCACCTTATAGCGTTTTGCTTTTGTTATTGGTGAGACCTATGCCCTTTCTCTTGTTGGTGAGACCTATGCCCTTTCTCTTGTTGGTGAGACCTGTGCCCTTTTTTTTGCTGATGAGAACCTATGCCCTCTCTTTTGTTTGTGAGAACCTATGCCCTTTCTTTTGTGGGTGAGACCTATGCCCTTTGTTGGTGAGACCTATGCCCTTTCTCTTGTCGGTGCAAAGTTTGGCACGAAGGTGCTGAAAGGTCATGTGACACTATCTTGAGAAGGATTAGATTTGACAGAGGGATCAAGAGGAAGAATATCAACATGTTAAGAAAAAGTCTGAGAAAGGAAACAGACCTTGGAAGCGCACTCCTGCCAATGGAGGAACGTCAAATTAAAGAAAAAACTAGTTAACATTAAATGTAGGAGTAAAATAGTAAAAAAGAAATAGGAATTCCAGTAATGATACCGATGACATTGCTTGAAAATGTATGTAGCAATGGCAAATGTTCTTTATGTTTTCAGGGAAAGTTTAATAGATATTACTCAAGGTTGGATTACCCAATCAATCACGTTTGCCACTCGGTACTTGAGATCAAAGAGTTTTAAAAATGGTGTTTGATTGTAGTAAGTACAAGGATCTTAATCATTATGGTTCAAGCCTAAAAGAGTGATAACTGGAGGGGTTGGACAAGTCGCCCTAGTTGAGAACAACTGAAGGAAACAAACTGATCTGCAGACTAGGTTTATATACGGAAAAATACGGGTTTACATAGGGAGAAATACGTGATCGTTATTTAGTTAATCCCTAACAAAATCAGAAAATACGGGTAAAATACGGAAAAATACGTGATCGTTTTAATCCATAACAAACTCAGGGAAATACGAGTTAAGTACGGAAACATACGTGATCGTTTTAATCCCTAACAAACTCAGAAAAATGCGGGTTAAATACGGAAAAATACTTAATCGTTTTAATCCTTAACAAACTCAGAAAAATACGGGTAAAATACGGAAAAATACGTGATCGTTTGAATCCTTAAGAAACTCAGAAAAATACGGGTTAAGTACGGAAAAATACGTGATCGTTTTAATCCTTAACAAACTCAGAAAAATACGGGTAAAATACGGAAAAATACGTGATCGTTTTAATCCATAACAAACTCAGAAAAATACGGGTTAAATACGGAAAAATACTTGATCGTTTTAATCCTTAACAAACTAAGAAAAATACGGGTAAAATCCGGAAAAATACGTGATCGTTTGAATCCCTAACAAACTCAGAAAAATAGGGTTAAATACGGAAAAATACGTGATCGATCTTTTAGCTAATCCCTAACAAACTCGAGGAAAAAGGCCTATATGGCCATAGGCCTTGCCCTGTTTTTAATCTTTCGCAGATTGGAATGATAGTGAAGGCACAGGAATGGGCGAGGTTCAATGGCAAAGACAGCCATCGCATGTAATGGTTGGTTTAGATTAAACCGGCTTTAAATTGCCAGCACGGACTACGATGTTGAAGAGATTAAAAAGACCTGATTTTGACTTCTTGAGTTCACCAGACCGAAGGAGACGTGTGAAGCATCTGTGGAATCATCTTTAGAATACTTTGTGGAAAGCACTTAATCAAAGAGAGGAGCATTACATAACTGATGGTTTGTTTCGTCATTTACAAAGGAAGAAGGAAGCTATATCAGCAGAGGTTACTCAGAGGTCAAATTCAGGTGAAGAAACAAAATTGGAGAAGTTTAGCGAGTGAGCGAGTCATTGGATTTTATGTAAATAACAGTTTCGTTTTACTGACAAAAATCTCAATCCAGTCACAATTTGGAACAGGCCCTTGCTAAGGAATAACACGTATAATACACTCTTGAAGGTAAGCTCTGTAATGATGTATACCTGCAGCGCTTTGCAAAAGAAATAACCAATCATTCTGAAAGGGGTAATTAGCTAACGGGCAAACTGATTCTGAAATGAAAAAGAAAATGGAGAGACTGTTTCAGTCCTTTAATGCAGCGGGTATTATGCGCGCGCTCATTAAAAGGAAAATTGGGATTTTTCCTAGACAGTGGCCCCCAAGGCTTTTAACCCGGTATGTATACCCACCTTTGCGGCGTGTTCAGTACAAGCCCGTTGGGAATTATAGTAAAAACATAAACAAAAGACTGAAAATGTAACGATAATGACCCCAGGAAACATTAGTCGTAGATACGACCACCGACAATCCCTTGGGGGCTTTAATCTAGGAAAAATCCGAAAATTGTAATAAACTTGCGATCAAGTAATTGCGTGACTGTCAGATCTACTATAAAACAGACCAAATGAAATTATATACATTGCTGGCTATTACTTATGGAATTTTATACTTTGCTGGCTATTACTTATGGAATTTTATACTTTGCTGGCTATTACTTATGGAATTTTATACTTTACTGGCTATTACTTATGGAATTTTATAATTTTGCTGGCTATTACTTATTGAATTTTATACTTTGCAGGCTATTACTTGTGTAATTTTATACTTTCCCTGCTATTACTAATGGAATTTTATACTTTGGCGGCTATTACTTGTCAGAATCAAAGAAAATTAAAACCATCATTCTTGCAGACCAGTGAGGTAGAGTTGCTGAAATGCAGTGCCTATAAAAAGAAATATGTAAAGTTACAGCTGCCATCTCACTGCTCACAGGATACTATAACGTCTGTGTAAGGGCAAAATGTAAAATGATAGCAGGTAATGGGTTGAGATTGGCTGCCATACCTGTTTTTTAAGAAAGAAGCAGTAAAGCCATACCTCCAAACTGACAGCCGATCAACTCTTGTAATATCTCTGCAAAACGTTAGAAGTTATTTGCCTTTAGAAATTGAGTGTCTTAAATTTGTTTGTTGTTTGGTGTTTTTACGTTCATGGAACGAGTGGTTAGTCAGCAACGGGACCAACGGCTTTACGTGACTTCCGAACCACGGCGAGAGTGAACTTATATTACCAGAAATACACATCTCTCACCCCTCAGTGGAATGCCCGAGAATCGAACTCGCGGCCACCGAGGTGGTAGGCTAAGACCATACCGATCACGCCACTGAGGCGCTAGAGTGTCTTAAATTTAACTTTATATAAGAGAATGGGATTTCCATAGATATTAGATACCGACTGAGGGACTCTTTGTTCCAGTTCTGTAAAAAGAAGTCAAAGGAAAAGATTTGCAAACTTTCCTGTTTTGTAAAAAAAAGAGGACTAAATGTGTTGATTGTCCAATACTGACTGAGTGACCTTTTTTGATATACAAAACAAAATCTCGGCCATCAACTGTGACATTTATGAAGTTTTAAAAGAGAAAGAAAGAAAGAGGAGAGAGGGGGTAAAAACCAAAGGCAGCCAACAGCAGAGATTGTCATTTCTGTCGTTCACCTGTCAATAAGGAATGAAAGAGTCCTTGTGGCCAGCCCGAGGATGCGATATTGCTTTACAGACTCCCAGAAAAGGGGTCAGGATTCCGGTTCGTGAAATAAAAAATTTGTGCTGTTGTCAAAATCAAACTCTGTAAAAACTGAAGTAGATTTTCTTGTTGCGAGGTAAAAAGGACGTTCTCCTGCAACCTCTGGAAGAAAAAAAAAAATAGATCGTCGTCGTTAGTAGAAGGGATATTGTTACTCAAGGTGTGAAAAAGAATATATATCTTCGTTTAAATAGAAGAGATATTGTTCCCCAACCTCTGAAAAAAAGTGTATATCTGTTTTGTTATTAGAAGAGATATTGTGAGGCAAGCTTAGCACAAAAAGGTATTAAGATTGCTTGCTGCTAACTAGATTTATTGTATTCGGTTCCATAAATTCGGAAGAGAAGAATCGAAGGTCTTCGTTGCGTATCGATTAGTGCTGTTAGGCATATCCTGGAAAACAAGAAAAATTTAAATTGCTTGCTCCCAACTAGAGAGTTTGTTATTGTCATGCAGATTCGAACAATAACAACGTAAAGGAGAAGCCTTAGCTGCAAATGGAGGTTTTGTTGTTGTGAGGCAAATCTTAAAAAACAAGAAAATGTAGTTTTTATCTGCCAGATAAAGACACTGACGTTGTAAGTCACTAAGGAGGAATTGCTTTTGCAGACAGCTGGAGAATTCGCTGATGCCAAACAAACTCTGAGAAAAAAATTGAGATTAATTCATAGCTGTATTGTAGTTGGGGTTGTTAATTATAAAGAAAAGAAAAAATGTTCCGGACTGTGAAGAATTTATTTTGGTTAGACAAAATGCTGACAGAATCGTGTATATCATCAGAGTAGTGTGGTATTGCAAAACTCCATAAAGTACAAGTAAGATCATTACTGTGAACTGGAAAATGTATTAGTGCTCTAGAGACTTTAAAAAAGAAGAAGAAGAAGAAGAAGAAAGAAGAAGAAGAAGAAGAAGAAGAAGAAGAAAAGTCTAAGCCTTACAGTCTGTTCTGGAAAGTAAAAATCTGTGTTTGACATACTTGGAAAATGGATTGTTTACTTTGTGAGTAAACTCCGAAAATAAATAAAAATAGGACTATTAGGTAACCAACTGGAGAAAGTGTTGTTGGAAAGTAGCGCCTCAGTGGGGTGGTCAGTAATGGTGTTGACCTGCCACCTCGTTGGCCGCGAGTTCGATTCTCGGGCATTCCATTAAGGTGTGAGACATATGTATTTCTGGTGATAGAAGTTCACTCTCAACGTGGGTCGGAAGTCACGTAAAGCCGTTGGTCTCGTTGCTGAATAACCACTGGTTCCATGCAACGTAAAAACACCATACAAACAAACCAATTGGAAAGTGAAATGCTATCAGCCCAAGAAAACATTGCTAAGATTTAGCTGGCAGTTGGAGGTTGTGCTTTCGTTAGTAAGCCTCTGAAAGAAAGAAAAGGGAGAATGCCACCAACCAATTGAAGTGCTGTGTTGTTTGGTAAACTGAATTAAAAACACTTTCCTTGTGGTCAGTGGGCACAAAAATTATATTAAAAGTTCCTATTGTTAGTTACCGCAGAGAGATGTTGCAACATCAATTGCCACTTAGTTGCTAGCATTTATGTGTAAATGCTAGCAACTAAGTGACAATTGATGTTGAGAGAAAATGCGAAAAATAGGGATGAATGTATTATCCTCCATCTTGAAGATGTGTTTTTGGCAATCGATCCTGCAAATGAAAATTTCATATGCAACCTTAATGATTTGTATCTGAAAAAGAGTAAATAAAAAGGAGAAGATTATAAGTTATAAACTGCCAACTGCAGAGCTGCTGAGAAAAATTCTGAATGAAAGGAAATGAAAGTTCGTAGCTTCCAACTGGAGAATGGTTTATCTAGTGGATTACAAGAGTTTAATTGATATTCTAATCGCCAAATGTCTCAGGAATGTGATTCTTGTAAAATAAATATTATTGAGGCGTTTGTATCCAACATATAATGAAATAGCAAAATTTAACCCTCAAAGTATCCTTGCTTACAGCTATCAACTTCTATATGATTGCCAGGGGTGCCCTGAAAAAAAAAAAAAATACTAAATTGAATATGTGTAACTCATACGTACTTCAAATTGAGTGATTCATAACTTTTTATATTCTCTCTCTCTCTCTCTCTCTCAGAGAAAAAAATGAGAGGGGAAAAAATAAACTGCCAGCTGCTGTCTGTAGTGTTACTGTCCAACGTCAATAGGTATATCGGGTACGTAGGTCTGCTAAACAGCAAAAGTTGTAGTATTGTATTAGAGCCTGTACTATTGTCAATGCTAGCCAGATGTAAAGAAACCATAAATCTTATTAAACAATAAATAACATCCATTGCTAACCAAGAAAAGAGAGAAAAAGACTCGACAACGGAAATGTAATTTTCTTAAACATTTAAAGAAGTTAAAACCTAAATGCACCTAATAGGTAATTTTTGCTCTGAAAAGGAAGTTCATTCAGATTTTTTAATGAAGGAATTACATGTTTTTTTTATAGAAAAATAAACGTTGGACGTAATCTCTTACGATGAATGAAGAATTAATATTCAAAATGAGACGCGAATTACGACGTACGTAAAAATTTTCATTTATATTTATGCCACTTAGCAGCGCTAACACCGCGAAGAGCGATAAGATTGCTATCTTTTTTATTTGTTGTTTCATGCAAAAAAAAAAAAAAAAAAAAAAAAAAAAAAAAAAAAAAAAAAAAAAAAAAAAAAAATTTAAATGCCACAGCCTTGGGTCCACAACCCACCACCGTTGGCTAAATACTAATAGTCTGTATTTTAACTGGTCCGACTCTCTGTGTAGGTATAAAAATTGTACAATATTGTGGAATGTTTCTGCGCCTTGATTTCAACCTTGATCCAGCACTGGAAGTGACCCTTTTCAGTGTTTTTATGGAAAACGGCTGTGTTGAAAATATATCATTTTATACATTCTTATATAAATCCATGAAATTTCTTTTATCTGAAAGACTGCAGGAAGCGCAGTCTTCCTTCAAAATGAAAGAAGGATTAAGATGATAGAAAGGGTCTTTATCCAAAGTTCACGTAATATGATTTACGAATTTACTCTGGTTTTATGTGGTGGAAACTCCTCTTTTGGCAAAGGTGCACGAGTCGTCATTCTCTCTCTCTCTCTCTCTCTCTCTCTCTCTCTCTCTCTCTCTCTCTCTCTCCTCTAAGATAGCCATATACCTATAATTCTGCTTTCGATGAGGAAGAATTTTTCACGATGTTATCTTTAGAGAAGAGAATTCCTTTTCATTTACCTCCTCGTTTCGCCAGATTTTCTTTGCTCTTCTTATCTATTGACTTCTTCAGTCGGCGTTGCTTTAAAAGTGACGAGAGAAATACCAATGTGCATTGTTAGTAATTATTCACTCCGTTATCTTTCGGGAGCCATTATGACTCATTCCTGCTCTCGTAGTAGCCATCTTGCTTGGTGAGACGTACCCGCGTGAAGTCACAATAATCAACAGATATCACAAGTTTAACATACGACTAGAATTTGAGAAATATCTAGAAGTGTTCGTGAACTATCGGTGATAAGATTAGTGTGAAAATAGTAGGATAAAGCGTCTTCTAAGTTAGTTATCAAGTGTAATACTATAAATCAGAACAAGATGGCAGTAAGTTCCAACTGCGGGAAAAGGTGGCGTAATTTGGCGTGTCTAGCAGATTCGCAATACGATGAGGTAGCAGGAAGGGAACTGGCATTTCTCATCTATGAAATCAGCAACAGTCCTAACCAAAAAAGATACAAAAGCATTCATAGATATATTAGAAGGATATCCTTCAAACTGGAACAAATCTAATGAAAACATCTTGAAAATAATTGAAGAAGTTCCAAATAAAATCCAAGTGGTCAAGAGACTCATAAAGAAAATATACATAAACCAACATATTCCGACAAAGCATGAATAAGGTGAATCTTGTGAATATACTAATTGATGCATTAGGAAAACAAAAAGAATGCCAAAAGCATGCAAAACTGTGTAAGGTTTGGTATAGCATAGTCAATCCACAAAACCTTATCAGAAAATGTGCTGCATGCAACATTCCGACCCATCCACAGTGTGCTGAGGTAATACAAGATTTGAGAAAAGATACAAGAATTTTAATTTTTTTGTTCAACATGTCTATCATGGGATAGACAATGTTATTAAATCAAGATTGAATGTACAAATAGTTGAGGATGAAGAAGAAGAGGAAGAGAAGAAGAAGAAGAAAAAGAAGAAGAGGAAAACGGAAGAGAAGTAAACAAAAATGAAATGACAGAAAAAAATAAGGAAAACAAAGAACAAGTAAAAAGTATGGATGCAGAGATACTCATTGATACTACATATGAGGCAATAAAGCAGCATACCTACGAAGAAATAAATTACGATATGACAACAGAAAAGCAAATCCCGAAGAGGCTCTACCCAGATCTATACAATGACGGGAAAGAGGAAAAAATAGACAAGAAGACAAAATCTGCAACCTTTTGAAAAGAGGGAATTGCAGATTTGGAGAAAGATGTTACTACAAACATCCTAAGATATTGTCAAAACTATGAAATATATGGTAAATGTGCATACTTAGATGGATATGGGGATGATTGCAGAGATCTGCATCCAAAATATGTAAAAAACCTAAAAGAAGGAAAAGGATGTAAGTTCGACAAAAAATGCAAATATATGCACCCTGTAGCCATGAATCATAATCAAATAAATAACCAACCAAGTAATAAAATCCAAAATAAGAAAGAAACAAATAAAGAGAGAAATCAAGAATATCAGGTAAAAGAGAAAAGCAAACCACCAATGAGATATGCAGAGGTGTCAGCAAAGAATTTCAAAGCATCAGCTCCGAAATTCTACTCAAGAGATAATAACTGTATTTATTATGCAAGAGGATATTGCGAAACGGAGAAAATTGCAGATTCAGACACAAAATGAATAATTATGATGAAGGAAGATCAATATTATGGAAAAGTTGGATTTTTTAATGTCAGAATTTCTGGAAATGAAAAAAAGAACAACATACCAGAACAGGAAAGAGACATGGGAAAATCCTTATTACTATCAGTATTAAATGAAGGAGAAAACACGCAAACCATCATAGTGATGAATGCGCAGGGTTTAGTTACGAGTAACTCAAAAAGAAAATAGAGTACTTAGAAGAAACTAACCCAAAATGAAAAGAAAATAGATATAATGAATATAAGTGAAACCTGGTATTCCCAAGAGACTGGGAATGATGATCAAATAAAAGGGTTCCAAACTTATAGATCAGATAGAAAAAATAGGAATCAAGGGGGAACCGCAATATATGGGAAAGACAAAAAACAAGGAAAAATATATGAGAAATATAGTAACTCAGAATGTGAACTAATAGCGGTTAGAATTTGAATCTGAAAAATTGTTATGAACAAAATAGTAATATATAGACCTCCTAATACCTAAAGAGTTTGACTTAATAATTGAAAAATTGGATGATATATGTAGAAATCACAAGGACTGGACTATTCTCCTATCTGGAGACTTCAACTTCCTTTACGTAGAATTGGAAAGAACGAATAGGAGATTGTGGTTGTACTTATACATATAAAAAAGAGAGTAATATTAGTGCAGAAGATAAGAGGCAATTTGAAAAGCTATTAGATATGCTACTAGAATACAAACATTCAACAAATAAATCACCTGCCAACAAGAAAGGAAAATACTTTAGACCTAGTATTGTGAACGAGATGAATTATGTTAAAGAAATAATAGTTTATAATGCGAGTATTTCAGACCATAATGTCATAGAATTAACAGTCATTCCAAAGCAAGTGAACAATAGAGATAAGCAAGAAATGAAAAAGTGGGAAGGATATGGAAAATACAACTTCTACAGTAAAAATATAAAATGGTCAGAAATTAATGAAGAATTAAACAAAGATTGGGATAACATTTTCGTAAGTGATGACATAAGGGTAAATACGGAGATATTATATAAAAATATTGGAGATAATAGTGGAAAAAATATATACCGAAGAAGAAAAGTAAACATCATTCATGCATACCAAGAGACAGAAGAATCTTGTTCCAGAAAATCAGAAAGTGGAAAAAAGGTCTTGCAAAAGAAAAAAATGCATGGAAAGTTATAGAACTAAAAAGTAAGATAGAAAATGCAGAAAAAAAGATTATACAATCAAAAGAAAATGAAAAACGGGACTTGGAAGAAAAAACCCTATTAAATATCAAGCAAAACCCCAAACTATTATACACATGCGCAAGAAAAATGAATAAAAGAAGAATGAAATAGGCCCTCTGAGAATTGAAGGGTAGATTAACGAAATGAAAAAAAAAGGAAATTTGCCAACATAGACTGGCAGGAACGATATAAGAGAGAATTCACCCCTAGAATAGATAATGAAGATAATGATATAGAAGTAAGGGATGAAAATAGTGAATATTTAGCTGACATAGATATTAATGAAGCTGATATTGTGCAGGCTATTAATGAAATTAAAAATGGAGCTGCTGCAGGGCCTGATGGAATTCCTGCTATTTGTTAAAGAAAGTAGTTCATTCTATCGCAAAGCCACTTGCAATATTATTAAGACAAAGTGTAGATACAGGCAAGATATGATGAGCACAAATTAGCGTATATTACCCCTACTTTCAAAAGTGGATCAAGACTAGAGGCAAGTAATTATAGGCCTGTGAGTCTCCTAACATCACATATAATGAAAGTGAATGAAAGGGTAATGAAGAAAAATATTATGAAACACATTTTAATAAAAAAATTAATTTGTTTAATAAAGGACAACATGGTTTCGTACCCTGTATCCACGGAAAAAGTACACAAACCCAACTGTTAGTACCCACCGTGAAAACATATTCAAAAATATGAAAAGCGGAAATGAAACAGATGTGGTTTATTTAGACTTTGCAAAAGCTTTTGATAAAGTAGACCATAATATATTAGCGAAGAAAATTAGAAAACACAATATCGTGGATAAAGTAGAAGATGGTTAAAAACGAATAATTTTTACACAACAGAAAACAGATAGTTATTGCAAACGACGAGAAATCGGATGAAGCCAAGGTAATATCCGGTGTGCCGCAAGGTACGGTGTTAGCTGCAATACTGTTTGTTATTATGATTGAAGACATAGACAATAATGTTAAGGATTCGGTAGTGAGTAGTTTCGCAGATGACACAAGAATAAGTAGAGAAATTACTTTTGATGAGATAGAACGCTCTACAAAGAGACCTTAACAAGTATATGATTGGGCAGAGGTAAATAGGATGTATTTAACTCTGATTAAATTTGAATCAATAAATTATGGAGACAGAGAAAGAAAGCTATATGCATATAAGGGACCTAATAATGAGACCAATCACAAATAAGGAAGCAGTTAAAGACCTTGGTGTGATGATGAATAGGAACATGTTATTTTGCAATGAGCAAATGCAACTCTGTTGGCAAAATGTAAAGCAAAAATGGGAATGTTGTTACGGCACTTCAAACAAGAAAAGCTGAACACAGATTATGCTTTATAAAAACATATGTTCGTAGTCCACTTGAATATTGCAATATGATATGGTACCCACACTATCAAAAGGATATTGCACAAATAGAGAGTGTACAAAGGTCCTTTACAGCTAGAATAGAAGAAGTTAAGGACCTAGACTACTGGGAAAGACTACAATTCTTAAAATTATATAGTCTGGAAAGATGAAGAGAACGAAAACTACATGATAATTCAGGCATGGAAACCGATAGAAGAATAGCAGAAAATATCATGGAACTAAAATATCAGAAAGAGCAAGCAGAGGTAGATTAATAGTGCCCAAAAATAAAAATATACCAGGAAAAATAAGGAAAGCACACAAAAGGACATTAATCCACTACGACAGCATCGATAATGCAGCGTCTATTCAATGCGTTGCCAGCTCATCTGAGGAATATATCAGGAGTGAGCGTAGATGTGTTTAAGAATAAGCTCGACAAATATCTAAACTGCATCCCAGACCATCCAAGATTGGAAGATGCAAAATATACCGGAAGATGTACTAGCAACTCTCTGGTAGACATTAGAGGTGCCTCACACTGAGGGACCTGGGCAACCCGAACAAGATTGTAAGGTAAGGTCTAAGGTCACGCTCCTTGCCCTCTCCCGGGGCAACTCTTTCGGGGACGCGTTATGTCCAGTAGAAGTAGCACTCCCTAGCGCCTCAGTGGCGTGGTTGGTATGGTGTTGGCGTCCCACCTCGGTGGTCGCGAGTTCGATTCTTGGCCATTCCATTGAGGAGTGAGAGATGTGTATTTCTGGTGATAGAAGTTCACTCTCGACGTGGTTCGGTAGTCACGAAAAGCCGTTGGTCCCGTTGCTGAATAACCACTGGTTCCATGTAACGTGAAAACGCCATACAAACAAAAAACAAGTAGCACTTCCTAGTGCCTAACGTTTATCATGGCTACGGAAAGATGGTATGGGATGGAGTCGCTAGAGCCTGAATTTCTTCTTGGCTACAGAGGGATTGTTGAGGATTAATATTCAGTGCAAGTAACTCTCTAATACCTGAGTTTTATCTTGACCACAGAATGATTGCTTACGGTTGATATCCAGTGCAAATAGGCACTCCCAAGTACCTGAGTTTTATCTTGACTACAGAAGGATTGTTTAGCATTAATATTCAGTGCAAATAGGCACTCCCAAGTGCCTGAGTTTAGCGACTACAGAAGGATTGTTTTGTATTAATATTCAGCTCAAGTAGGCACTCTCTAGTGCCTGAGTTTTATCTTGACTTCAGAAGGATTGTTTAGTGTTACCATTCAGTGCAAATAGTCAGTCTAAAGTACCTGAGTTTTATATTGGCTACGGAATGATTGTTTGAGATTACTATTCAGTGCAAGCAAGTACTCCCCACTACCCGAGTTTTTTCTTGGCTACAAAGGACTCTTTGGGATATTCATCCTTAAATTTTTATGTATAAAAAGGTGAATAAAATTTTGTAGTTGAGGAGTGAATAGATTTGTTTTCCTTTTTTATGATTGATGATTTAGTGAATACGTTGTTCTTTAGTAGACAGCTTAATGCAGAGAACTACTCTTTTTATATTCATTCACATATTTTTGTGAGCAAATGTTGATTTGTGCGTGTTTGCGTAATTTATACTGATAAAAGTTATACTTTTATTTCTAGTACAATGGCATTGGGTTTTTTAAGCAGTATGTTAGATCGCATTTGTTCTGAAGTATTGCGCTGTTATATGAGTCTAGACAATATCATTAAAAGTGCTTTGGGAAGTGGTATATGATATATAGTCATGCATATATATATATATATATATATATATATATATATATTATATATATATATATAATATATATATATATATTATATATGTATATATGATATATATATTATTATATATATATATTATATATGTATGTATATATATTATATATATATATATATATATATATATATATATATATATTTATTTCTTTGTTTGCTATTTGTATTCATTTAATAGTTAAATCATTTGATATTCTCCCTTTTTCTTCTGTCCACACTTAACCCTCAGTTTGGGAGTTCTAGTGTGTTTGCACACTTTAAAAAAATATACAATCTTTTCCCTTAATTTTTTTTTATTTGTACTCTCTCTCTCTCTCTCTCTCTCTCTCTCTCTCTCTCTCTCTCTCTCTCTCTCTCTCTCTCCTTTAGATTTATTGCTCCCAGCGTGGACACACCCCTAACAGATGAAGTTGGTATATTCCATAAGAAAAAATACATAAATGAAATGGATGTTGGCTGTCATCCAGCTGGGGTAGGTAGTGGAAAGTGCAAAATGGTGTGAACGAGAGAGAGAGAGAGAGAGAGAGAGAGAGAGAGAGAGAGAGAGAGAGAGAGAGAGAGCCAAGTCCGTATCTGTCTTTCATCCATTATATTTACGTCTGGAAATTCGCTGCGTAAAGGACGTAATATAGTCAGAATCGACCTGGAAAATAACAAGAGAAGTTGAAAAATGTAAATTGCCTTTATATGCGACAGTCCCCCTTCATAATGGGAAAGAAAACGGACTGATCCTGGTAGATGGTGGGAGTCATGGGACCCTCTAAGAGCGGTCACTGAAATGATTACCGTTTGGATGTTTACCATATTTACCTGCTAACCAGGTCCGCAGGTGACGTTGCGGTCGCCTAGGGACGAGTCGGATGAGTGACTGCTAACGGGAGGGAACAGTCAGCAGAGATCCGTGGAGAGATAGAGAGAGAGAGAGCGAGAGCGTTTATAAATGGTCCGTTTTTGAGGTATCCATGCGAAGCTGGGGTGTTTCATAGGCTTATATATATATATATATATATATATATATATATATATATATATATATATATATATATATATATATATATATATATATATATTATATAGAGTTGCAGTCCGCAGCACGATGAACGGATAAAGTGATTTTATAAAGAAGGGTTTTTTGTTTGAGTTGTCTGTAAAAAAAAAAAAAAAAAAAAAATATGGTTATTTGTCGTCCGTCCGCACCGTTTCTGTCCGCCCTCAGATCTTAAAAACTACTGAGGCTAGAGGGCTGCTAATTCGTATGATTATTATCCACCCTCCAAGCATCGAACATATCAAATTGCAGCCATCTAGCTTCAGTAGTTTTTTATTTTATTTATTTTCCGTTAAAGTGAGTCATGATCGTGCGTCTGGCACCACTATTAGTGCAAACAATGCAGGCCATCATAGGGCCGTGGCTGAAAGTTTAACGGACCGGGGCTGAAATTTTCTTGGGCCGTGGCTGTGTGCCTCATACAGCATTATATGCTGTACAGAAAACTTGAAATCGCCGGAGAAACTTCTACGCATTTTTTACCTTTTTTTTTTTTGTGGTGGAATGAAAGGGAAACCGCAGTTTTTTTTTTTTTTTTTTTTTTTTTTTTTTTTTTTTTTTTTTTAACAAGCTGAAACATTCCATTATTTTGTTGCTTTATATTTGAAATATCTTAAAGATTAAATGCTGAACTATACTCTTCGTATCGCGGACTTCAACATTCCTGTTGAGAGAGAAGAATTTCTTCGGTATTTCCTTTACTTATTTCAAGGTTTTCAGTAAGCAAAAAAAAAAAAAAGTATATAACGGGAAAAAAGAATTGGTTTGGCGATTTGTATTTATATTTGATGATAACAGATAAACTAAATAAATAAATGATAATAATAAAAGTTACTATTTCCCTGAATTCCAGGTAAGGAATGGGAAGTGTCACAACTTTGTCATTTTTTTGCTAATTGTGGTCTCTTCACACCGCGAAATCTCTGCCTAATATCATGGCGGGGTTACTTTTGTAATCACTCATTTTATTTTTCATTAAATAAAATGAGTGATTACTTTTGTAATCACTCATTTTATTTTTCATTCTTGATTTTTTATTAAAGATTAAGAATTGTTGTCACTTCGTGCGTTAGTGATTTTAAGACTTTTTATAGGATAAGGTCTTGAAGTGATTGTTTATATATAGAAATTAATTTTTTCGTTCATGTTGATAATACAAAATGTATTTCTTTTAATTTAACGTTAATTAAGGGAAAAGTGTGATAGTTTCACATGAGAGTAAGAGCTCGTATAGAAGCGTGGATGCTGGAGTAAATTGAAAATGATTTAACAATCAAGTAGGTATTTAAGTAAACAAGTATCCAGGAAGGTGAAATCAATAGCGTGACGTGAGAACAATCTTCGGTCAGTATGCAGTTTTTAACTCGTTTTTGTAATATTTCTTACACATTTTCGCTCAGGAAAATCATGAATCCGAAGGATGGTTTATGGATGACATGTATCATATTCTCTGTATCTTTTCCCCTCCCAGAAGATCTGCACTTATAACTTTTAACCAAACCTTAAAACTCTTAGGAAGTTTTACTTACCCATTACCGTGTTTAGCGAAGCGTCATTTTTAAGGCGAATTTAACCCTGTAGCCTAAATGTCTATGGTTAATAATGGGTTAGTAATGAGTTAAGTAGTTAATGGAGGAAGTGAAAGGTGATCAGTCCTTTGACAATTTACGCAGCTCCCAAGGGGAAGGGAAGGAGGGGAACACGAGTGAGTTTTGTCACTTAAGCGAATTGACTTAAGTCTACAATTTAGGCGGACATAACAGTACTACGGTTAGAATTCCCTTAAGTTTAGTATTTGAAGGAATGTTTATTATATTAATGACTATAGTATCGCAAAATTGGATGATAACCTTCACACTTGTTCAGTAACTTATAAGAATATATCTTCATTGATTTTTTTTATTTATACCGTTGCGAATCTTTATTGTATAGGAATTTAGGATAAATTTTTATGAATTTCTCATTTTCTCTGCCGACACGTGACAATAAAGATGACTTTTTTGGAACTTGATAACGTTTGCAATTGTGGTAAAAAGAGCAAAGAATTTGAGAGGTTAAGAGGGCATTGTTGGCATTACAATTTCACGTGTATCAGATAAAACTGGCCAGTAGAATCTTCACACACACACACACACACACCATTTATACATACATACATATATATCTATATATATATAATATATATATATATATATATATATATGTGTGTGTGTGTGTGTGTGTGTGTGTGTGTGTGTGTGTGTGTGTGTGTGTGAAACTACTTTGGCAGTAGTTTCATATATTTGAATTTAAAGTGTTGCGTCCTTTGAAAACATTATTTGCTAGTCCTTTTCACACGATAATGGGCACAAACAGATGCCAATCTTTTTTTTTATGATGTTCCTTTGGTATTAGTCTTTTATATATGTGTCTGTTGTTATTTGTTTAGTAGTAAAGATATCAGTGAGTCATCTATTTAACAGCTTTATTTGTTTAGTAGTAAAGTGAGTCATCTAATATTTAACAGCTTTATGTAAAACGTAGATAATCGCCCAAAAAACCGGATGTGATTTTATGGTTTTCCAAGTCACGTGGGCACAGCTAACAATGGCAGGTGCACCTTTTGAAACAAATGATAATCAAACTTCTAATCCGTCACTAAAGCTTCAGTCGTAAAAGACGACGCCTATCATCACTAATCCAGTATAGTAGATTCACCATAGAGGGTATATACCTGGAGTTGCGATCTTTACACCAATACTACGTAGTTCGGTGTTCTTCCACCAGGGCGGCGTTGCAAAGACTTACGGCCATTTTTAAAGGTCTGGTAACCCGCAAATTGAACAGGGGATTAGCGCAATTGTGAATTTTTTAAAATGTTAATGTTTATGGGAAAGTGTTTAGCAAATTTTTGGGTCTAGTGAGTAAGTGTTTATTGAATATTTATGAATAAATGTTTAGTTTTAGGGTTTAGTGAATGTTTAGTGTTTTTTAATGTTATTGAATCTTTATTATGCAAGTATTCAGTGAATGTTTAGTTAGTATTTAGGGTTTTAATGAATGTTTAGTGTGTAAGCAATCAATGAATGTTTAGTGAGTGTTTAGAGTTAAGTGAAAATGTTATTTGAATGTTAGTGTTAAACGACTGTTTAGTGCATAAGCATTCAGAGAATGTTTAGCAAATGTTTAGAGTTTTAGTGAATGTTGAGTGTGCCAAGAGTTTAGTGCATAGTGAAGGTTTAATGCACGTTAGTGTTTAGTGAATGAATGTTAGTGTGTAAGTATGTTTAGTTAGTGTTTAGAGTTTAGTGAAAATGTTTTGTGATTGTTAGTGTTTAACAAGTGTTTTAGTGAGTAAGCATTCAGTGAGGGTTTAGTGAATGTATGTGTTTAGTGAATGTTTAGTAAGTATTCAGTACATGTTTAGTGACCGTTTAGTAAATGTCTTATGATTGTCAGTGTTTAGTGAATGTTTAGTGTGTAAGTGTTTATTTTGTGTTTCGTGAGTAATGAGTGGATGTTCATTCACTGTTTATTGAGTGTTTAGGGGTTTAATGAGCATTTAGCATTTAGTGAGTGTTTAGTGTTTAGTGAGTGTTTAGGATTTATTGGGTGTTTAGTGAGTGCTTAGTGTATAGAGAGTACTAAGTGGATGTTTAGTGTATGGTCAGTGCTTAGTGAATGCTTAGTGTTTAATGAATGTTTAGGATTAAGTGAGTGTTCGGTTAATTTTAACTGTATTTGAGGTATAGTGAGTATATAGTGAGTGTTTAGTGTTTTTTGAGTGTTAAGTGAGCGTTTAGTGTATTGTGAGTGTTTAGTGTTTAGTGAATATACATTACTGTTTAGTTAGTGCTTAGTGACTGTATGCTAAGAAAGTCCTGTAATTTACAGGAATCATTTATGCTGGACACTGCTTAGATCCAACTGGAGATGCTTAGGCCTTGACCACAATGGTTGGAGTGCTTAGGCCAACCTGTTTTTGTAAGGTAATTTTTCTCTGTAAAATTGGGGTCAGTAATATAATAATGATAATAATATAATAGTCTACCGGTAGCAAAAATAATATTAATGATAATAATAACATAATAATAATAGTTAACAGATAAAATTAATAGTAGTAATAAAAATAATAAAAGTAATAATTTATAGTACCATGAGCTGGACCGAGACCTTTCAATATGGCCGCTCGAGGTCACACGTTAGGCAGGGAGGTCGCCACTCCAGTGATATATGCTCTATGAGATTCACATCAACCGTGCATTTGATGTCTATGCCAGTCCCTTACGACGCTCCTGATTGTCTGTTGATAAGCCAATGACAGGGCTGGAAACTCTCAGTCTCTCTCAATAGTTACACTATGGGTAGGCTGATGTTTCCACCTCTCCTGAGGGATAAGCCTTTCAAAAGTATCCCTCAGGAGACGTAGAACATACATCCTGCCTATGTTAACTCTCGAGAGAGATTGATTGTTTCCAACCCTGTCATTGGCTTATCAACAGCCAATCAGAAGCGTCGTAAGGGACTGGCCTAGACATCAAATGCACGTCTGATGTGGATCTACTTCTGACTGTGATTGGTCGTCGAGTAGTCGTAGTCGTCCTTACAAATATAGAAATAATAAAAGTCGCTCTTTGGCTGTGGCGCTGGAAACAGAGAGGACTGTAATAACTTTGTCATTATTTATCTATTTATTTATTTATTTATTCATGGAATCCTCCACACCAGCGAAATCTCACCATGATATCTAGGTGGAGTTACTTTTGTATTCGTCTGTTATACTTACTTTTGTTCATATTTTGATTAATTAATTTATTTTCCCTTTGCAAGTTACCACTGAGAGCGTATGTGATATAGAATTCCAGTAGCTAGCGGAAGGTCATGGATTCGATATGTTGACTGAGTGGCGTGTTATTTATTTATTTATTTGTTTTTCATTTTCATTACGAATACACTTTGATCAATTCTCGTGATAACATTCATACAAAGCAGAAAAAGCTTATGGGATTAAGAACTTGTATACAAGGACAAGGTAAACCCATTAGCATGGTACATGAAAATTCAACTTTCAATATCTAGTTAATTTTTTAATGCGTTTCCTTCATATTTCGGACCATTTTAAAAACAGAAAAAAGGAAAAAATCTTACATCCGAATTTTGGGAGTGAAATGGCAACTCTTACTATACGTCATTCCACCACTATCACGAAAGGATGTTTATCAGGTCCTATGTATCATATTCGCTTAAACCTTAAAAGTTCTTAGACAGTTTCCCCCCATCATTTTTAAGCCCACTTTACCCCTGAAGCCTAATTTCTCGAGTTAATAACGGGTTAGTAGTGAGTTAAGTATTTAATGGAGGAAGTGAAAGGTGATCAGTCCTTTGACAGTTTACTCAGCTCCTAAGGGGAAGATGAGAAGGGAGATAGGTCTGTCTCTTAACTGGCGTTGACTTGTTCTTACAATTTAGGTTGACATAACAAAGTTAAGATTACAATTTCCGTATTTTGCGAATGTGAAGAACTCTCAGTCTTATTAGCGAATATAACATCGCAAAATTAGGTCATTTTACCTTTCCACTAATCAATGTATAAAAACGTAAGCTTTTATTAAATTTTCTTTTTAAGTTTTTGCGATTGTCAATTCTGTATTGTATATAATTGTCTTTGAAGTTCTTATTTGCTCATTTGTCACTATCGACGCGTGACAATCAAGACTAACTTTGTATGATTTTTTAACGCCTGAAGTCTGGACCCCTGTTTTGAGTTTTAAACATAAACACACATACACACGCGCACACAACACACACACACACACACACACACACACACATATATATATATATATATATATTATATATGAGTGTGGATATATGGTTTATATGTGTATATTAATTTTTGTCACTTATGCACTCGTGACCTTTTTATATTTACAATTATTAAGCCCAAAATATCGTTTGATATTGAATTAACTATACTACCTTTGGAGCAACTTTCACCAAAGGGAATTATAATTGAAAAGTGCTTTTGCTCTGGACAAGACTCGAACCGTTCTGTAGCCTTTGTAAAGACGTAATAGATATAATCCTTTTCATACGATAATCAGGAAACACAAATGCCGATCTTTTTTTTTAAATGTTTCTTTAGTATTAAATCTTTTTTGACATGTCTCTTGTTACCTGTTTGGATATTCTCGTTTTGTGTAATCTTTCTAACCTTCAGTCTCTAGTTTCCATCTTTTCTTTTTTTTTATTTTTTATTTTCCATCTTTTGACTCTTGAAGTGTATTCGCCTTTTGCTTTTCATCTCAGTCGTTGGGTATCGGTCGTTTTGTGAACAATGAAGTTCAAAGCCGACACCAGTGAGAAGAAAAAAAATAATAATGTCCTCATACTTGAAAATTCAGTATTTCATTTTTCATACGGAACAAAAGTGCACTATTTCCAGTATTGGGAACAGAGCCAAAGGTCAAACTGTGTCGCCATAAATAATGTCAATCAATAGTGTTTTATTTTCCTTCATCCTAGCAATGATATTTTGATTTTAATTGAAAGATATGAGGCTCTCTGAGGCTGTGTTGTTAAGTTGCCTTAGGTGTTCAAACGTCCGTGGGAATTATATATATAATATAATATATATATATATATATATATATATATATATATATATATATATATATATATATATATATATATATATATATATCTGTAATTGTAATAATAATCTCAAAGTCCTATTAACCTTTGTATCGGTTAAAAGTAATCAGTAGATTCTTTAAATATATATATATATATATATATATATAGTATATATAGATATATATATATATATATTGTCAATTTATAATATTTTTAATGAGCATATTTTAATTTTACAGACTGATGATGTACTGAGATTATGTGCGAAACGTTTCTTCTTGTGAATAAACATAGATTTTATGATGGTTTTTATGTACCCTGCTGTTTGCTGATAAAAATAGCTCATCTGGAATCTTTATAATATATATATAATTATTATATATATATATATATATATATATATATATATATATATTGTATGTATATCAGCATAAGAAATCCGGAGTCAATCTCATTCGAATATCACAAAGCATTCGAAAATTTGTAAAACATATATCGATAACAAAGACTTGTGTATTTCAGGCCACGCCACGAATCCTCGAGACCTTCCTGTTATGGAATCACGTATAATCAAACACTCCTGTTCCGTCATTAAACTCACAGACGTCCTCATCCCCCTCTCTGCATCTGTCCTCACTTGCGTTGCTTATATTTTTGTTTTCTTTGAGTGTCACGCCGTCACTACTCCAGGTCCACCGTTGGGGGTTAATCCCGTCAGTGCACAGCCCCTAGCTACAACCCCTTTCATTCATATTACTGTACCTCAGTTCATATTCTCTTTCTCCCATCTTACTTTTCACCCTCTCCTAACAATTGATTCATCATGCAACATGAGGTTTTCCTCCTGTTACACCTGTAAAACCTTTTTACTGTAAATTTCAGTTTTACCGTTGAATGACCGTTTAGATCCCAGCGCTAGGCCTTTGGCCAAAATTCTATAGTGTATTGTATTGTATTCTCCTCTAGGTTGGTCCTTAAGCTTTTTGTCTGTTGCACTACTGTATATTCTCTTACCTAAAATTTTCGTTATTTTTAGAAAAAAAAAATTTTTTAAACAATTTTATTTCAATAAATTTTTTCATTCTTAGTTTATAATTTTGTTTTTGCAAATTTACAAGGAATTTTATGTTTTATTGTTAAAAGCCATAATTATGTACTCGTATGGATAATTACGAAACGTTGCAATAACGACAGTGTGTACTACATGTGCGTTAGTCGTCTTCCATTTGTGGTGGTTCCACTTAAGTACAACATTAAAATAGTGAGGAGAAAATGTCCTGATAGTGGGAAAAATGAGATAATGAGACTTATGTTCCCAAATTAATAGTTTTCACCACATTATTACTAATATTTATTCCTTCGTAAACATATATTATATTTTTGTTTACATTATTATTTACGCCCACTGAAGAAGTGCGTTTACTTACACATGCTTATGTCCTGCTGTTTTTTACTGATGTCTTCTATAAAGCTTTATTTTGATTCTCTTTTGAGTTTTTATTCAGTTTAAGACTATATATAGGGAACTACTAGTATGCAGGTGCAATTTGGTAAAAACAAGAATGAATCGATACTCTCGAACAAAACTGATAACAATAATTATATAAAGACTCCTAAGAACCGTCACGTTCTTTAATGATGACAATAAACTGCCCTCGTAAATCCTAAGGATTAAGTGTATTTTTATTAGTAAACCAAAGTTTACAACAAAAAAAGTATTATTATGATTTTTGATGACATACATAAAGCATCACGGTTTCATTAACGTCATTTAATTGAAAACCCAGTAAAATGTTTATAGATGCAGCAATGTTTCTCAATGATAAGAACTAGATCAGAGTTTTGGTCATTTGAAGCTCAAAAGAGAAAAAAAAATAAAGATCTATTGAAAACACGGAACAAATAGCAGGACATAAGCATGTGTAAGTAAACGCAGTCCTTCAGTGAGCGTAAATAATAATGTAAAAAATATAATACATGTTTACGAAGGAATAAATATTAGTTATAATGTGGTGAAAACCAGTTAGTGAAAAGAAGTATCATTTTCCCATTTTTCCCACTATCTGGATGTTTTCTCCTCACTATTTAAATTGTGTGCTTAAAGTGGAATGCTACTATTTCTTTACTGAGTAAAACTTGACATGGTTCGCCTAACAAATGATTTCCATATTGACTGTCTTCTGTGAGCATTTATGTTAGTGAATGATTGTAAGGTAAACGTTTTAGTAAGGCGGCCAGGGTGCTCCCACATTACACCAAAACATTTCATGAACACACATCTGTAACTTGTCGCATACGTATCGCAAACAGATTGAATACAACTTATCGATTTGTTGGCAATCCTAACCGGTGCTTTGTATGGTTACCCAGTATATGCCAAAGACTCGTTGTTCTCCATTTACTATCGTTGCCTTGTTTTGAACATGTTTGTGATGTGTATGCGGTCGATTTGTGTCTATGAGGTTTTTCTGTAGTGTCAGTGCGCCTAGAATATCATAATGAATACAATAATAGGTGCCATGGTCTCTCCCGATGTCGTGAAAAGAGACGAAAATTTATGTACCAATTCCTTACGATGATTGCAAGGCTTATTTGTTGCGATCTTAGGAGCAGCGACATTCCCTGGGTCTTCGTGTCGTCGTATAATGTCAAATTCATCATAACTGGAGACCTTACAAAGGATGTTTACTGTTATTCCGTTGACTGTACATCCATTTGGGAATGAGCTCATTTCAACATACCTTCTCTTGACTTTTTGAGTCTCATTGTGACCAGTTCTTGCTAGCAACAGATCGCCAAGTATTGGTGCAAGATTCAGTAACGCTTCAGAGTTGAAAAAGTCATTGTTGCCATGTTATCTGCGTCGTTTCAGCTTCAGCTTTCAAGTTTAATGAAGGTTCTAAAAATATGTTTTCTCTTTTGTGAACACTATTTTTTCAACTTGTAAACTTCAACAAAAGTGTGATCGCCAATTAGGTATTTTTTTCTGAAGTCTTTATGGGGTTAGTTGAAGCATGTAGTTTGATTGTTATTGTTATTGAACTTGGATAACAATGAAGAACATGAACCGTATGAGTTCGCAGCGATTGACATAAAGACTTGGGTCGTTTCGAAGTGAAAATTTTTACAAATAAAAGTTTTCGTCATTCTTATTCAGTATTATTTGGATTTTTTTTTCAATAAATGCAGGGTCAGATGCATCGCTGGAAAGTTATGAAGAAATTAAATTCAAACTCATCACTTCCAGCCTTTATAGTTAATGTTTATTAACACAACTTATAAAGATATCTCATGATATGCTTTTATATAAGTTGGCGGTAATGTCTCGACAACCAAGTTGAGAATAGATGACCATTTTCTTTGGTGGAAGGAGTAGAAGAAAACGTGCTATTTTAGGCATGACTAAACTGAACATTAACTTCGCTTCGAGGTATTTGTTTTAGTGTCAGAATAGCTTCAAAATTCATGTTTACGGCTATGCTAATGTGAGTATTTTTATGGACGCATGTGGGCATGATATTGTAAACACACACACACACACACTCAAAGATAGACAGGAGTACATTTACCACCCTCAAAAACTGTAACTGCATAATTGTCACCAAACTTCTATAATGTTGGTAGCTAAACCACTTTTGAACAAGTTAACGCTCTGGAGTTTTGTTATATTTCTTCAGATTTTTAATTATGCATAACCCTACACAAAACTTTGTTGTATTGCAATTGTTATTGATCATGTGTTGGTGTACTGTATAATTTTTCTTATACAGTGGGTTGAAGCTACTATATTGGGAAAAAGGTTTATATCGTGTTAATATCTAGGTATTTTTCATATTGATGCAAATCACAACAGTAATACCTGGCATTTGTTCCTTGTACGCGATACGTACTCAGAGTATATTTGCGTACAATCTTGTGTACGACCACGAATGAAAAAGTGTATATATATATATATATATATATATATATATATATATATATATATATATATATGATGAAAGTACTGTGTGACTAAGCGTTAACCAGTTATTAAATGTTAACCACGGGTATCTATCCATTGTCTATGTAAGTTTTTACATTAAAAAAAATGTAAAACTTTGGAATTCTGATCTCTTCAAGAAGAGTATTTACAGAATACAATGAAGTTCACCAATTCGAGTGTAATTTAACCTCTAGCGGGCTTTGATTCGATTGTTCTTTGCGACCCAAGTTAGTGACGTCAGCAATCACCTAACCTAACATAAGCATGTGATGTACTACTCTAACTTATCGATTGTTTTCCCAACGCTCAATAGTTCTGTTATTGGCAGCAGTAGTAGATTCAATCTGGAACCTCGTTATGTCGTTATATACGCCATTCTTCGCAAATGCATCGCAATCCTTAGCTTTCTATTTGCGTTGCTAAACTTCATTGATGGTTACAGAACTTCCTACATTTTTTTATGTATGTGTGTGTGTTGTGCCATGTAAAGGATAGGGTAATTGCATATGAAGCCTTCGTATAATATGAAACTTCATAGTCTCAAGAAAATTGTTCAGTTTGATAATTATTTCATAGTGTACGACATTCGAGGTTAATACAAATAAAAAGCTCACGTTTTGGAGAAAATGGAAAAGCGAATGAAGGAGGGTCCTAGAGGAAGAATAATATGAGAGAGAGAGAGAGAGAGAGAGAGAGAGAGAGAGAGAGAGAGAGAGAGAGAGGCCCCACAACCTTTCGTGAACACTTCAACAAGAGCGGTTAGTCAAATTTAGCTCTTACTGAACGAAATCACGCCTATAAACGGGGAAGATTCACAGAATACTAGACTACCGTCCATAAGTTCTAGTGAGACTCTTAACGGTAACTACTATTGCAAACGCGCTATATAAAAAGGAAGAATGAGAAAGATAAGAGGAGACATATTGCAGAGATGACTGCTATTCATTATAACTTGAAAAAACTGTTATCACGAAGATGTGGAAGGAAAAAAAATAATGATGAAAGCAGAAGAGAGAGAGATTGCTGACTTGAGGCCCATGGGCGCTTGGCTAGACTTTTCACTGAGTTAGTTATTGTTGAATGATATCATATGTTATAAAAGTGGAGAGAGAGAGAGAGAGTTTTGTGACTAAGGATTCATGAGCACTTAATTAACAAGACTGTTTTCACTGATTACTTACTGTGGGATAAACCCGTATGGTAAAAATGGGGCGAGAGAGAGAGAGAGAGAGAGAGAGAGAGAGAGAGAGAGAGAGATTCGTAACTTAAGACTCATGAGCTCTTGGCGAGACTTTTTCTACTGATTACTTATTGCTGAATGAAATTTTATCAGTAAAAAGTGGAGGTAGGGTAGAACAGGACGAAACAAAGAAGAAGAAGAAAAGAAGAGAGGGTAAGAAGAAAGAAGAAAGAAGAGGGAAGAAGAAAGGAGAGAGAGAATGGGGACGAGACGAAGGAGCGAGAGAGAGAGAGAGAGAGAGAGAGAGAGAGAGAGAGAGAGAGATTCCTGACTCAAGATTCATGAGCGCTGGACGGGACTTTTCACTGATTACTTATTGCTGAATGAACCTGTTCTAGGATTAGAGGAAGGAGAGAGAGAGAGAGAGAGAGAGAGAGAGAGAGCCCTGACTTAAGACTCATGAGCGCTGGACGAGACTTTTCACTGATTACTTATCGCTGAATGAACCTATGTCTTCTAGGATTGGAGGAAGGAGAAGAGGAGAGAGAGAGAGAGAGAGAGAGAGAGAGAGATTCAGACTACCATTCATGAGCACTGGGCGAGATTGGTCGTGACATAATTATATTATCGACTCTTGACATTGTCAACACTTCAGCCTTTGTTCGGGGGCTTGGCCAGCTGGTCTCCCTGTCTCCCTCCTGTTGATTAAAGCTCACTGATTACCTGGAGATCTCCATTAGCTTCATTGCCAGGGCCTCAGGTGTTTTAGGAAGTCAAAGTTTTCCTCTTTAGATTAATGTTTTTTATTTTAGCGTGTTTTTCCCCCTTTTGTTCTGTGGAGTAAGTGTTGTTCGCCGTCCATTTTTTATGCGATTTGATTTTTTTCCCTGTTATGTTGTATCGAGAAAATTTATATCGTAGTTTTTTTTTATTCTTTATTTCTATAAATGTTGATATTGTGTCAGCTTCCTTTGCTATTCTTGTGCATATTATTTGTCATGTGCGTTTAAATGAATTTTTTGTCTAATTATCTAAGCATTGACATGTCTTGTCTCCCTCTGCCTATTTAATGTGTGTGTGTGTGTGTATATATATATATATATATATATATATATATATATATATATATATATATATATATATATATATATATATATTATATATATATATATATATATATGTATATATACATATACATATAATATACAAATATGATATGTTTTATTCCCCTTTCGTATCATTACAAATTCATTATTCAGGGTAGATCCCCTTAAGTACACTTAATCATTCATATATGATTCATTTCATTTCAGTAACAATACTGAATGATGCATGCATGCGAGAAAGAAAAGAGGGTGCAATGTTTGCATTTGAATACTCAACAATTACATGATGAGAGCAGCAAATCAATGGGTATGATTTTACAGTACTTTGTGATGCATTTTGTTAAATTTCAACTGTAGATTATTGCTTTCGTGTTGTGTGCTACATTCATTACTGATTTTTGCAGTAAATTAGTTCATCGAAAAATGTAGAAATATTCATGATTAAAGGCAGTATATCTTGATATGATGAAAATTGAAAAAAGAAAGATTAGAGCTTGCAATAATATATCATTAGTAGTCACGTTACTAATCATCGGTCCTATTAGGTGGCTAGTGTCGTCAGTGCGCCTCACTTGGTACACTGTAGGCCTTAACTAAAGGGTGCTTGCAGCGTCCCCACTCTTTAGCCTTTAACCTTCCTCCATTCCCACTTCCTTCAGTCTTTGCTTTCCAACCCCTCTAAATGTTGCTTCTTAGTGCAACTGTGAAGGTGCTAAGGTGAATCTTACTATAATTGAAGGTTGTATCGGTGAACCTGAAAGTTGTTATTGGTGAATCTCACTGTACTTGAAGGTGTTATAGTTGAATGTCACCATACTTAAAGTAGTTATTGGTGAATCTCATTGTACTTGAACGTATTATAGTTGAATCTCACTATACTTGAAGGCGTTATCGGTGAAACTCACTATAATTGAAAGTGTTATTGGTGAATCTCACTATACTTGAAGGTGTTATCGTTGAATCTCGCTATACCTGAATGCGTTATCGGTAAATCTCACTATACTCGAAGGTGTTATCGGTAAAACTTACTATACTTGAAGTTGTTATTGGTGAATCTCACTATACTTGAAGGTGTTATAATTGAATCTCACTATACCTGAAGTGTTATAGTTGAATCTCACTATACTTAAAGTTGTTATTGGTGAAACTCGCTATACTTAAAGTCGTTAACGGTGAATCTCACTATACTTAAACTTGTTATTGGTGAATCTCACTATACTTAAAACCCCGGTTTCGATGACCGCAGCTCTTACAGCAGTAGTGTAGTACATGAACAAATCATTCGGTTGATGAATGGATTATAAGATTTCGGCTAAATTGTAAGCTGTCTACGAAGTAGTGCCTGTACCATACGAAATAAAATACTGTAGGATAAGTAATGGTGAAGACGGGTAATCCCAACCTCAAGAAAGTTGCGGATCGTCCCGAACTTCGAGTCAAGGTCCCTTCATTCTACCTACTTAGGTGCTCAAGATGAGTGAGGTTAGCCCCTGGCTGGACGACGGCAAGTCTAAACGTGGAGCTTAATAGCCCTAGACTATACTTGCCACATAGAGAAAAAGTAGATGATACACACACATTTTAAACAGTAGGATGATAAATATCTCACGTTAAATGAGGTTTCCAGGCAGAGGTTAGTGGAAGGGAAGGATCTATCTTCAGGTGTCCTTGTCTAGCCCAGAATCGATACAGAAAGGGAAAGGTTAAGAAAACAGAAGCCTAGAAAGAATTCCAGAATCTCTCAGGAAGTAACTTAACTAACTGAGAAACCCCAATAATAACCATATTCAGAGTGATCAGATTGGAATAGGTAGTCAGGAAGGTGTTACGAGTCCACTAGTGGAACAGTAGTAGAATGAATATCCACAGTTAAAAAGCAAGAGAGAGAGAGAGAGAGAGAGAGAGAGAGAGAGAGAGAGAGAGAGAGAGAACATATCACCCTCCTAAACATATTTAGATTGTTGCTTTTTTACTCTTACTTCTTTAGCATCCTAGTGTTTTTCATTTTTAAACATCTTGTCATAGAATGTGACCTGTAATAAGTAAGGGCCAACGCGGTTATCGTTTCTGACTTGTTTCGGGTAAGACTTATTCGTAAGGCTGTTTTATAACTTGTTCTAACAGTTGGTCTGTTTAAATGATATCCCGCCTCTGATGCAAAGTTTTCTTATATGCACAATTTCCATGGCTGTATTCACTGTCCTTTGAAAATCTGTAAATTGCACGAAAGTATTTGGTACCTAATTCGTTATTTCCCCTTAATTACAAATCTGTAATTGTGATTTCGCGTGATAGCGTATTTACTCGTTAGCATTTATGTGAGATTGACTTTATTCTTTGTTTGCAGTCCTAACAAAAGAACAGACAATACGACGCCGCTTTATATAGACGAGGAATGGACATGCCTTAAATATCTAGCACTGGCTTTGAATTGGCTGAAGCAATGACATACAGATGTAATGTCAATAGGTTGTGTTAGTTATTCAAGGAAATTCCTATCGCTTTGAAGGGCTGCCGCGCGTCCCCTTTTCTTTGGAAATGTAGGGCGTTCCACTATTAGCATTTAAGGTAAGCTCTGAACTGCGTGAAATCTGGGCAAAGGATTCCGGATAATTCTGTTTGTAAAAGGGTAATGAAAATGTTTCGGTGTCGAACTGCATGAGAGGTGCGAGACGCCCCTTTGTGTACGTCGCAGTAATGACGAGTTTTTTGCACTTTATATTCACTGTCTTGTCTCATCAGTTAAATGTTATACTCATGTACACTCCCAAACACACATATATATTACATATAATATAATATATAATATATTATATAATATATACTATATAATATAATATATCATTTAATAAGTATGTATACATCACATACATTCATATAATATGTTTCGATAAATACATGATATATATGTATAGAATTACATATATATATAATATATAATATATATATATATCTATATATATATATAATTATATATATATATATATCAGCAGTAGGCTGTTTCCCCATTAACAGAGGTTGGCTCTAGGAAAAACAAGAACTGTCACTGCTATATTCTAAATTCTGCTGGCTGTGGGTGAACAACTCAGAGCCGCAAACATTTCACAACATCAGCCACTCCATACATCAAACCAGAACGCTTACAAGCAGTGGGTCGAACCCACTACACACGCACACACACTTTTTTCCACCACTCTTCCATGAACTCTTGAGTGTCTTGGAAATTAAGGTCCTTCCTCTCCAA
>NC_087218.1:39114298-39154298 GCF_015104395.2 Macrobrachium nipponense | reverse complement strand
ATAACTGGCTTGAAGTTGAGAATGATGTTAAGACGTCTGGTGGTGGCGCCAGAGGGCCACACTTAGGTCTGATATTCAACTGAATGAGAGCATAGTAAGGTTGAAGTGTTGACATATCCATCTTCTTTTTGTGAAAAACTGAAGTTTAGTTGATTTGTGGTTTTATTTCGGTTCGAAATACTGTTCAATAATTTTTTTTTTTAAAATTGATTTGTATCGAACAGAAATCTGTTAATACATTTTATCGTTTTCAACCAGTTCACAATACCCGAAAATGTTCATGATGTTATCCATTCATTGTAAAGATCGTTATTTGTTTAGGTAAATTTCAGGAACAGAGGCTGTCTACAAGTCTCAATACTGTATACATTACGAAAATGGTCATGTGTTCAAGATTCTGGTATAATCAAATGATTAAATTGCTATTTTGCTTTTTTGTTCTTATATTTGTGGAGTTGACGCAAAATAACGTAATTCCTACGAACTCCAAAAATACGAATTTGTTGAGCCATATCCTAGAGTTGCGGACCAGTTATACAGTTGTAAGTGAAATGGTAAATTAGCTATTGCTATTTCAAATGTAGAATTTATACTAAATTGTAAATCACAATGATGATATAATCATTGTTTTCTTCGGCTATCATTTTATGCTTATCCCCATTACTTCAGATGCCGTGGCTCTCTCTCTCTCTCTCTCTCTCTCTCTCTCTCTCTCTCTCTCTCTCTCAACCCGAATAATTGCGAGAATCTAGCCATTAAATCGCTGACAGAAATCACAGCATTTTCCAAACGAAGCGTATGATACGAGGCGCCAGATGCGGCGCCACTCGGGCAATTATAACTCTACTACGGCAATTATAGGGTGATTGATATGGAGTGGCGTGAAACTTCTAGCTATAGGGTACGCGTATTTGAACAAATTGCAGACGCTCCCAAGTACGATCGCAACAATTTCCTGGGCGATCATTTCTTGCAATTAGCGGGAGTGGATCTGAACGGCGGTCGCTTCCAGCGGATTGATTACGCTCGGCGACCAGAAGTCACCGATACGGTGAGAGAGTCTTACTGTGAGAAGTCTCTCGCTGTTAGAGGACGTCTCTCCGTCAAGTACTAAGTCTCGCCATGTTACAAAAGTATAAAGTCTCTCTTTGAAGTAGGAAGTCTCTCCATGTTACAGAAGTATAAAGAAAGTCTCTCTTTGAAGTCGGAAGTCTCTCCATGTTACAGAAGGTATAAAGTCTCTCTTTGAAGTAGGAAGTTCACTCTCAATGTTACATAAGTTATAAAGTCTCTCTTTTGGAGTATTAATTTCAATGTTACTGAAGTATAAAGTCTCTCCTTTTGGAGTATTAAGTCTCTCATGAGTACAGAAGTATAAAGTTCTCTCTTTGAAGTATTTAAGTCTCTCCATGTTAACAGAAGATAAAGTCTTCTCTTTGCGTATTAAAGTCTCTCCATATTACGGAAGTATTAAAGTCTCTCCTTTGAAGTATTACGTCCTCAGTTACAGAAGTAATAAAGTCTCTCCATATTTACAAGAAGTATTTAAAAAGGTCTCTCTTTGAAGTATAAGTCTATCCATGTTACAGAACGTATAAAGTCTATCTTTGGAAGTATTAAGTCTCTCCATTTACAGAAGTATAAAGTCTCTCTTTGGCAAGTATAATCTCTCCAATTACAGAAGTATAAAGTCTCTCTGAAGTATTAAGTCTCTCCATATTACAGAAGTATAAAGTCTCTCTTTGAAGTATTAAGTCTCTCCATGTTACAGAAGTATAAAGTCTCTCTTTGAAGTATTAAGTCTCTCCAAGTTACAGAAGTATAAAGTCTCTCTTTGGAGTAGGAAGTCTCTCCATATTACAGAAGTATAAAGTCTCTCTTTGGAGTATTAAGTCTCTCCATGTTACAGAAGTATGAAGTCTCTCTTTCGAGTATTAAGTCTCTCCAAGTTACAGAAGTATAAAGTCTCTCTTTGAAGTATTAAGTCTCTCCAAGTTACAGAAGTATAAAGTCTCTCTTTGAAGTAGGAAGTCTCGCCATGTTACAGAAGTATAAAGTCTCTCTTTGGAGTATTAAGTCTCTCCATGTTACAGAAGTATAAAGTCTCTCCGTGAGGTAAGGAGTCTATCTCTTATACAGAACGTCTCTCTTTGAATTAGAAAGCTTCTCCATGAGGAAAGGAGTCTCTTCGTTGTACAGAACGTCTTTCTCTTTGCAGTAAGGAGTCTCTTCGTGTTACAAAAGTCTCTCTTTGGAGTAGGAAGTCTCCCGTGTTACAGAACGTCTCTCTTTTAACAGAGAGTCTCTCCGTGTTGTAAAACGTCACTCTGTGTCTCCAACAGTCTCTGATGTAAAGTCTCTCTTGTAGACGCTTGATTGTAAATAGTCTGTAGATGATATAAATGTTCCTCTCTGTTTCACGAAGTCTCTATTATATATCTCAAATGATGATGTAAAAATGAAGTCTGCAAGACTTCTCTCGCTGTCGTCGAAAGTCTCTGATAGGGAATCTCTATGTTTTATATGAAGACTTAAAGCCTCTTTCTCTCTTACAGTAAGACTGTGCTATGACAAATCTGTCTCTTAGATTTCCTGTTACAAAATGAGAAATGTCTACTAAAATTCCGTTTTTCTCATAGAAAGACATAAAAAAGCGTGTATATATATATATATATAATATATATATATATATAACTATATATATGTGTGTGTATATATATATATATATATATTATATATATATATATATGTGTGTGTGTTTGTGAGGTGTGTGTGTGTGTGTGTGTGTATGTGTGAGCCTTTTATAGACTTTCTTTTTATAAAAGTCTCTCGTTATTACAGGAGATAATTAAGAATAAAAATAATCGCTGATGAAAAGGGAACTTTTAGAACTGAAAGAACCATGAAAATTGCGCATTTTGATATTTAACTGTGGAAAGGAAAGCAATGTGTAATAAAGTAAACACGAAGGTGCAAATGACCAAACGTAGCACCCGTAAATGCAAATGTTTTCCAACATTTCCTCGTGCCATCAGTGCACCTCACGTGGTACATTTGGGCATAACTTGGTGGTCTTTTCAACGTCCTTCGGCCCCTAGCTGCAACTTCTATCATTTCTTTTATTGTACCTCCGTTCTTATTCTCTTTCTTCGATCTGACTTTCCATTCTCTTTAAAATTGTTTCATATTGCAACTGCTTTGAGGTTTTCCTTCCGTTACACCTTTCCAACGTTCTTTCAGTCAGTTTCCCTTTCATCGCTGAATGACCTATTAGGTCGCAGTACTTGGCCTTTAGTCTAGATTCTGTATTCTATTCTACTCAGTAGTCATAGGGTATGAGTGCCAAGGTTGCATCTTCATCCCAACAATCTAATCTTGGAAGTGTAGAGCGTATTTACTGGGTCTGTGTGAGTGGCAGGAGAAACCAGGTATTTCCACCTAGATTTCGGTAGACTCTTTGACGAATTACGTCAACAAATGACGTAATTCGTCGAAGTTGGAGAGCGGATCTCCCTTATGAAGATATAGGTCGGAAAGTGGATCTGAAGACGACACGAGATTAATATCACGAATATTTAATTAGAGGAGACGTCTTTGATTCAAGCCTTTCAAGTAAAAGGCGAGCCCCCTCAAGATAAGGGATCGGTACTCATAATTGAGCCTGAATAAATCCGTTTAAGCAAGCCGCTTGTTGCTTGTTTCCTTATGGAAGTATGTGTTTGTAATATGTATATATATATGTGTGTGTTTACGTATAAATGTATGTGCATAATGATCTATGTATATGATATATATATATATATATATATATATATATATATATATATATATATATATATATATATATATCTTTTAGGAATTTTTGAGGTCAAATGACACTTGTTTAAACAAAATGAAACTAAACATCTAACTGGCAACTAAACCTACCCTTGATCCGTTGCATGCATGCCCTCTTTGAAGTTGGCTGAGAGTCAAACTAGGCAAAGATAAACTCCCGTGGTTACAAAAATATACTTTTTATTTCCCAAAATTAGCTAACATTAAAATGGAATAAAGTTAATTAACTCGTGACTCAAAAGAAACTTTAAACTATCATATTCACCTTCAAAAATCATAATTTAAGTAAGTTATCCCTCTTCCCCTAATTTTTCCAACGTTAATAGTTTATTAATAGTCAAAACCAGTCAGAGAATAAACCCATTGGTGACTTCGAATCCATCTGAAATAAAGAAACTATAATTATGACATCACTTAAATATTAAAGTTAGTCAATAAAGAATGTGCACCGCACCTCACTTTTCTTTCTCTAGACTCAAGTAATTGTCACTTCAAATGTTAACTTTTCCAAAGTTCTCTCTTACGTTACCTTGTCCAACCGACCTGCAACACCTCTTCTAGGCATGTTCCACACACTGTCAAAAATAATCAGTGAGTCTCCCTTTGCAATTGTTCTTCAGATAATATGTCATTTTCTGTTTGTTAGGAACACAACACACACACACCGATTGGCACACAATAGGTATGCATGCTTCATGCCTGAAACTCGTGATCGCTGAGGCGTGTCACTGACCACAAAGGTGCGCTGGTAAGCTATCCTGTCTGTTTTTTCATTTCAGCATCCTCGAGGAATCCAGCGTTTTGCACTTGCCTCTAACTGGCAAGAGCTAAGGTTAACAACCCGAGTACTGTGCCTTTAAGATATATATATATATATATATATATATATATATATATACTATATATATATATATATATATATATATATATATATATATATATATCCGGTGTAGCACGAAGGAACGGAACACGTGCTTGAGAATATCACAAAATCACGTAAGAAGGAAAGTGAAACAGGGATTTTCACTCACCTTCTTACGTGCAATTTTATATATATATATATATATATATATATATATATATATATATATATATATATATATATATATATGTGTGTGTGTGTGTGTGTGTGTGTGTGTGTGTGTGTGTGTTGTGTGTGTGTATAATATATATGCATTATATATATATATATATATATATATATATATATATATATATATATATCTATCCATACACACATATATATATATATATATATATATATATATATATATATATATATATATATATATGTATATTTATTTATATTATCTACATATATATATATATATATATATATATATATATATATATATATATGTGTGTGTGTGTGTGTGTGTGTTGTGTTCCAAAAGGCTTACTCTAGGTAGCTGAAACAAGCACACCTGCGAAGCACGCAAATCCTTTTTTTGTTTTCTTAAATACATCTGACACAAAAAGGAAAGGGCGTCCCGTTTAGGACACCCAAGGCACCCTGAGGACACCGAAACTAACGTGACCTGATTTGCACATGCCGTGGCGTAAGAGGATCAACCGAGAGGGGTAATCGAGCGTTATTTGCCTCTACTACGTCCATTAGTTCTCTCCTTATGCAGGTATGCCTCCGTAGGAGGGGGCGGAGGTGGGCGGTGGGTTTAGTGCCGTCAGTCCACATCGCATGGTACACAAGCGTCCCTTCGGTCCCTAGCTGCAACCACTTTCATTCCTTTTACTGTACCTCCTTTCATATTCTCTTTCTTCCATCTGACTTTCCACCCTCTTTTAAGAGGCTTTTCATAGTGCAACTGCGGATTTCCTCCTGTAACACCTTTCAAACCACCTTACTTCAGTTTCCCTATGGCCTAAATTCTATTATTCTGTTCTATACCGGTATAGAAAGAAAAAGTGCGAAAAGAATCCGGATACTGACTTATGATCTTTTATGTGTGTTGACCTACAATACAAAGGGGAAAATCGTAAATTTCCGTATTCGGTGTAAGATTCCAGTAAAGCATTTTTACTGTAAAATAGTTCACAAGGATCGTTATAAATCCTGGTTGGTTTGTAACGACAGCAAAACTGGGATACGTAAATGACTTTACGTGAGTCCAGTATTGAACTAGGAAAAATATTCTCTCTCTCTCTCTCTCTGTAGATAGGTTACCATTTATGCCGAGACTATGGCCGTGTAACAGAGTATGTGCGTGTTATGTGTGTTTGTGTATGTGTGTGAAGGGGAGGGGGGGGGCAGTCATTATACCTCCGTTACTTCATTATTTTAAGCGATCCTCGTCATAGATAATAGGCCTTTTTTATGTATGGAGCCGGTAGCAGCGGTGGAATACCTCCAACCAAATTAATGTGTACATGTATCTTCATTTATGCTGAAGTTAATATATTTCTGTAGATAATCATGAATTGTGTCTGATGGCGAGTTGATTGATATGCGATACATCACTTATTTTCGTTTGCTTTATTTTTTCCTAATTGACGCCCCCATACAACCGGTTATGGAAGGATTCATGACGAGAAAACTAAAGCAGTAGAAAACATCAATACACACACACACACACACACACATATACACACACACACATACACACACACACACACACACACACACACATATATATATATATATATATATATATATATATATATATATATATATATATATATATATATATATATAATATATTCACTCGTTAAATGATAATGCACGTGTGGCATCGAATACTTAAGAAAACACTTTTTCAGTTTCCTATAATTTTTATCTTCAAGGTTGAAGTTTCGAAGAAATATACCAAGTTTACTGTGATGCTGCTCCATTTATATACTCTTGTGTTTCAGCACTGACTTAACGGCTTTCATCAGGGCTCTACTAAAGACACAATGGAACTACATTTCGGTGTATGGGTGAGTACTATTCAAATACTGAAAAACAAAAACGGGAATCTGGAAAATGAATATTTAGATATAAGTCTTACAAATCAGAAAAGGTTAAAAATGAGCAAAGATACGTTACTAAAAAAAGATGTGGTAGATTTTCTTTGAAGGTATATAACATTGGCTCCGCTGCCTCCAATGAGTGTCCGATGGCCTGCAATGAAACATGAGAACGCAATATGAGGACACCTGAACATTCAGCATAAGCTGCTGTAGGCTGATGCTCGCTGTTTCAGCTTTCACCATGTGCTTATAGACATCCTCTAGGCATCCTCCAGGTGAATACCTTAATATCTCTGCCAAGGTTTCCAAAGGATGGCTTTTTGTCGTGTCCATCCACACAGTGCTTCTGTATGGACCCATTATTGCACTGGGGCTTGCAGTCGCCTGCTGAGGGTTGTCGTCGTTTAGTTAATTTGACTTGCCACTTCTGAACGTTTGCAAAGTTAAACCACATTTGTCATTGACTCTTTGGAGCACTTCTGAACGTTGGAACCGCACTTGTCATTGACTATTTGTGCACTTCTGAAGGTTTAAACGTTGGAACCACACTTGTCATTGACTATTTGTGCACTTCTGAACGTTTAAACGTTGGAACCACACTTGCCATTCACTATTTGTGCACTTCTGAACGTTTAAACGTTGGAACCACGCATGTCTTGGGCTCTTTAGGCCACTACTGAACGTTTAAACGTTTAACCCACGCTTGTCTTGGTCTCTATACGCCACTTCTGAACATTTAAACGTTGAAACCCACTCACGTTTTGGGCTCTTTAGGCCACTTCTTGTCTGAGATTTTTTTGAATACCCTGAGGCCGTGGTGTGTTTACGTATGTGTTTCTGTTTCTGTGTATTGTGTATGTTTAGCTCTTAGTCATATCGCTTGCTCTTTATGAATAATTCCTCATTCTTAATCATCACCATCATTATGATAATGGTATTAATTACCCGCTGTAAATTATTTTGAAACTGACACGAAGTGAGTGATCATCAGTCACGTGCCTCGACACTTTTATAACCTTGGGTAAGACGGACGGCCTCCTTATACGTGTCCCTGTTGGATTGGATTCTCTAGGTAAACAACAATCATCTTCAAGTCAACAGAACCGTAGTTAATCGGGACGAACAGAGTGGATGGGTCTTAATGCAATGATGGCTGTTGGTTTATATATATATATATATATATATATATATATATATATATAGATATATATATATACACACACATATGTTTGTGTATGTATAGTGTGTGCGTGTGTGTATGTATAAATTCTAGTGTATTATCAAGATATACTTTTACTAATGTATATATGTATATATATATATATGTATATATATATATATATATATATATATATATATATATGTATATATATATAATATATATATATATATATATATATATATTATATATATATATATATATATATATATATTATGTCAAGATATAAGTGTTTACATACATGGGTATATATATTCATATATATTAAGATAAAATTTTTTGGTCTGATAAAAAATGTTTGTGATATTGCTGCATTTTCACAGTACTACTGCAAACATTATATTATTATTATTATTATTATTAGTTTTAATTATTATTTTATTATTATATTATTATTATTATATTATTAATTAAGTGAAGGCTTAAATGGCTAAATAATGATGTTGTCTAGGTACAATACGAAACTTATGCAGAGCCCTAGAGCTTTCTCAGCCCTCATTAGCTCTCGAAGGAGGCGCTCAGTTTAGAATTTTTCTATGTTCAAACAAGAGTATTATTTTGGATTTTGGTCTCCATTCATGTGCTCGTGACTTGACGAGAAGCTGCAATAATTGGCAACATTATTATTATTATTATTATTATTATTATTATTATTATTATTATTATTATTATTATTAATTTTTTTTGTCTATCACAGTCCTCCAATTCGACTGGGTGGGTATTTAAAGTGTGGGGCTCCGGGTTGCATCCTGCCTCCTTAGGAGTCATCACTTTTCTTACTGTGTGGGCCGTTCTAGGATCACACTCTTCTGCACGAGTCCTGGAGCTACTTCAGCCTCAGTTTTCTAGATTCCTTTTCTTGGATCTTGGATCGTGCCTAGTGTTTCCTATGATTATGGGTACAATTTCCACTGGCATATCCCATATCATTCTTATTTCTATTTTCCCTCTCTTTCTCTTCAACTCTCGGTGTCCCATAGTATTGCGACATCAGTGAGTGATACTTTCTTCTTTATTTGTCAATCAACGTCACGTCTGATTTATTTGCACGTATCACCCTATCCGTTCTGATACCATAGTTTTAGAGGATCTTTGCCTGATTGTTTTCTATCACCTCCTTCAGGTTGGTGCTCGTACCCACTTATTACTGCAAGGTAGCTGATGTTTCTTGCACAGGCTCCAGTGGAGGGCTTTTGCCACTGAATCATGCCTCTTTTTGTACTGGTTCTGTGCAAGTGCCGGACATTCGCTTGCTATGTGGTTTATGGTTTCATTTTTCGTATTGCACTTCCTACATATGGGAGAGATGTTATTTCCATCTATCGGTCTTTGAACATATTTGGTTCTTAGGGCTGATCTTGTGCCACTGTTATCATTCCTTCAGTTTCCTTCTTGAGCTCTCCCCCCTGTAGCCATTGCCGTGTGATATCGCTGGCTAGTTCTTTAGTCTTCTCATGTATTGTCCGTGCATTGGTTTGTTGTGCCAGTCCTCTGTCCTCTATACTAAGTAGTCCTCCCTCCTTCCTTTCGTGTTATGTATAGTCTGTCCGCATTTGCTCTTGGGTGTAGTGCTTTGTGTATTATTATTATTATTATTATTATTATTATTATTATTATTATTATTATATTGAGTAGATCCTGGCAAAATCTACGGGTACTCGGATGAAGCCAAGAGAAACGATTGCCACTACAAGATTTTGACTACATCCAACTTTGAATTATACCTAAAATAGTGTATATAACCCTACGGGCTATGTATTCCATATTTTAGTTACTTTCCATGATAGGCTAATGCAAAATATCCCTGAAATGACTCCTTCTGATGAATCATATCGGCGCGTTACTCGCCAGTTGTAGTTTCAGAGAGAAGGCTGTTTTTAGAAAAATAAAGGAGGCTCTTTATAAGTTGAATGCAGCTGGTGCAGCAATAACTCTCAGTAATACCTGTTCGGAAGAGGGTCTCCTTCCAGTATATCATTATTATTATTATTATTATTATTATTATTATTATTATTATTATTATTATTATTATTATTATTATTATTATTATTATTGTTATTATTATTATTATTATTATTGTTGTTGTTATTATTATTATTCTTATTATTATTATTATTGTAAGGATGAAGACACTCTTTCAAGCTTATATTAGAGAATAAAGAATTTCTGCCGTAAGAAATACGGTGTTTATATCCAACGAAATATGAACATTGGCCAACTGTTGACCAATATTGACGTGCAGGAAAAGCAAATTATAAAACAAATTATTATTATTATTATTATTATTATTATTATTATTATTATTATTATTATTATTATTATTATTATTACCACGAATAGTACTGCATCCACTCAATTATTACCAGTATAAATGAAAAAATAAAAACATAATCAAAGAATAAAAGAAAAGATTCTCTTGGTATGTTAGGACCCGATTTCTCTTCACTAGTGTCAGTAACCAGATATAATGTTGCTCGTATATTCAGGTATCGAGTTGATCCGGGCAATTACCCGAGTAACGTGACGATAAATCTAGATAAGATTTTCGAAAGCGCTAAGGGACTGATTTTAAGAGTCAGTTGTATTGTGCTTCAAGCATAATATAAATGGGAAAAATTCTGCTATATACAATTATGTTTCCTAACTAACAGCTTTGCCCTTATTTGATGGGATGATGTTCACTTTCAGGTTCTCAGATATATATATATATATATATAGTATATATATATATATATATATATATATATATATATATATATATATATATATAATATATATATATAAATATATATATATATATATATATATATATATATATATATATATATATATATATATATATATATATATATCTACCGGAGTCGAGGTGGGTTGATGTTGTCTCCAAACCAACTAATTACCTGCGCGCGAAAGGTATATGAGGGTGAGAGGCGACATGAACTTTTAGCCTCTCGCGGTGGTGTAGTAGGTAAAGCTTCACTGCCGTTCCTTGGTTTGAAAGGATGCACGGGTTTCGCGCCCTGGTCCAGGCAAGTCTATTATCGAGAAAAAATTCCCCTTCGGTTAAGCATATATGAAAATATATTAATTCCGAGGTAGAGCGAATTAGATATTAAAGTACATTGTAGCTCGATATATATATATATATATATATATATATATATATATATATACATATATATATATATATATATATATATATATATATATATATGTATGTATGTATATGTGTATATATATATATATATATATATATATATATATATATATATATATATATATATATATATATATCTGTGTGTATATATGAATGCTTGTCACTTACACACTCGAGTCTTGTTCTTAGAGTTACGAATATTAAGCCACAAAAATCGTTCAATATTGAATTCACTATACCTTGAGAATAATTTACACGTAAAGAAAATTTCATAACGATATTTTGGCTTAATACTTGTGACATATGTTTGTCCTTTTCCTATTTGTTATTTATTATTTTTAGGGAAATGTTTTTTTATGTTATCCTTTATTTCCTATCTTCAGAAATGAAGTTTTGAAATGAAAGTCAAAGATGACTGTTGTGCAAACCCCCAACCCCCAATTTATTCTAATGCCAACAACTCTTTCCGTCACCAACTGATGCCTGTCATCAGGGTAACTGTATAAAGAAAGGAACTGTTTCTTATATAATGGCTATGTAGCTGTACAAACAAACAGTAAAGCTAAGAATAACAGAGAAAAATCTGCAATGAAATTTATTGGAAACAGATCCAGAAGATTTTCATGAAGCTTCACAAGGCCATATTGTTTACCTTAGGGGAGATCCCTAAGGGCCTGTAGGGGACCTTCATCCTGTAGGAGGGAAAAGTGTCTTTGGATCATTCCTAGATAGTGACCCCCAAGGGTTTTTGGGAATCGTTATCTAGGACTTATATTTCTTAGGAGTCATTATCTTTATGATATTTGCAGTCATTTGTTTATGATTTTACAGTAATACCCAGCGGGCTTGTACTAAACACGACGCAAAGGTGGAGGCATACCAGTTTACAACACTTGGAGGTCGTTGTCTAGGAAAGATCCCAGTCTCTTGCAGTGTGATTTTCACAGCTGCAACAGTCACCAGCCTGCTGTATTTATTGTGTGAAAAGATCATCTAATGGAACCCTTTTACTATGTACAATCACAAAATTCAGTGTCTTTGTAATCGCTTCCTTAGAGTTGTCCTCATGCAGCCAACGTAGCTCATATCTTAGGACTTAGACTGTTATGCTTCTTGAACACACAAATATCAAAGCTACATTGGCCCCAGACTCCTGAGGTATCCATGGGGCAAAGCTGTGCTTCAGCTCAAGGGCGCGAGTTATGATACTCTGAAGGGAAACTGCTTCCTGTCTGTAAGATACCCATAGTCGACTTCGTGGTAGATGGTAATACCTTCGGGTTTTTTTCAGGAATTTTATCCCTGTGTGAGGAGTTCAACCAGGGTAATCTCTTCGCCCATTCCTGCCTTGTCTTCCAGCGACGCCCTTGCTTCACACAGGCACACATACAATTACACAAGTATTATATGGATGCATGCAAACACATGCAAAATGTGTGACTGACTACCAAACAGGAAGTCTATTATCGAGAAAAAAATTCCCCTTCTGGTTAAGCATATATGAAAATATATTAATTCCGAGGTAGAGCGAATTAGATATTAAAGTACATTGTAGCTCGATAGATATATATATATATATATATATATATATATATATATATATATATATATATATCTATATATATATAATATATATATATATATGATATATATATATGTATGTAGTATGTGTGTATATATATATATATATATATATATATATATATATATATATATATATATATATATCTGTGTGGTATATATGAATGCTTGTCACTACCCACTCGAGACTTGTTCTTAGAGTGACGAATGTTAAGCCACAAAATCGTTTCAATATTGAATTCACTATACCTTGAGAATAATTTACACGTAAAGAAAATTTCATAACGATATTTTGGCTTAATACTTGTGACATATGTTTGTCCTTTTCCTATTTGTTATTTATTATTTTTAGGGAAATGTTTTTTTTTTATGTTATCCTTTATTTCCTATCTTCAGAAATGAAGTTTTGAAATGAAAGTCAAAGATGACTGTTGTGCAACCCCCAATAATTTATTCTAATGCCAACAACTCTTTCCGTCACCAACTGATGCCTGTCATCAGGGTAACTGTATAAAGAAAGGAACTTTCCTATATAATGGCTATGTAGCTGTACAAACAAACAGTAAAGCTAAGAATAACAGAGAAAAATCTACAATGAAATTTATTGGAAACAGATCCAGAAGATTTTCATGAAGCTTCACAAGGCCATATTGTTTACCTTTGGGGAGATCCCTAAGGGCCTGTAGGGGACCTTCATCCTGTAGGAGGGAAAAGCTGTCTTTGGATCATTCCTAGATAGTGACCCCCAAGGGTTTTTGGGAGTCGTTATCTAGGACTTATATTTCTTAGGAGTCATTATCTTTATGATATTTGCAGTCATTTGTTTATGATTTTACAGTAATACCCAGCGGGCTTGTACTAAACACGACGCAAAGGTGGAGGCATACCAGTTTACAACACTTGGAGGTCGTTGTCTAGGAAAGATCCCAGTCTCTTGCAGTGTGATTTTCACAGCTGCAACAGTCACCAGCCTGCTGTATTTATGTGTGAAAAGATCATCTAATGGGAGGAACCCTTTTACTATGTACAATCACAAAATTCAGTGTCTTTGTAATCGCTTCCTTAGAGTTGTCCTCATGCAGCCAACGTAGCTCATATCTTAGGACTTAGACTGTTATGCTTCTTGAACACACAAATATCAAAGCTACATTGGCCCCAGACTCCTGAGGTATCCATGGGGCAAAGCTGTGCTTCAGCTCAAGGGCGCGAGTTATGATACTCTGAAGGGAAACTGCTTCCTGTCTGTAAGATACCCATAGTCGACTTCGTGGTAGATGGTAATACCTTCGGGTTTTTTTCAGGAATTTATCCCTGTGTGAGGAGTTCAACCAGGGTATCTCTTCGCCCATTCCTGCCTTGTCTTCCAGCGACGCCCTTGCTTCACACAGGCACACATACAATTACACAAGTATTATATGGATGCATGCAAACACATGCAAAATGTGTGACTGACTACCAAACAGGAAACAGACATATACGCACACACATAGTACATACACATATACAGTACACACATACAGTACACAAACGCACAAGTATATATATATATATATATATATATATATATATATGTGTGTGTGTGTGTGTGTGTGTATGTATGTATGTATGTATGTATGTATGTATCTATGCATGCGTAATAAAGTAACATGACAACATGAGGTCAACAGTGGACTAGATTTCTTAAAATAAGGTTACCAGGATACGTTAATAAAACCTCAAGTCTTGTTTGATGCAGATGTAAAACATTTTGTATGACCACCACCTCCAGGCACTATATTTTCATTTCCTTTCATGTTTTTTTTTATTTTTACTCCAGTGGCTAATTACTGTTGTAAATATTGCACTCTTCTTTCAAATCACTCCTTAGCTTTACAGATTTATTATCATTCAAAAGTCACAATACTTTGACATTTGTAAATTGGCCCGGTTATCAGCTTGAAGCATGTTGAAATTTTTAGCTTGATCGTACATTTTTCTTACCAATGAATTTTTTAACTGTGTTACTGTGTTGTTCGCTGACATTTTTTAAGGCAAGTTTCGTGTGATCGTTGTTATACAAGTGTGGTTATCACTGACAGTATTAACCTTAAAGCATCGTTAATAATGTGTGTCAATGTACATATATACATTATGCTAATATTAATATATATATATATATATATATATATATATATATATATATATAGACATACATATATACTACATATATATATATGTATATATATATATATATATATATATATATATATATATCTATATATATATATATATATATATCTGTGTGTGTGTGTGTGTGTGTGTGTTTGTGTTTGTGTTTTCCATAAAAACCACACAAATACGCTCGTGATTTCATTATCAAACTGATGACACAGGAAATAAAGTTAAAAAGAAAATGCAAAAGGGCCAAGTATATTTATGTATTTTACACATTGGCACTCTGTCCCTTTTTCAGAATTGTTACTTCAGCTGACAATATATATATTATATATATATATATATATATATATATATATAGTATATATATATATATATATATATATATATATATATATATTTGTGTGTGTGATTAAAGGAAGAACCAATACTATCTCCAGAGCAGTTTTTATATAAAACCCTCTTGACATCCCTGTCATTCTCTGTCCCATTCCTTCCTCCTCTCCATTTCAACCTTCTACACTTGGCAGTTTACCCAATTTGTAATTCCGCTTAACATAACGGGAAAAAAGCAAAGCATCTCAGGGACGGTATTGACCCATTAGCTAGTACTGTGTGTTTAAGATACAACGCTCTCTCTCCCTCTTTCTATCTCTGTCTCTCTCTGTCCCCCCAGCCCCCTCTATGCCGTGGATTATGACGTATCAGGCGGAGAGAGTCACATAAGTCACATATAGTCACAGATCCTCCCTCGTACGCCATTGTGTCCACATGACTATTGCCATCTCTCAACGTTCAAATATCGTCAGAGTAAACACGAGCCTTTGTGCCGGCTCTCTTCTTTTTGATGGTGTTCTCTGATAGGGATCAGCTCTGAGTATTCTTCAGCTGCCGACTGCAAACTACGTGTGATCCCTCTGTTCGGCGGAGAGGATTAAAAGCACCATAATTAGTGGTGTTTTGTTACGGGTGACCCATTCATTGCAAAATAACGCGTTTTCTATAGTTCGTGTTTGCAGGGGCTTTGCACGTTTGGGTTCGCGGGATAAACCCGCTTAATGAGAGGTAAAAGGAGATTTCTGGTTTCTTTTCTCTCGCTTTCGCTTGTGCAAACCGTCAGTTACTATTTGAAGATGATGATGACGATGTATACCAGCGCAGTTGCATGATATATGAAACAGTTACTTGATAGGTATTGAGGCATCTTTTGTGTCGCGTTCCTATGGAGACCGAAGACGCTTAAAACCTTAAGAGTTTTTGCCAGCCACGAGAGTTTTTTTTTTCTTTTCTTTTCTTTTTCGTGTCGTCGGTAGAAATGGCATCCTTTTTCATTTCCTGCGAGATAGATGTTTTTCCTCCGGAGGCTTCCTTTCTTTTCCTCGGGAGGCTCCCCGAGGTTCTTTCTTTCCCTCAGGAGGCTTCCCTTCTTTTCCTCGGGAGGCTTCCTTTCTTTTCCTCGTGAGGATTCCTTTCTTTTCCTTTGGAAGGTTTTTTTTTTCTTCCTTTCTTTTCCTTGTCGGTGAAGGTTCCTTTTTCTTTCCTTGGGAGGCTTCACCTTTCTTTTCCTGGGAGAGGCTTTTCCTTTCCCTTTCATTCCCTGGGATTCCTTTTCTTTTCCTCATGAGGCCTTCCTTTCTTTTCCTTTCACCTTAGGCTTCCCTTTCTTTTCCTCGTGGAGGGCTTCCTTTCCTTTTCCTTTTCGGGAGGATTTCTTTCCTTTTTCCTTGGGAAGGCCTTCCTTCCTTTCCTTTCCTTGGGAGGCTTCCTTTTTTCCTTTTCCGGTGGAGGATTCCTTTCTTTTCCTCATGAGGCCTTCATTCTGGTTTTCCTCAGGAGGCGGGAGGCTTTCCACTTTATTTCCTCGTGAGGATTCCTTTATTTCTTTCCGGGGGCTCAAATGGGAAGAATCCTTTCTTTCCTCGGGAGGCTTCTTTCTTTTCTTGGGAGCTTCCCTTTCTTTTCCGCGGTTGGGAGGGGGGGACTTCCTTTCTCGTGAGGCCTGCCTTTTTTCTTTTCCGTTTGGGAGGGCTTTCCTTTATTTTACTGGCGTGAGGGATTTCCTTTCTGTCCTCAGGAGGTATTCCTTTCCCTTTTCCTCGGGAGGTTCCTTTCTTTTCCTCGGAGGAGGGGGGGCTTCCTTTGCCTCGTTTCCTCATGAGGATTTCCTTTCTTTTTCCTCGTGGAGGCCTTTCCTTTTCCTTTCGTGGAGGCCTTCCTTATTTTCCTTTTCCGTGGAAGGTTTATTTCCTTTCTTTTCATTTTCATGAGGATTCCTTTATTTTCCTCGGGAGGCTTTCCTTTCTTTTTCCTCAGGGGGGCCTTTTCCTTTCTTTTTCCTCGTGAGGATTCCTTTTCTTTCCTCGTGAGGCTTCCTTTCTTTTCCAAAAAAGGAGGCTTCCTTTCTTTCCTTGGGAGGCTTCCTTTATTTTCCTCGTGAAGGATTCCTTTCTTTTCCTCATGGAGGGAAGGTTTTCCTTTTCCTTTGGCCTCGGAGGCCTTCATTTTTTTGCCATTCCAGGAGGCTTTCCTTTCTTTTCCTCTGAGGATTCCTTTCCTTTTCCTCCGGGAGGCTTCCTTTCTTTTCCTCAGGAGGCTTCCTTTCTTTTCCTCGTGAGGATTCCTTTCTTTTCCTCGTGAGGCTTCCTTTCTTTTTCCTACGGAGGCTTCCTTCTTTTCCTTGGGAGAGGCTTCCTTTATTTTCCTCGTGGAGGATTCCTTTCTTTTCACTAAGAGATTACTGTCTTTTCCTCGGGAGGCTTCCTTTCTTTTCCTCAGGAGGATTCCTTTCTTTTCCTCGTGAGGCTTCCTTTCTTTTCCTCAGGAGGCTTCCTTTCTTTTCCTTGGGAGGCTTCCTTTCTTTTCCTTCGTGAGGCTTCCTTTCTTTTCCTTCCGTTTGAGGATTCTTCTTTTTAACCTCGGGAGGCTTCCATTTCTTTTCCTAAGGAGGCTTCCTTTCTTTTCCTCAGGAGCTCCTTTTCTTTCTCCTCGTTGAGGATTCCTTTCTTTTCCTCGGGAGGGATTTCGTTTCCTTTTTCCTTTCAGGAGGATTCCTGTCTTTCTCAGGGAGGCTTCCTTTCTGTTTCTCGGAGGCTTCCTTTTCTTTTCCTCCGGCAAGGGAGGCTTCCTTTTCCCTTTTACTTGGGCGGCCTTTCCTTTATTTTCCCTCGTGAGGCTTCTTTTCCTCGTGAGGATGGCCTTTCTTTTTCCTCGGGAGGCTTCCTTTCTTTTCCTCGGGAGGCTTCCTTTCTTTTCCTCAGGAGGCTTCCTTTCTTTTCCTCGTGAGGACTTCCTTTCTTTTCCTCGGGAGGATTCCTTTCTTTTCCTCAGGAGGATTCCTTTCTTTTCCTCAGGAGGCTTCCTTTCTTTTCCTGGGAGGCTTCCTTTCTTTTCCTCGTGAGGATTCCTTTCTTTTCCTCTGGAGGCTTCCTTTATTTTCCTTGGGAGGCTTCCTTTCTTTTCCTTGGGAGGCTTCCTTTCTTTTCCTCGTGAGGCTTCCTTTCTTTTCCTCGGGAGGCTTCCTTTCTTTTCCTCGGGAGGCTTCCTTTATTTTTTCTCGTGAGGCTTCCTTTCTTTTCCTCGGGAGCTTTCCTTTATTTCCCTCGGGAGGCTTCTTTCTTTTTCCTCGTGAGGCTTCCTTTATTTTCCTCGGGAGGCTTCCTTTCTTTTCCTCGGGAGGCTTCCTTTATTTTCCTCGTGAGGCTTCCTTTCTTTTCCTCGGGAGGCTTCCTTTCTTTTCCTCGGGAGGCTTCCTTTCTTTTCCTCGGGAGGCTTCCTTTCTTTTCCTCGTGAGGCTTCCTTTCTTTTCCTCGGGAGGCTTCCTTTATTTTCCTCGGAGGCTTCCTTTCTTTTCCTCGGGAGGCTTCCTTTCTTTTCCTCGTGAGGCTTCCTTTCTTTTCCTCGGGAGGCTTCCTTTCTTTTCCTCGGGAGGCTTCCTTTCTTTTCCTCGTGAGGCTTCCTTTCTTTTCCTCGGGAGGCTTCCGTATTTTTTCCTCTGGATGGGGCTTCCTTTTCTTTTACCTCGTGAGGCCTTTCCTTTTTTCCTCGTGGAGGCTTCCTTTCTTTGTCTCGGAGACTTCCTTCGTTCCTCGGAGCTTCCTTCTTTTCCTGGGAGCTTCCTTTCTTATTCCTTGGGAGGCTTCCTTTATTTCCTCTGGGAGGCTTCCTTCTTTCCTTGGGGCTCCTTTCTTTTCCTTTCCTGGAGCTTCCTTCTTTTCCTCTGGCGGCTTTCCTTTTCCTTTTCCTTGGGAGTTCCTTTAATTTTCCTCTTGGAGGATTCCTTCCCTTTTACTTTTCCTTGGAGGCTTCCCTTCTTTTCCTCGGGAGGCTTCCTTTCTTTTCCTCGTGAGGCTTCCTTTCTTTTCCTCTGGGAGGCTTTCCTTTCTCTGGGGGCTTCCTTTTTTTTCCTCTGAGGCGTCCTTTCTTTTCTCTGGGAGGCTTCCTTTCTTTTCCTTGGAGGCTTCCTTATTTCCTCTGGAGGCTTCCTGTTCTTTTCCTCTGGAGGCTTCCTTTCTTTTCCTTGGAGGCTTCCTTTCTTTTCCTCGTGAGGCTTCCTTTCTTTCCTATGAGGCTCCTTTCTTTTCCTCGGGAGGCTTCCTTTCTTTTCCTCGGGAGGCTTCCTTTCTTTTCCTCGGGAGGCTTCCTTTCTTTTCCTTGGGAGGCTTCCTTTCTTTTCCTCGGGAGGATTCCTTTCTTTTCCTCGGGAGGCTTCCTTTCTTTTCCTCGGGAGGCTTCCTTTATTTTCCTCGTGAGCTTCCTTTTTTTCCTCTGGAGGGCTTACTTCTTTTCTCTGGAGTCTCCTTTCTTTTCCTCAGGAGGCTCCTTTCTTCATCGGGAGGCTTCCTTAGTTTCCTGGGAGGGATTCATTTCTTTTCCTCGGGAGATTCCTTCTTTAACCTCGGGAGGATTCCTGTCTTTCCTTGGAGGCTTCCTTTCTTTCTAGTGAGGATCATTTCTTTCCTCTTGAGGATTCCTTTTCTTTCCTTGTGAGGATCCTTCTTTTCCTCGGGAGGCTTCTTTCTTTCCTACGGGAGGCTTCCTTTCTTTTCCCAGTGGGATTCCTTCTTTCCTTGGGAGGCTTCCTTTCTTTTCCTCGTGAGGCTTCCTTTCTTTTCCTCAGGAGGCTTCCTTTCTTTTCCTCGGGAGGCTTCCTTTCTTTTCCTTGGGAGGCTTCCTTTCTGTCACTTTGGGAGGCCTTACTTTATTTTCCTCGTGGAGGCTTCCTTCTTTCTCAGGGGGATTCCTTTCTTTTCCTCAGGAGGATTCCTTTTTTTAATCAGGAGGATTCCTTTCTACGGAGTTTCGCTTCATTTCCTCGGAGGATCCTTTCTTTTCCTCGGAGGTTTGCCTTTCTTTTCAACTCGGAGGGATTCCCCTTTTCGCTTTCCTCGTGAGGCTTCCTTTCTTTTCCTCGGGAGGTTTCCTTTCTTATCCTCGGGAGGTTTCCTTTCTTTTCCTCGGGAGGTTTCCTTTCTTTTCCTCGGGAGGATTCCTTTCTTTTCTCGGAGGATTCCTTTCTTTCCTCGGGAGGTTTCTTTCCTGTTTCCTCGGGGAGGTTGCCTTTCTTATATTCGGGAGTTCCTTTCTTTTCCTCGGGAGGATTCCTTTCTTTTCCTCGGGAGGATTCCTTTCTTTTCCTCGGGAGGATTCCTTTCTTTTCCTCGGGAGGTTTCCTTTCTTTTCCTCGGGAGGATTCCTTTCTTATCTCTGGAGGATTCCTTTCCTTTCCTCGGGAGGTTTCCTTTCTTTTCCTCGGGAGGATTCCTTTCTTTTCCTCGGGAGGTTTCCTTTCTTTTCCTCGGGAGGATTCCTTTCTTTTCCTCGGGAGGTTTCGCCTTTCTTTCCTCGAGGATTCTTTCTTTCCTCGGGAAGGTTTTCCTTTCTTTTCCTCGGGAGATTCCTTTCTTTTCCTCGGGAGTTTACTTTCTTTCTCTCGGGAGGATTCCTTTCTTTCCTCGGGAGTTTTTTTCTTTTCTCGGGAGGATTCCTTTCTTTTCCTCTGGAGTTTCATCTTTTTTTCCTCGGAGATTCCTTTCTTTCCCTCGGGAGGTTTTCGCTTTCTTTCGCTTGGGAGATTCCTTTCTTTCCTCGTGTAGGTTTCCTTTCTTCCTCGGGAGGATTCCTTTCTTTTCCTCGGAGATTCCTTTCTTTTGCCTCGGGAGGATTCTTTCTTTTTCCCTCGGAGTTTCCTTTCTTCCTCTGGGAGTTTCCTTTCTTATCCTCGAGGATTCCTTCTTTTCCTCGGATGTTCCTTCTTTTTCCTCGGGAGGTTTCCTTTCTTTTCCTCGGGAGGATTCCTTTCTTTTCCTCGGGAGGTTTCCTTTCTTTTCCTCGGGAGGATTCCTTTCTTTTCCTCGGGAGGTTTCCTTTCTTTTCCTCGGGAGGATTCCTTTCTTTTCCTCGGGAGGTTTCCTTTCTTTTCCTCGGGAGGTTTCCTTTCCTTTCATTTTCCTCGGGTGAGGCTTCCTTTCCTTTTTTCCCTCGGGAGGATTTCCTTTTCTTTCCTCGGGAGGATTCCTTTCTTTTCCTTCGGGAGGATTCCTTTTTTTCTTTTTCCTTTGGGAGGCTTCCTTTCTTTTCCTCGTGAGGATTCTTTCTTTTCCTTTCTTTTGGGATTCCTTGTCTTTTCTCGGAAGGATTCCTTTCTTTTCCTCGGGAGGCTTCGGCTTTTCTTTCCTTTACGGAGGCTTCTTTCTTTTTCCTTTTCAGGAGATTTCCTTTCTTCCTTTGGGAGGCTTCCTTTATTTTCCTTCGTGAAGGCTTCTTCCTTTCGTTTTCCTTCAGGAGGCGTTTCCCTTTATTTTATTTTCGGGAGGCTTCCCGCTTTTCCTTGGAGGCTTCCGTTTCTTTATTTTCCTTTTTGGGAGGCTTCCCTTTATTTTCCTCGGGAGGCTTTCCTTTCTTTTCCTCGGGATGGGGATTCCTTTCTTTTCCTCAGGAGGATTCCTTTCTTTTACCTCAGACAGGAGGTCCTTTCCTTTTCCTTTTCCAGGATGAGGGCCTTTCCTTTTCCTTTTCCAGAGGAGGCCTTTCTTTTCTTTGCCTAGGGAAGGATTCCTTTCTTTTTCCTTCAGGAGGATTCCTTTCTGGTTTTTCCTCCGGGTGAGGATTCCTTTTCTTTTCTTTTCCGGGAGGCCAGGTAGGCTTTCCTTTCCTTTTCCTTAGGGAAGGCCTTCCTTTCTTTTCGCCCTCGGGAGGCGGATTCCTTTCATTTTTTCCTTGGGAGGCTTTCTTTTTTTTTCCTTGTAGATTCTTTCTTTCCTTGAGGATTCCTTTCTTTTCCTGCGGAGGGTCCCTTTCTTTTCCTCGTTAAGGCTTCCGTTCTTTTCCCGGCAGCTTCCTTTCCTTTTTCTTCTTAAGGCTTCTATTCTTTTCCTCTGGGAGGATTCCTTCTTTGTCCTTGTGAGCTTCTTTCTTTCCTCGGGAACGGCTTCCTTTCTTTTCCTCGTTAAGGCTTCCTTCTTTTCCTCGGGAGGATTCCTTTCTTTTCCTCGGGAGGATTCCTTTCTTTTCCTCAGGAGGATTCCTTTCTTTTCCTCGGGAGGTTTCCCATTGCTTTTGCCTTGTTGAGGCTTCCTTTTCTTTTCCTCGGGCGGAGGATTGCCTTTCTTTATTTCCTTGTGAGGCTTCCTTTCTTTTACCTCAGGAGGATTGCCTTTCTTTTCCTCAGGAGGATTCCTCCTTTCCTTTTCCTAGGGAGGTTTCCTTTCTTTTCCTTGTTGAGGCTTCCTTTATTTTCTCGGGAGGAGTTCCTTCTTTTCCTTCCTGGACAGGGCTTCCTTTCCTTTTCTCAGGGAGGAATTCCTTTCTTTTCCCTTCAGGAGGATTCTTCCTCTCTTTCCTCGGAGGTTTCCTTTCCTTTCTTTCCACGGGAGGCATTCCTTTCTGTTTTCCATCATGACGGCTTCCTTCTGTTTTCCTAGGGAGGCATTCCCTGCTTTTCCTCGTGAGGCTTCCTTGTTTCTTTTACCTCAGGAGGGGAATTTCCTTTCTTTCCTTTGTGAGGTTCCTTTCCTTTTCACCTCAGGAAGAGTTCCTTTCTTTTCTCAGGAGGACTTCCTTTTCTTTTTCCTTGGAGGAATTCCTTTGCTTTTCCTCAGTAGGATTCCCTTTCTTTTCCTCATGCAGGCTTCCGTTCTTCTCTATAGGGAGGCTTCTTCCTTCTTTTCCTTTTCCCGTTGAGGCTTCCTTATTTTCCTTGGGAGGATTCCTTTCTTTTCCTCATGAGGCTCATTTTCTTTTCCTAGGGGGGTTTCCTTTCTTTTCCTCGTGAGGCTTCCCTTCTTTTCCTTGGGAGGCTTCCTTTCTTTTCCTCGTGAGGATTCCTTTCTTTTCCTAGGGAGGATTCCATTCTTTTCCTCGTTAGACTTCCCTTCTTTTCCTCGGGAGGCATCCTTTCTTTTCCTCTTGATGCTTCCTTTTCTCCTCAAGGAGGCCATTCCTTTTTTCTTTTCCTCAATGAGGCTTCCTTTCTTTTCCTGGGAGGATTCCTTTCTTTTCTCGTCAGGGCTTCCTATCTTTTTTCTTTTATTTCTCTAAAAAGGAGGCCTCCTTCTTTTCTTTTCGGGAGGCTTCCTTTCGTCTACCTAGGGGATGTGTTTTTCCATTTCTTCTCTCGTTGAGGCTTCCTTTCTTCCTCGTGAGGCTTTCCCTTCTTTTCCTCGGGAGGCATCCTTTCTTTTCCTCTTGAGGATTCCTTTCTTTTCCTAGGGAGGATTCCTTTCTTTTCCTCGTCAGGCTTCCTATCTTTTTCTTTATCTAAGGAGGCTTCCTTTCTTTTCCTCGGGAGGCTTCCTTTTTTTTCTTTACCTAGGGAGGTGTCCTTTCTTCTCCTCGTGAGGCTTCCTTGCTTTTCCTCGTGAGGCTTCCCTTCTTTTCCTCCGGAGGCTTCCTTTCTTTTCCTCGTGAGGACTCCTTTCTTTTCCTCAGGTGGCTTCCTTTCTTCTCCTAGGAAGGCTTCCTTTCTTTTCCTCGTGAGGCTTTCCTTTCTTTTCCTTGTGAGCCCTCTAGCCTCAATAGTTTTTATTTTATTTAAAGTTAAAGTTAGCCATGCTCGTGCGATAGGTGCCAACGACTCAGGCCATCACCGAGCCGTGGCTGCAAGTTTCATAGAGCATTGTACGCTGTACAGAAAACTTGATTGCGTTGTAGAAACTGCGGCGTGTTTTACTTGTTATTTTGAGTTGCGTATCCAATAATACGTTAGACGTTGGTTATATCTTACTTATTTAAGCCTCATTTTTTCATAATTTATGTCCTTTTCACTTATTAGAGAAGAATCTTTGCAACCTGAAGACTTTCTCAAAGATTAGGAGGCAGTTTTTTTTCCATGTGTTTAGCTGCAGGTTATATTCAGCAAAATGGTTTATCTTTACCCTACCATATTTCCCTACAGTTCCAAAGATTTATACTCGCCCAATTTGTTTCCAACTAGCTTATTATAATGTTTTATCTCTATTTGATTTAAGCTAGATGTTATATTTAGTAAAATTACTTACCCTACTTTACTAAAAAGAAAAAAAAAGCGGTTTTCTCGGAAAGGTGCAACAGAACTTGTTTTGCGAAATGATATTACATTTATTTATAAATAGTTTGGCCACTTAAAGGTGACAATTCCTGGTTTTATAACAGCTTCCTGGTTGTAGATGTCATTTATTTTTCGACCCAACCCTCAATCGTCTTTAAAATACTCAGAAATAGTTTTGTAAAATGTTAAATGGAACATATTTCATGACTTAATATAAAGGTCATTATGAGTGTTTTCTTTCTCCTTTTCTGTCTGTTAGTTTTTTTTCTTTTCTTTTTTTATCTCTCTCAAAAAGAAAATATTGAGATTGTTAATTGTCTGTCCGTCCCCGCTTTTTTCTGTCCGCCCTCAGACCTTAAAGGTCTGAGGGCGGACAGACCTTTATTCTTGCATAGATCATTCACGGCTCATTCTTCCACATTTGGGCCAAAATTTTATCGGTATCATTAACCTGGCTGTTTAGATTATTCGTCTGCCTCTGTTTCTGATATTTATTCGTTCGCTTCTTTTTCCGAAAGTGGTATCGTATGCTCTCGTCGAATTGTCATGAACTGAAATAGGAATTGAAGGAGAATATTCATTAAAAAAAATCTTCATTAAGGAAACATATGTCTAAATATATACTAGGTATAGAGTTAAGTGTAATAATGGTCCGTAATAATGGTGCTTGCCTCTACTGGTATGAAAGTTTCCTTAAGTTCAACCGACTGAGCTAAATTGGTGTTCTTCCTGTTACGAATGGCTGGCAAGTGTTTAATTTTGATTGCTTGATGTTGGGGTTTCCACATCTGGGTAGCCTCGTAGGCGGATAACATTGTCAGTGCACCTCACACGCGGTGCACTGTAGGCATAACTTTAGGTTCTTTGCAGCGTCCCTTCGGCCCGTAGCTGCAACCACTTTCATTCCTTTTACTGTACCTCTTTCATTTGCTTTCTTCTATCTTCTAACAACTGTTAACAGTGCAACAACGAGGTTTTCCTCCTGTTGCACCAATGTAACCTCCTACAATTTTCCTATCAGCGGTGGATGACTTCTTAGGTCCCAGCGCTTGGCCTTTGGCCTTGATTGTATATTCTGTTCCGTGTTCTATGACTAGTTAGTGTGTGGGGCCTCAGATCTACAAGCTGGAACCCTCTCTCTCTCTCTCTCTCTCTCTCTCTGTAAACTGGCTGGGGGAGGGCCATGGACCCAAAAGTTTCTCACCAACTGTCGCAAAAGAATAACCGCTCCTTATTTTAGAGTATTTTCCACTTCTGAATCGGCGTGACGTATACCACCTAGATGGCATCACTGTTGTGCGGTATTGAGAACAGATCCATTCACGTAATACCATCGCATTATATTATGTTCTTTTCGGAGGACGAATCGATAATAATGATATATAGCCGTTATTGGAAATCATAGACCTCATATTTTTGAAGTAATCAGGTAGCTTTACGTTTGTCAATACTGGAAGTATTGCTTAGTTTGTTTGGTAAACCGAATTCCATTTATACTTTTTCCCTAATGTAGGCTGTTAATATATTGATGGGGGAATATGAAAATTAATGTCACACGTTTAGCATTTTTTAGAATATAATTTTAATTTGAATGTTGGATGAAGGGACAAAAATTATGTTAATCATCTGTGGCATTACATAACACCAGAGATATTGGTTTTGAGATATTTTAATGTAGCGGTGACAGAATGGACCAAAGGATGCAAATGTGTAATGTCAAGATTTAGAATATTTTGTAGACAAGACATTCCAAGTTAAACCCTTTTCGTAAACATCACCAGGGTCTCTTGAAGAGCGTGTAGACCCCCTTAGAAAATCTGATGATTTGCGCAGAATAATTAAAAAAAACGTATCAAGTCGCTGCAAATTGGGAAGTGAATTTCTTTTATTGTAATGGACGCAATAATCGTCTAACGTTTATATTTTCCAATATTTTTTATTTTGTCATTCAACTGTAAGCCTTAAATTCCGAAAGGAAGCAAGTGAAGAAGTTCGCCATCCTAGGTAGGCCTCAATCATCTTGGCTCCCACGAAGGATGTAGAATATTTTCATTCATTTCCTTTCGGATTTTTAGGCTTCTAGTGAAAACCTTATCCGGAGACAGGTTCAGTAGACATTGTGACCATTATATTAACCAGAATTAGCGCCTCAGTGGCGTGTTTGGTATGATCTTAGACTGTCACCTCGGTGGCCGCGAGTTCGATTCTTCGGCATTCTACTGAGGTGTTAAAGATGTGTATTTCTGGTAATAGTTCACTCTACTTATTTTAGAGTATGTTCATTCCCTGAACCGGTGTGATTTGTACCACCTAGATGACATCACTGTCGTGCATATTAAGAACAGATCTATTTACGCAATACTATCGCATCATATGTTTTTTTCCGAGACAGAATCGTAAAATTCACAGGCGCCTTATAAAGAAACTTTAGAACCCTTTTGATCATTTGATTATTTGTGAAGAGTAATTAGAAAAACAAAAGAACTGGTTTTGCGAACCAAGTAGCTGCTTTACAATGGTTTAAAAATCCAGCTGATTTCTATAGTGTTAATGCAGCAGCTAGAGAAGAAAAAGAAAAAAAAGAGGAAGTAAAGCCCCGTCCACACGGTCGAGCTTTGTTGTTCGATGTGATGTCAGAAGTAGGAAAAATCAGAACCTTATCCTTAGTTTCTCCGCTCCTGACGTCACATGGAACAAAGTCTGTCGGGCAAAGTTCGACCGTGTGGACGGGGCTTTAAAGCTTGAGAGAACAGAGATGAGAATGCTGAGGTGGATTATGGGAATATCGCTGCTTGAGGTTGGAAAAGGACGAAACAAGAAGGGCAGGCTTAGTAAATATTACAGAGGTGAAAAGAGGGGTACGATTGAGGTGATATGGGCATGTGTGTTGGGGATGGATGACGAGAAGAGAGTCAAGAGGGCTTGGAAGGAACCTGTTAGAGGAAGAAGATCAAGAGGGAGACAGAGAATTAGATGGCAAGATAAAGTGAAGGAAGATATGAAGAAAAGAGGTTTGGTGGAGGATGATGCCTTTGATCGAAGGCAGTGGAGAAGAAGCATCAGGCAACCGACCCCTTAATGTAGGGATAACGGTGGGGAACAAGAAGAGCTAGATAATTGGGCAGTGAAGGTTGGTATGTTTGTATTGTAATGGACGCAGTAAATGTCTAGCTCTTCTATTTTTTTTAATATCTTTGGTCTATTTTTCTAACATTTTTTAATAGGCATTCCAATGAAAACCTTAAAATCCGGAAGGTAGCAAGTGAAGACATTCGCCCTCCTAGATGGAAGTCGAACTCAAGCTGTCTCATAGACAGGTTCTTAGAAGCCGCTACTACTCCTAAAGCAGTATTAGGATAAACCTGTCTTTGACCCCGAGTAGGTTTGGATCCTACCCTGGAGGAGAACTTTTTTCATTTGTTTCCTTTCGGATTCTAAGGCTTTAATTGAAAAAGCTAATTAGAAGTTATTTGGAGAGAGAAAGGGTTCAGAAGCCATCGTAATCATTGCAATGCACAGAAATGGTGGACTGTAACTGTAAACCGGTTGTTTACCCCTAAAATTATTCCATTATAAGGTGAACTACAGAAACTTTTATTGCGGTTAAAGTAGAGAGGAAGAGAAAATTATGAAAATTAAGAACTAATATGTCTCTCATCTTTTACAATGTAACTGTAGTATCCTCTCAAAAGACATACCATCTACTTACGTGAAACAAACATGATTAAACAAAACTTCCCGTTGAAGCTCCTGTAGCTCTTTATTGGATCGTTTTATTAACTTCTGCTTCGACGAGATTGACAAAATGGAATGAAGGTTTATGCTAATTCCCTCTAACTAAATCCCGTGGGTACCTGCGGCTTTCTGCTGTCTACCTCCGTCCATTGTGAGGAGAAAATTTACGTCCGCGCTCTGTATATCATTAAACTGTCAATGTCCTCGGAGGTGGGTGATCAAGTTTCTCTTCAGGTATTTTAGTATTTTTGACCACATACATTATATATTTATTTATATATATAGATATATATATAGATATCTATATATATATATATATATATATATATATATATACTATATGTGGTGTGCGCGCGTGCGCACGCACGGGCGTACATGAAATTATATATATACTATATATATATATATATATATACATATATGTGTGTGTGCGTGCGCGCGTGCGCTCACGGGCGTACATGAATATATATATATATATATATATATATATATATATATATAATATATATGTGTGTGTGTGTGTGTGTGTATGTATGTATATACACGCTTATGCTACAATGTCCTTTAATATCTAATTCGCTCTACCTCAGAATTAATATATTTTCATATATGTAACTGAACGGGAATTATATCTGAGGTAGAGCGAATTAGATATTAAAGGACATTTGTAGCTTAATGCATATATATATATATATATATATATATATATATATATATATATATATCATATATGAATCACGGTGATGTGAAATTCAGACTCATATATAATCTACTATATATATAGATATATATATAGATATATATATATATATATAAGGATATAAGTGTATTGTTCTTTTTTTTCCTATAGTTGCTTTCAACAGAAAAACAATTACTCTAAATAAATGGTTTCATGTGATTAAATTTTAAAATCGAATACTGAGATTTTTAACAGTTTCAGCCATTCTCCTTTGTCTTTATCAGCGAGTAAATCGCCGAAAGATTTTCGTTATTGGGTAAAAGTGGCCTTATGCCAACACGGACTGTAGTTGTACAAGCAGCCCGTAAAGCCAAATTTTACACAAAAAGGCTGCTTCGTATTGTAGTTTGTGAGCAGAAAGTAGTTTATCGAAAACTCGGTTTCTGATTGGTGGGTGGGTCAAGTGGATGACCTGGTGTTTCAAGTCTACTATATTCATTCTCTTGCCTCTCCCCCCAACCCCCACTTCTCCAGTCCCGTGTACATAAGAAGCTATTGTGGCCACTGTTGCCATTACTTGGACCATCGACAGATGGTCTCTTGTTTGCCACTTTTTCATAAGTTGTATTTTAACAGAGAACTTTCACATTCACAAATGATCCCTCATCCCTTTTTATCTGCCGAGAGCAACCAGATTCGCTGAACAGCAGCATCAATATGCAGTAAATGTGCCTCGCTGTCGAACTTCCTTTATACTTCACACCGTTGGACTGTGGAACTACCTCCCTTAAAAGGTGCATCTACACGGTCGAACATTGTCCGACGAACAAACATTGTTACCAGTTTCGCCGGGGGTCATCCGCTTGTGAGCAGGAGTAAAAAGCAGTGGATACAACCTTTTCTGGTACCTCTTTTTGTTGCCAGATCTACTTCCATCGTTTCAGCGCTTATGACGTCATCCTGCTTCGCCTACGATATGGTAACAATGTTTGTCCGTCGGAGATCGTTCGGCATACATTTTTATCTATTTATCTATTTATTTATTTTTCCTTTTTTTAATTATGTAGAATCTCCTCTTTCTGTATTTTCCTTTTACTTCCCCTTACTTCTTTTTAATGAGTTCCATTATTGTATCTCTCTCTCTCTCTCTCTCTCTCTCTCTCTCTCTCTCTCTCTCTCTCTCTGTTCTGTGTGTGTTTTGGTGTCCGTGTGTTTTTCATTAATTATTTACGTAATTCAGCGGTATTTGGTTTTTGTACATTGAAGTGTTTGAATATGGCATCTCTATTTCTGTGGTACTGGGGAAATCTCATCAGAATTGTCGTGTTGTTATAACCTTTTTTTTTCCGAAAGATTCACGTTATTATACTGAATATGTAAACTTATATGCTACGTTGGTCATTTGTTCTTTGGTTCAGCATCTGATTCATAAACCTTTAAATGATGTCCACTTTTCCCATTGGGATCTTTATGAATAAACAAGGTGTCTTTTTCCCTTGCGGAAGGTGGCTTCAAAAGATGCTGTCGAAATATTTTTGGGATGTCAGTGTTAAAACCACGTCTTGCCCAAAAGATATTCAAGGGGTTTATATACCACCGGCATCTAGCAATTTTGGTGGTTACGTAATTGAGTACTAAACAGACCCATTGCTGCCTAATTTCTCCAATCGGATGTTATAGGATCCCTTAGATTTTTTTATTCTCAATTAACTGATTCATTAGTAAATTCATAAGATTTTTTGGTGTGTAACATGGCGACCACGACCCGCCCAGCTCTCAAATACTTTTTTTTTAGCTTAGCAATATTTCTGTCTTATCGGTCTGTTTAAAGTTAATTTTCATGCGAGGATGCTCATTATGAAAACATTGTGAAGACGAAGAATTATTCTTTTAAAGAAGGTTCGGGAATCCAAAATATTAGAACTAAACAGTCAAAAAGAGAAGTTGAAGTTGGCTGAGGGCAAGAATTTTTATTATTTACCATTAATATATATTTGCTGTACATAAATTGCTGGATATATGCATTAATTTTTAGCACCTTTCATTACTTTGATGCATGCGTTCGCAGAGATATAGCTGAATTCTGTTTGTCTACTATCACATGTTAAAACGTGAAAGAGTAAAGGAAATCATATACTATTCAATTTGACACTTTCTTGATGATACTGTTCTTTGTTTGGTCTGTATAAAATTAGTCTTATGCCAGATTACTCATTTGTTATCAGTTTCAAGTTGAATAGTTGTAATTTATTGCTGTCTATTCAGAAAATCCAGATGTCAAAACTAACAAGTCAGATTTTCTATACTTTGCCATAAAGAACTATTCTCCAAAAGTAAAAAAAATATATAAGATTATTTACGTATATAATATGGTTTTTATGATGCAAAACTGCGCCAAATTGCCTTTTTAATTATTTGTAAATTGTTTATTTCTGTTGGGGTCGGTTCACAGTGCAGTAATGAATAACACCGTCATTTTTGGTGCTTGAATGTACTCATTGGCATATTAGAATTTAGTTGCTTTTAATCTATTGGTGAGTAATTTATTAAACCTGTACTTTTGATTCATATCATGGGGTCAGAACAAGGGACCACTTTCACCTTTACCTATTTTTTGCCCTTCTTTTATTACATGCAGTAAAAACATTGAACTTTAACAGTAATACACGCAAGTGCGGTGCAATTTCAAAAAATATTTTGTTTTTCTGCCATTTTATACAGCACGCTACACACGTACCGTCGGCCAACGAAGAATTGGCGTAGTTTCTTAATTCATTGTTCGTTATGGAAATATTGCCATATGCAGGTGCCAGATTATTTACTTAACAATAAATAACATTTCCTTTCAAAGGTGCTATAATTGAAATAAATTACATTAGAATTGAGTAGACTTATTCAACGTATTAAAGATAATTATTTTGCAAAGTAAGGAAAATATATACCGATGGGTCCACGATTTCTAATTTTATTCTCAACTCTAGCTTCGTGACAGCATACCTAAGCATTTTGAAGTTGGCTTTGCTGCCACTCTAGTCTTGACTCAACCTATCGTGCTGCACTAGGGTGTTGTCATTTGGTCTCTTACAGCCGATAAATAATACATCAAGGCGTTAACATTCTTTGAAAACGATGTTTAATTAAACTAATTTTGTCCTTTGATCACTAAAATAATTTGCATGACACATTTAGTGGCCCTAAATTGGACTTCTGATTTTCACACATGATTAGCCTAGGTCTATTTTCAGCAGTATACTCTCGGATACGTAATATGAATGAATATTTAAATCGACCAATATATATTATATATATATATATATATATATATATATATATATATATATAATATATATATTTATCTGCTCTATTTGATTATTCCCGTTATTCTTGTTTTATTAGCCATGTTCGCCTTTCTTCTTATCCTTTTCATAATTGCTTAACATAATTTATCAGACCTAGCTATTCAAAGTCAAAAGGCAATCATAAAAAAATCAAACTAATATAATTCAGTATTTTATTTTTTATCGAATTCCTTGCATATCATCCTGTTTCATTTGGACACGTTGGAAAGCTGTGGGAGTCAAAACTGACGAATACATTAAGAAAGGCTTAAGTTCATTAAAGCTTTATTCGGTTTATCTTTCTGTAGCTATTCATTTCTTATAAATAGAAAGTAATTAAAATTAGTTTCACATTTATACCTAGACTACGTACTACCATAAGCATATTATAAGTAGCTGAAAGGATAAGAAATATGAAACGTGACGTTCTCGTTTTAAGTTTATTCATATGTTTTTTTTTTTTTTTTTTTCAAGAAAAACCTACTGCTTTAATCAAGGGTTGCTCTTTGACGGCTACAACAATCATACAGGGTGTAACACGAGTGTATGCACATATTTTGGGGAATGAAAGATAAAGTTTCTTTGAACAGAAAATATTTTATAAACTTGCATTTTAAGGCGTCCGTTGTCCGTGCGGGGGATTTTAAAATAACTGTTATCATTAGTGATGCTTTCACGCGATGAAGTTCGTAGCGAGATGTCGGATCAAGTCGCCTGGGATGTAGAAGAGAGAGGAGGTGGCGTATAGAGTGATGGAGGGATTAAGCCGAGGTTAATAAAGTATCTCCCAATAAAACGTATTCTTTAGGTTTTGAAGAAAAAAATGCATGCATCATTGAAACTGTTTCCCTCCCTATTCGTGGTATTCACTGGCCACCGATAAAAACAAAACAAAAAGAGTGAGCCTAACTGAATCTCTCATCTATCAAAGATAAGTTTGCTTATTCATTAGAGTTATTCATTAGACACCTATCAAAGATTTCAAGTGTAGGTTTAAAAATCTCTTCCTCTCCATCTAAAGTATTCATCAGACACCAGTCATAAGCATAGAGCTAGTCATGATTCCTGGTTCAGCAATATCGTGACTAAGCACTAGAATTCAAAATTCACAAATGAATGTTGCTCAGCAACATTTACACTACTGCATTGTTTTGCTCTCTTGTGGTGCTTCGAGGTGTTCCACCTCTAGGCCCATGTTCTAAACTTTGCCGTTCTTTAAACAATTTGATTTATCTATGTATGATTCTCTCCGGTTTATTAAGCTTTCTTGTTATCTCTCCAACAGGAACTTCCACCGAATGCAGTGCCACAATTGTCTCTCGCTTATCGAGGGATGTTTCTTAAGACCGATAAATGACACATTGACATTAGATTCCCATGCACATAACGACACCAAAAGCAATAGAGTGAGGTCGCATGGTTCATACTGTTAGGTTATCGGTTTTTTTTCCTTTTGTTTTTAAATTTGATACATTTTGTGAGATTCCAGTTTTTTCTGTAAAATTCAAGAAATGGAATAGTTCAACTACCTTCAACTTAATATAGACATGATAATGTAAGGACTATGTTTATGCGATACTACTAGGTGTCTCCTATCTATTTGGTAATGTTAATCAGTGGTTGTGATATGACTTTTTTTATCACTTCGTTTCATTCACGTCAATTTTGCTATATGGAAAATAGTTTTTCACAATAACATAACATAATGTTCTAAAGATATCAGTGACTGTTTTTAGCGTCATTACATATGATTTCTTCCATCTTTGAGAAAAAAATAGATAAATAATGCATGAATCGTGCGTCAGGCAAGTGAACGAAAAACTATGAAACTCTGCCACCAGTTTTTTGGCCGACAGTACGTGGTAGAGATGATCACAGGTGTGACTTACATTCAGCTGCAAAATATGTATCATTAAATCTTTCAAGAGTTGAAATTAACCTCTCAAAATAAATGTTCGAACAAGCGGCTCATTACGATGCACGATAAATGACTTGTAATGAAAATCTGTAAGTGTCATAAATAATAACGTTGATTGCGTCACCTTTAAAAGTAATAGACCATTTGTCACCGATGTAAGCTCTCTCTCTCTCTCTCTCTCTCTCTCCTCTCTCTCTCTCTCTCTCTCTCGACGTGTTTGTTTATGTGCGAGATTTTTAACAGCTGTAATTGTTCCACCTAGAGTAGTCCTCTTAGAGAGTTTTAAATAATTTGAACATACGTAACCTTTTGTTGTCGTTATTATTGATTAATGAGGGAGTAGCGTTTCGGTCTGTTCGGTTCGTTAAAGGCGCTGTTTCTATGCGGAATATGGGGAGGCTGTTTCTGTCAAAAACAGCTGTTATAGTGGTTTCTGTAGCGTTTGCATCTGTAGCTTTAGATATCTGCGTATTAATGTACTGCTTTGCTGTTCCTTGCTTTGGGCATTTGAGAAGCAGTTGGTATAAACAATATTACAGAAGTTATCTGAGATTAATGGTTGCACAAATGATGACAGCAGTTATCTTCCAGGTAATTGTTCTTTATTCCGTAGATTAGTGGTTACAAAAAATGATGACAGCAGTTATTTTAGAGGTAATAGTTCTTCATTTCTTAGGTGAATGGTTACAAAAAGAATGATGACAGCAGCTATCTTCCAGGTAATAGTTCTTTATTCCTTAGATCAGTGGTTAAAAAAATGATGACAGCAGTTATCTTAGATGTAATAGTTCTTCACTTCTGAGGTGAATGATTACAAAAATAATGACGGCAGTTATCTTACAGGTAACAGTCTTTCATTTTATTTCCTAGCTTAATTATTATTTTAAAAAACCCTAATACTTCAAAGAAAAAAATCGTGTTTTCAGGGTGATAACTTACCCAAGTGCTGGTTCTTCGCACTGTCATTTTTTAGATAATGTCTTGAAAGGAAGATGGTCTTGAATGAAGAAGTTTTGGGCTTTTTGCTGTTTAAGGTTCCTTACGAAATATTTAGTTCTTACGAAGTTGCCAAAGAGACTCCAGTGTAAGGACCCTGATGTGAGAGATGAGCGGAGGTTTCCGATTCTCCAGAATCTGGTATGATTAATAAATAAACCTTAGACATTTCAGAATTAATAATTAAACCGTAGACATTTAAGAATTTGTGGCTTGGGAGGGCCTTTTACGAGTAGGAAATGGATCACATCGAGATCCTTCCCCCCACCCTCTCTCTCTCTCTCTCTCTCTCTCTCTCTCTCTCTCTCTCTCTCTCTCTCTCTCTCTCTCTGAGATAGTAACAAATGATAGCCCGTGAGTCTCGAGGTTATGGCTTATCCTAGGACGTATTATTCTTGTTATCTTATCCACGATTATTGATCACACTTAAATAATGTTTATCGAGTACTTTGGGCCGTGTTTGTATTACCGTGAAATAACTGTCGTTCATTCGGATGTAAGAACTTAAATAATTTTTTTGTCTAAGACTGTAAAGATTCAGTGCAATATTTAACATGGGATCCGTTGTAATAATAATAATAATAATAATAATAATAATAATAATAATAATAATAATAATAATGTTGAGAAATTCACAGTCTCTTGACGAACAAATTGTTAAAAAAGCACAATTATATATTGAAATATATTTCTATATAAAAAACCAAAGACTTTCGAACATCTGAACGGCGTTCCTCATCAGTGTAGACGTTAAAATGTAAAAGTGAGAGGAGGAAACTACCCTCTCACTTTACATTTTAACGTCTACACTGATAAGGAACACCGTCCAGGTGTTCGAAAGCCTTTGTTCTTTACATAGAATTATATTTTAATATATAATTGTGTATTTTTTAACAATTTGTTCGTTCGTCACGAGACTTTGAATTTCTCAACATTATTATTATTATTATTATTATTATTATTATTATTATTATTATTACAACGCATCCTATAATTGTGGATTTTTTAACAATAATAATAATAATAATTTTCAAGTATTACTGTTTATTAGCAATATAAAACTCATTGCGACGCCACACAAATAAACAAACCAATCGGTATCAAATAAACTTCATCACTGAGTGTTGCTGTGGGGTAGCCTCTTTTGAACAGAGAAAGATGATGGGTATTTCGGGGTAAGTCTTCTGCCTTATGGAAATAAGAGTCAATCTAGCGCGCCAAGACGTTCATTAATATCGTGGCTCTTGCATCCTTTTTATGCTTTTGTGTCAAAATTCTACGGTTATTAGAAATAGTATATCACATAGCTTCACATTTTATGATATAAGAAACGATGAAAGTAACATGATAACCAGACGTTTACTATTCGTATTGCCTCTCTTCTCTGCACATAATAGAGATCTTGGAGGAATAAGATCGAGATGAGTCTTTACAAAAAAATCATCGCGGGAGTGATATATTGATTTTGCTGTTAATGTTATAAGTTGAAGCTTTAACTGCTGTTGGATTAGCAGGGATTCTTTTTCAGCGTAATAGGAGATTCTACCCCTTTTATTTGTATGTAAAAAAAACGAAAAAAAACTATTGAGATGGCTTTGTCTGTCAGTCCGCCTTTTTTTCACACTTTTCCTGTCCGCACTTCTTCTGTCCAACCTCAGTTCTTAAAAAACTACTGACGCTAGAGGGCTGCAAATTGGTGTGTTGATCATCCACCCTCCAATCATCAAACATAACAAATTGCAGACCTCTAGCCTCAGTAGTTTTTATTTTATCTATTTTGTTTAACGTTTAAGTTAGCCATAATGGCGCGTCTGTTACCGATATAGGACAGGCTACCACCAGGCCGCGGTTCATACAGTATTATACTTTGGCCGCCGAAAGATCTAAATATTTTCGGTGGCCTTGATTATACACTGTAACGGCTGTACAGAAAACGCGATTGTGCCGAAAACACCGGCACATTTTTTTTTTTTTTTTGTTTTTTTTTTTTTTTTCTGTCGTCGTCAGCCAATCAAGTCATTTAAGTTTGAAAGACAAGAATCCCTTTATAGGATACTAAAGTGAAGTATTTTTACGTCGCAGCTGGAAGCAGAATTTCCAACTAATTAGTCATCCGGCGTTTCAGGTTTCTTATACCGAGCTGCCTTTCGTTATTTGTCACCTTTATATTTTGTGACGCATAAATCGGGTATGTCATCCTAATGGTGAAAGTTGGGCAGGTAGTTGTCAGGCAGTCTTATTGATGTAGGGCTTTTAGTGCTATTTCAAAACTGGTTATATATTGATCATAGTCGTCTGCGTCATTTTGTTATTTCCTTTGTCAATCCTCAGTGTTCTTAAATGCGTGTCAGGGTACTTTATTGATTTCCATAGTTTTACTTAAGTTTTGAAAGGGAAAAAAATATTGTATGAGTTAGCTGGGGTGATAGACAACTTTGCTAACTTACTTGAATGGAGAGAGAGAGAGAGAGAGAGAGAGAGAGAGAGAGAGAGAGAGAGAGAGAGAGAGAGAGAGAGAGAGAGAGATGGGTTTAGCCGCAAAACGAGCGATAGACTCAACTTTGTAAAGTGTCCTTTTGGTGCTTCCATGGCTCACTCACTCCTTCTGTTAACTTTGGAGTCTCATTGTGACCCCTTTTTGTTCGTGAATTTATTTCTTCGTGCAATAACAGTATATATATATATATATATATATATATATATATGTGTGTGTGTACAAGAATGAGTAATGAGTAACTTGGTGTACAGTCTAGTTTCAAAATCCCGTTGCCTCTTACTCATGAAGGTGATCTTAGCGAACTCTGTACAGTGGAAGTAATGACCAGTGGGCGTTGCCGCGAACTTTAGAATTTGGCTGTACTGTAAACGTTTATGGGTTGAAGCTATTCATTTTCATTTTGTATTCCTTCAGTGGAGGCGTTATCGCCCTCGTTCGGAATTATTAAAAAAACGAATAATAAAGAGGTGTATGGTGAAAGACCATATAAAACAACACTACCTTTGGCAGATGAACGATCCTACATAAATACGGTAATGATATTCGGATTGCATGTTTTTATATTGTTTATAACTTTTGAACTTCTAAAGTTTGTTCCTTCTGGCCTTTCAAAGAGATTTTTATGTTTATTTTTATCACTGAGTGCTTGTTCAATCTGGTGATTTCCTTTAGATTCTGCTATTATATGCCTATGTTTGTCCCCATTAATTGAAAAATATTTAACAGTTAAGGTCAGGAGGAAAAAAATACAGTGGGGGCAGATGGCTAAGGTGAAATATTTAAATTTAGTTAGTTCGCTGGTATAGTGGTTAGTGTCGGGTGGCCACTCAGATATCGCGGGTTCGCGTCTCCCCAAGGCCGATGAAAAATCACTGGCTCTGTATCATGATCAGTTACTGCTGCAGTGTGAGGTCTGTGGTGGGAGGGTAAAAACCAATATTCTTTGGGAGCTTGAATTTCTAGTCAGTGGCCCCGTGGGCTTGATCCATGTGAATAGGTTTCATTTATGGAAATAATAATAATAATAATAATAATAATAATCATAATAATAATAATAATATACTCTACCTCATTTTTTATGATTTTACTGGAGAAAAACTGAACACTATAATCAGAAAATGCTTGAAGCGGTAACGGATACATGCAAATTCCACATGCTTCTTGGTGGTTCAACTGGCCTCGTTAATATTAAAGCTCCGTGGGTGGCTTCAGTGAACAAAAATTGGCTCATAGTCTACGAATAAAGTTAGTACTGGATTTAACGCTGTCGAGACTGTCGTGAGATGATGATGGATATGATTTATTATGATAATTAAATAGAATAGAAAATGAAATGTGTAGTTGGCCTGAGATGTCTGTATATGAATTAGTTGGGGTAGAAATTTTTCATGCCAAATTGCTATAATGTTGGGATGTTTGAATACTATTATTTTTTAAAGTAAGCGTTAGATTTAAGAAAGTGGCATTGTCTAGACGTTTCTGGAATGTGTCGTGCTTGTCCTGAATGCCGGAATAAGTGATTCCTGGAAAAGGTTAATGCTTTGCCGACGAGGCTCTGATGTAAATGATCATTTGGAGATAGTGGATAAGGGCAAATGTGAAATTTTGGTTTGACTTGATCTTAGTGCAGCTTTTGATAAAGATGTGCAAAAATGACTACAAAATTATTTACTATCCGTTGAAATTGATGAATATGAAGACAGCTTGCATTGTAGACTGAGCTCATTGGAAATTCATATGCATATTAAGAAACACTAAGAAGAGGAGTACCCAAAGGAAGTGTGTTAGGTCCATTATGATTTTGTATTTATTTGACTGGTTTGTCAAATGTGTTGCAGACATTGGTTGAAGTTCGATCCATTTTCCTTTAATCGACATCGGGAAATAAGTGAAAAATAATAGGAATTTATGTTGGTGAGGAAGAAAAATAAGAAGTTTTGATGATACTTGTGACTCAGATGAGCTGCTGAACTATAATTAGTCTTCGAGCCCTCAAATCATTAGGTTGTAAATGTTACGGACGTCACCTTAGGAATGATTATTTTGTTGAATAATAGCTTGAGTGTTCGATTAGGAAACTTTTGATTAATTGTGTCCTTGATAACGTGGGCTACTGCCACTCTGTTATAATGTACCTGAGGTACAGTTAAAAAAAATTACACAATAACGAAATAGAGCGACAAGATTAGTAAAGGATTTCATTACTCTGACTCGTCAAGCTTTGAAGACGAAACTAAAAGTGTTAAAGAGACTTGCTTCACATACTGCAGCCAACGAATGAAGTCGGTGCAATTCTACAAAAAGATGCTTACAATTAATCCATGCAAATGTGCACTTTTGATTGTTAGGTTTAATGCTTCCAAAGGTACAGCTCTATGATTGTAGTACAATAAATCTTC
>NC_087218.1:39084298-39109298 GCF_015104395.2 Macrobrachium nipponense | reverse complement strand
GCATTAAGGAATATTAGGAGCTGCTTAAGGAATTGTATGAGCTGCTTAGGAATTTTAGAAGCATTAAGGAATATTAGGAGCTGCTTAAGGAATTGTAGGAGCTGCTTAGGAATTTTAGAAGCATAAGGAATATTAGGAGCTGCTTAAGGAATTGTAGGAGCTGCTTAAGGAATTGCAAGAACTGCGAGGAGCAGCTGTCGAAGGTGATCACCAATTTGCTACTGTCGCACAAATCTGGAGTTACAAATGCACTCAAATAAAGAAGGACTGGTTGAATATAAAGATTGGATAGCATTTTGCGGGAAAACAGTTACTGGGATATGGAGTAACAAGACGAAAGCTTTGCATATCAGATTAGACCTGGGATACATTTAGAAAAACTTGCTTAGCAGTGAAGTCTAGAATAATGAGGTTGAACGAAGATCTAGAGTTAAGGGGGAATGTTAAGACACATAGGCTGATGATGTTGACAAAGCTATATATTAATTGAATGGCATTAGTGCTAAGGTAGGCCACAGAATTAATATTGAAATATCCATGGGTAAAAAAAAATTTAAAATGAAATAGGAAAAGAGGAAAATACCTGTCCAAAGGAGAGATGGGCCAGTAATAACATCATAAGAAGAAGCAGAAAGACAACGCCGGTCGGAACTTTTTGTGAGGAAAACACCAAATTTTGATGGAGATTACCGCGGAAATTATTTTAGCTGAAACGGAAACGACACCTCATATGTCAACGAGACTTTTGCAGGATATGGATTGAGGAAACAAAGCTCGAAAATTGGTAACTAGAAGTCGTAGAGCGTCTCAGTGGGGCGGTCGGTATTGTCTTGGCCTGCTACCTCAGTGGCCTCGAGTTCGATTCTCGGGTATTCCATTGAGGTGTGAGAGATGTGTATTTCTGGCGCTGGAAGTTCACTCTACGTGGTTCGGAAGTCACGTAAAGCCGTTGGTCCCGTTGCTGAATAACCATTGGTTCCATGCAACGTAAAAACGCCATACAAAACAAATAAACTAGAAATCGTAGGAAAGGCACCAGAGAAAGGTGATCTGACTGTGTGATTAATATAGAGGCATAGGACTTGCTTTGGTTGCAATGAAAATATTCAGTATGCTTGTTCTCTATAAATTTGAGAAAGAAATTTACGAAATTTATGTAGATGAAAAAGCTGATTTCAGAAAAGGAAGGGTTGCACAGATCAGTTATTTATGTTGAAACGTTCTGGTGATTTTTGTTGAATAAGAGATCACATTTAACAACATCATAAGTCTGGTGTCACTATTGTATCTCCGGGAAATGGTTAAGGTTAATTGAAATGGTCCGTGAACGACGTAGATGTAAAGTTAATTTAGATGAGGTGCTGAATTTCACTGAAAGATTTTAAAAGGCAAATCAAATAGTGGGAAGGCTGGAGAAGCATTGGAAAATAAATAGATAAAAGTTACATACGTAAGTAAGGTTAAATTTAAGTCCATTACAGTCTGTATTGCTGTACGGGAATGAATTATGGTATGTCAGTGAAACCATTATATAAAAGACTATAATGTATATAATATAATACATATATGTAATATACATGTAAATATACATTGTATATATATATATAGTATATATACTATATATATTTAATGTAATATATATATATATATATATATATATATATATATATATGATATTGTGGTTCAGTTCATGGTACTTCTTCACATTAATAGATGTTTTATTAATTTTGTCTCTTAACCGACATTTGACTATTATTCCTTTGTTAATCATTGTAGGGTTTAAGTCAGTCACACAGCACATGGCTGAGATGTTTTCTTCTGACTCCGTTGGATACTGATCTTCATTTCATACTGAAAATAAACTATCCTTTAGGTGTGTTTTTTTTCAGAATTTTCTTCCTCTTCGCTCATCTGGTACTCCATAATTTCTTCCTTTTCGTTTCCCAATAGTCAATGGCTAAAGTATCATCATGTAGGAGGTCTGTGGGAAAATTTTTTTATCACAAATAAATAATGCACTGAAGGAGTCGAGGTCCTTGGTAGTAATCACACCATTTTGTAACATTAAAATCCGCCAGTCAGTCTGTCGTCTCCTTTAAGGGTAATAAATCATCACAAGTGTTGCATTTCTACTTTTTGTTTGGTTTGTATGAATCCAGAGATCCGTACTAAGTCTCTTATTCCTTGCAACATCCTCCCATACTGACCTCCCACCCCCTCCCTCTTCCTCATTCTCCCAAACTAACCCCCTCTTCTCTCACAACTTAGCTTAATGCTTGAGTTCTAAAATTGTTTCGTGTTTTGAATCGTTTTTCTTGAATTGCCACAGATTTTGAAAGCTTCAACTGAAAGGGTTATGTTTTCCGAATAGTTTTATGAGTACGTAAAAGAAATACTTACACACAAAATTAATTCTTACTTCTGTCCGCTTCTTTCTAAATGAAATTAAAAAGCAGTTAGGGAAATAATGTGAAAATGACAAATCTAAGAAAAGTACCCCCCCAAAAAAAAATCAAGAATTTCTTGGGTGTGTTAAGAGTGTCTTAATGAAGTTGGACGTAAATGACGTTACAGGTATAATTATCATTATTGCTGTTACTGTAATTGTATTAGTTCTAAAGGGTCCACAATAATACAAAGTGTAAAAAGTCCGTGTATAATTTTGAAGACTTTACAGAAAGCTTTCGAACCCTTCCCTGGGTTCATCTTCAGTCCAAATGAACAATAAGTTACAACAAGTACAGAGGTAAATTTAAAAAACAATGAGTCGTTGTAGATCGTTGACAACGGTCGTTAGCTCGTTAATGGGCCAGGTGATGAAGAAAGAGGGTAGTTAACAACAACTAGGTGATACCTTCTCCCCTATCAATCCTTCTGGCTACAATTCTGTTGGATCTTCGTACAGGTTGTTGCAACATTACATGAAGTCCTTCATCCAAGCTCACCCGGGGCAGTGGTTACCTGGACTGGGAGAGGCAAGGCAGAGGCAGCATCAGGAGAGGGAAAACAGAGCCTGTCCTACAGTTAAAATCTTTTAAAAACATACTAGCAATATAAAAATTAACAAATGGGTCTTCGTTGACAAAAGACTTGTTTCCTTTGAATGATTCTCCTAAACTTATAGCAGCTCCCTCGACTAGTCGTCTGACATTTACATTGTTACTTTTAAAGACAATTTTAGCCTCGTTCCAGTTGGGTCTATGATCATTCCTGAATACATGTGCTACTATTGCGCTGTTTTGTGATTGTAGTCAGAAGGAAACTAAAATTGTGTTCAAATATGAAAATACAATAAGATGTTCCCTCGTAAGAAACAATAACAATGATAAAAATCCCATAGTCCCAGGCGTTTACGAACTACCGTGTATGGATTGTAATAGTAAATATTTTGGTGAAAGTGGGCGGGGACTAGATATACGTTTGGGCGAACATAAGCGAGCTTATGAACTACAATCACAAAACAGCGCAATAGTAGCACATGCATTTAGGAATGATCATAGATCTAACTGGAACGAGGCTAAAATTATCTTTAAAAGTAACAATGTAAATGTCAGACGACTAGTCGAGGGAGCTGCTATAAGTTTAGGAGAATCATTCAAAGGAAACAAGTCTTTTGTCAACGAAGACCCATTTGTTAATTTTTATATTACTAGTATGTTTTTAAAAGATTTTAACTGTAGGACAGGCTCTGTTTTCCCTCTCCTGATGCTGCCTCTGCCTTGCCTCTCCCAGTCCAGGTAACCACTGGCCCGGGTGAGTCTGATAACGGTGCCCAATGTACGGGCTTGGATGAAGGACTTCATGTAATGTTGCAACAACCTGTACGAAGATCCAACAGAATTGCAGCCAGAAGGATTGATAGGGGAGAGGGTATCACCTAGTTGTTGTTAACTACCCTCTTTCTTCATCACCTGGCCCATTAACGAGCTAACGACCGTTGTCAACGATCTACAACGACTCATTGTTTTTTAAATTTACCTCTGTACTTGTTGTAACTTATTGTTCATTTGGACTGAAGATGAACCCAGGGAAGGGTTCGAAAGCTTTCTGTAAAGTCTTCAAAATTATACACGGACTTTTTACACTTTGTATTATTGTGGACCCTTTAGAACATTATATATACTCTCGTGATAGAGTTTTTCCCTACTAAAATTGTATTAGTGTTATCGCAACGATGAAAGTATTATAATCATTAGTATATATTATAAGTTATAATAGGATCATATCAAGATTAGCGAACCCACTATTTTTCAAGACGATATTATACCACTTTGATTTATATATATAAGGATATGATGTGTATGTCTTATATATATATATATATATATATATATATATATATATATATATATACATATTTATATATATAAATCAACATATGTATACATATATATACACATATATATATACATCAAAGTGGTATAAATAGTTGGAAAGGAGAGAGAGAGAGAGAGAGAGAGAGAGAGAGAGAGAGAGAGAGAGAGAGAGAGACGAGAAGAGAGTGAGTAATACTCCTTTTGGATCCAAAAGAATGTGAAAAATGTAACAAGATTTCATTGTTGTTATTGTTGGATTTGACATTTTTACGGGAAATAAAGAATTAAATGTTTACTCTGAGAGAGAGAGAGAGAGAGAGAGAGAGAGAGAGAGAGAGAGAGAGAGAGACGTCGGGGCCACAGAAAGACGCGAATAAGACTCCATTGGAATGCAAAGGAATGGGGAATATGCAATATGATTTTAAGGCCCGGGTGACATTCTCTTCTGAGGATTCTATTCGATGACGGAAATTGAGTTCAACTACGCAGAGATGGTGACCGAAAACCGCCAAAAATGTCGCTCCCAGAAAAGTTCGGGCGAATGTGGTTGCATTCTCGGCGTCGCGAAGTGAAATTTATGTGTAGGAGAGGATCATAAATTTGCTGTTTGTTTATGTGCTTTAGCTTTTTTTTTTAGTTTCTGTGGTTATATTTTGTCTTCATTGACTGTTTGCCAATATGACTGATATATTATCATTATTTTTATTATTATTATTATTGTTGTTGTTGTTGTTCAGAAGAGGAGAGTATCATAAATTTGCTGTTTGTTTATATGCTTTAGCTTATATGCTTTAGCTTTTTTAAGTTTCTGTGATTATATTTTGTCTTCATTGACTGTTTGCTAATGTGACTGATATATTATTATTATTATTATTATTATTATTATTATTATTATTATTATTATTATTATTATTTTTATTATTATTATTTTTTTTTTTTTTTTTTTTTGTTTTTTTTTTTTTTTTTTTTTTTTTTTTTTTTTGCTCTATCACAGTCCTCCAATTCGACTGGTGGTATTTTATAGTGTGGGGTTCCGGGTTGCATCTGCCTCCTTAGGAGTCCATCACTTTTCTTACTATGTGTGCCGTTTCTAGGATCACACTCTTCTGCATGAGACCTGGAGCTACTTCAGCCTCTAGTTTTTCTAGATTCCTTTTCAGGGATCTTGGGATCGTGACCTAGTGCTCCTATGATTATGGGTACGATTTCCACTGGCATATCCCATATCCTTCTTATTTCTATTTTCAGATCTTGATACTTATCATTTTTTCCCTCTCTTTCTCTTCACTCTGGTGTCCCATGGTATTGCGACATCAATGAGTGATACTTTCTTCTTGACTTTGTCAGTCAACGTCACGTCTGGTCTATTTGCACGTATCACCCTATCCGTTCTGATATCATAGTCCCGGAGGATCTTTGCCTGATCGTTTTCTATCACTCCCCTCAGGTTGGTGCTCGTACCACTTATTACTGCAAGGTAGCTGATGTTTCTTGCACAGGCTCCAGTGGAGGGCTTTTGCCACTGAATCATGCCTCTTTTTGTACTGGTTCTGTGCAAGTGCCGGGCATTCACTTGCTATGTGGTTATGGTTTCATTTTTCGTATTGCACTTCCTACATATGGGAGAGATGTTATTTCCGTCTATCGTACTTTGAACATATCTGGTTCTTAGGGCCTGATCTTGTGCCGCTGTTATCATTCCTTCAGTTTCCTTCTTTAGCTCTCCCCTCTGTAGCCATTGCCAATTGTCATCGCTGGCTAGTTCTTTAGTCTGTCTCATGTATTGTCCGTGCATTGGTTTGTTGTGCCAGTCCTCTGTTCTTTCTGTCTTTCCTCCTGTCTCTGTATATTTCTGGGTCTTCGTCTACTTTTATTAGTCCTTCTTCCCATGCACTCTTTAGCCACTCGTCTTCACTGGTTTTCAGATATTGGCCCCAGTGCTCTTGTTTCAATGTTGACGCAGTCCTATACTTAGTAGTCCTCTCCCTCCTTCCTTTAGTGTTATGTATAGTCTGTCCGTATTTGCTCTTGGGTGTAGTTGCTTTGTGTATTGTCATTTGTTTCCTGGTTTTCTGATCTATGCTGCGGAGTTCTGCCTTCGTCCATTCCACTATTCCTGCGCTGTATCTGATTACTGGGCACTGCCCATGTGTTTATGGCTTTACTCATATTTCCGCCGTTGAGTTTTGACTTGAGTATCGCCTTGAGTCTCTGCATATATTCTTTCCTGATCGTGTCCTTCATCTCTTGGTGTTTTATATCTCCTCCTTCCATTATTCCCAGGTATTTGTATCCTGTCTCATCTATGTGTTTGATGTTGCTCCCATCTGGTAGCTTTATCCTTCAGTTCTCGTTACTTGCCTTTTGTTTTTGTATGTTGAACTAAGGCGCATTTTTCATTCTATTCAAACTCCATTCTGATGTCCCCAGATACAATCCTTACAGTCTGGATTAGAGGGTATCTATTTCCTTGATGCTCTTACCATACAGCTTGATGTCGTCCATGAAACATCAGATGGTTGATTTTGTTGCCTCTTTTCTTGAGTTGGTACCCGGCATCCATCTTCTGTAGTACTTTTGTCATGGGAATCATGGCTACTACGAGAGTAGTGGGGACAGTGAGTCGCCCTGGAAGATCCCTCTCCTGATATTAACCTCTGCTAGTCTTATTCCAGAGCTTGTAAGTATTGTATTCCAGTTGCGCATTGTATTTTTTTGAGGAAGCTGATGGTGTTTTCCTCTGCCCATATATTTTCAGGCATTCTATTAGCCATGTGTGTGGTTATCATGTCGAAGGCTTTCTTATAGTCTATCCATGCCATGCTTAGGTTGGTTTCCTTCTCCTACTGTTCTTCATTACCATTTTGTCTATCAGGAGCTGGTCTTTTGTGCCCCTACACTTCCTTCTGCAGCCTTTCTGTTGGTAGGGGATGGTGTTTGTCTCCTCTAGGTAGTTGTATAGCCTTTCACTGATGATATACTGTTAGTAACTTCCACATTATTGGTAGGCAGGTGATAGGCCTGTAGTTACGGCTATATTTCCCTTACTCTTGTCTTTTTGTACTAAGGATGTTCTTCCTGTGGTCATCCAAATTTGGGTGCTTGGTGATTTGAGATACAATGCTGGAGTTGTTCTGCTATTCGTGGGTGTAGGGCCTTGAAGTTTTTGAGCCAGTATCCATGGACTTCATCGGGACCTGGGGTTTTCCAGTTTGGCATTTTCTTTAGTTGGTGTCTGACTGTGCTGTCGTGATGTCTGTGAATCTTTGTTTTATTCTCCCTGTTTTCTTCTTCCTTGACTTCCTGGAGCCATGTTGCATGTTTGTTTGTGATACCGGATTGCTCCATATTATTATTATTATTATTATTATTATTATTATTATTATTATTATTATTATTCAGAAGAGATTGGGTCATAAATTTGCTGTTTGTTTATGTTTTATTTTTTTCAGGTTTCTGTTATTTTATTCTATCATCATTGTGTGTTTGCTAATGTGACTGATATATTATTATTATTATTATTATTATTATTATTATTATTATTATTATTATTATTATTATTATTATTATTATATTATTATTCAGCAGATGAACCCTATTCTTATGGAACAAGCCCACAGGGACAGTTGACTTGAAAATGAAGTGTTCAGTGAATGTGATGTTCATATGAATGAAAGAACAAGAGGTAGTAGGAAATAGGTATATTGGTCGTAGCTGAAGAATTCATTTAGCCTCCCAGTGCTAAGTACTTCTATAGAAGCTGCGGTACACTTCATTATGGTAAACAGTATTATAAAGTTGTGTGAATGTACATCAAAAATTTTGGTTGGTATTCAGGTCTTGATCACTACTCAAATGTCATGGTTTGAACCTGGAATAATCAACCATATTATGGTGGCTGTGTGGATACGGATCACGGCAAAAATTGAATGGTCTCGTCCAGTAATAATTGATCATATTATGGTGTGGCCTATGGTTGAATTACAACCGGAACGTACTAGTATGAACATGGATTAAATCATGATTGTATGGCAGCGGTCTTGATTGGATGGCAACCTTTATTTTTATAGTTTGAACTATCAGTAATCCCTCCTAGTATAGCAGTGTCTGAGTGTGGATAACAACCAAAATTATTTGACCTAAGTAAAGAATTATAAGGCTTATTATGGTGGTGGTTTGAATGTGGATCACAACCAAAATTTCGTGCTCTAGAGGACCATAAATAATCCCTCATAATAATGATGTGGGTTTTTAACTAGAATTTAATGATCAGGACCAATAATAATTAGTCATAACATGTATTTGGGTCACAGCCAAAATACAGTAGTCTAGACCAGGACTAATCCTTCATAATATGGATCTGGGTCACAGTCAGAATTTAATTGTATGAACCAGGAATAGTCCATCATATTACGGTGGTGGTTTGGACCTGGAGCACAACCAAAATAGTATGGTTAAGATCACGGAAATTTGATCATATTACAATGGGGTCTGGATCTTGATCGCAACCAAGATTTTATGAGATGGACCGGTGGTAAATCATTATATTTTAGCTTGGTGTTAATCTGAAATACAGCCTGACTTAGTGGTTTTGGCCAAAAATAATCCATCATATTATGGTACGGCTTTGCACCTGTCTATTCACGATTTAGAGTGACTGTACGATATAAAAAAAATTCAGGCTACGACAAAGAGGAATGATATTACTGTAATACAACCCTTACAAAGCCCTCTTAAAATATTGTATTATGCATGCAAATTCTTGGACTTCACTATTAGTTGTACAAAAATGATCATGGAAGGAGTGGACAAGAAAATGGACTTTTTATCTTGGTGAAAATTTACCTAAAATTGTTGATATTCTTTGCTAGTTCAGTCCTCTTCTCCAGTCAAACCTTAATTTACACGAAGAAATATCCACTAGAATTGGTAAGGCAGCATGAGATTTGACCTCTTTGCCAAGGGGATAGGGTCAACAGAATGCTCACATTGAAAAAATCGGTGATTACAATGTTAGTGTTATCTTGCTTGCTTTATGGATGCACTCCACCTCAAGCGACTTGATAACCTTCATTATCGCTGCTTGAAAAAGGTCCTTTGGACGCTGATGTCACAGAGAGACAAATATGTAGGTCCGCAATGAGGTAATCCCCGTAGAAGGCTAGTGCTGTCAGTGCACCTCATGCGGTGCAATGTAGGCATTACGTAAGGTACTTTGCAGCGTCCCTTCGGGCCGTAGCTGCAACTGCTTTCATTCCTTTTACTGTGCCTCCTTTCATATTGTATGTCTTCCATCTCACTGTCCACTCTCTCCTAACAATTGATTCTTAGTGCAACTGTGAGGATTTCTTCCTGTAACACCTTTCAAACCCTTTACTGTCAATTTCCGTTTCAGCGCTAAATGGCCTTAGTTGCCCCAGTGTTTGGCATTATGCCTAAAATCTATAAATCAATCAATCGCAACAAGGTAACCAATATTCTATATACCCATAAGAAATTAGGACCTCGCTGGGTAGGTTATCTTAATGGATAAAATCCGAATTCCAAAGCAAATCCTGTAAGTGGCTACGTGACCTGAAGACAGATCAAAGAATGCTATGGTGTTGGTAGGGGAGGTGGAGGAGGAGAGGCTCGTTAGATGGTTTAAGTTGTGCTCATTCTATGTTCGTTAAGCGGTTTAAAACCATAGAGCGATAGTTGTCTCCTTTTTTTAAATTTTTCTTTCTTTAGCTCTTCTTAGAATATTAGTGAGATTAGATGATTATGTGTGGAAATACCTTTATTGGGACATCCAGCTGGACTGTCTGCTATATTAACTTTTCCATGATCCCAGAAAAAGAAAAAGAAGAAGCCTCGAGCCTTTATCAAAATGTCAGTAATCTGTAGCGGTTTGGTGCAAGCGGTTATGCGTCATGACACTCAAGAGATGGCCAAGTGAGTTAATAAAGACCCGTCCACACTAGGAAACATTGTTTGCAAACAAGTTTCCTAGTGTGGACAGGCCTTAAGATTACATAAGTGCCTCGGTCCTTTGTCAAAAAATCTTCTCTGTCCTTTCCCAGTACAAAGAAGGGTGACTACCTTTCTTCCTGTTAAGGAAGGCTGCTTAAGGACAAGGCTATCAATATATATATATATATATAAATATATATATATATATATATTATATATATATATATATAGTATATATATTATATATATATATATATATATATATATATATATATATATATATATATATATATATATATATATATATTGTTAGTATTCAGGTGTGGGGGATGCAGGCAGTTCTGTACGATGCTTTCTAGTTAGGTTACGTTAAGATTTATCTCATAAACTAACACTGGGGAACTTTTCGTGTAAGGTTGAGGGCAAGATACAAGTTCATTGGCTAGTTTGAATAACGGCCATCTTTAATGGTACCAGTGTTATGTTTCTCCAACGTGGGCTTACATAAATGTCTACGAACCTCAGGATCTGTAATTTGCCCAATATCTTGGATGCATGAGACTAGAAAGTTTCCCGAAACCATCTTCACTCCAGTTGCGGGTCTTGAACATTGAACCTAAAAACCGCGTTTATCTTACAGTTTTGGTGGAAAGCTCGCTCAGCTTTTTTAAGGATATTAAATGCTATAGCGCTTCCAGTTCTTCAAGCATTGTCCAGTTTTTATTTATTTTTTTTTTTTTCGACGGCTTTATCAGTTCCATCTCTCCATAAACCTCTTAGGGGGTAGTGCCGTCAGTGCACCTCACGGGGTGCACTGAAGACATGAATCATAGTGCTTTGCAGCGTCCCTTCGGCCCCTAGCTGCGGCCCGTTTCATTCCTTTTACTGTACCTCCATTTATATGATCTTTCGTCCATCTTGCTATCCACCTTCTCGTAACGATTATTTCATAGCGCAACTGCAAGGTTTTCCCCCTGTTACACCTTTCAAACCTACCTGCTTAATTTCTCTTTCAACGCTGAATGACCTCATAGGTCCAGCACTTGGTCTCTGGCCTAAACTATATTCCTAAACTCCATATTCCATTCCATCTCTCCATAAATGTGACTTCTCGGGGGCACAGTGACCCACTTGCTTTAGAATTACTTCAAAAGAAAGAAAGCATTGAAATTCTCAGTCTCACTCGCTTTTGGTGTATTCCCAGCGCTTTGTAATCTCTGTAGCCATAGAAATTGAAATGTTTCAATTTTTAGATGACTTTACCCATTGGCTCATATCATTAATGATATTGATAATGGCAGTCGTAAAAGGTTCCATTCCATGCAGGAAAACAACAAATAACCCGTAGCTGTGAATCCAGTGGTCGACTGACGTACTAATTAGGGTATACTAGCATATACTGGGACGCAATACGAAATACATGACAGATATACTGGAGCATAATATGAGGTAATGTAAGTGTCCTCTATGCTTGCATTACGAGCTCCACAATCGAGCTGTGTTGCTGAGCCCTAATATAGATAATTGGATTGCGGAGGGGAGGGGCAGTTGTGCCTCGGCGTGCTAAGCAGGTTTGGTTGTTTTGGGAAAGTTTGTTTTTATTCTAGTCATCAGGATGTCAGGATCAACAGATTTTGAATCTTGATGTTGGCGTCAGTGTGTTCAACAACTTTGCTTGTTTGACAAATGGGTTTTGATGTATTTTTTGGTAAAGTATGTTTATTTTATCCATTAGGAAATCAGAATAAACATTTTGATTCTTGAACAACTTTGCTTGTTTGGCAAGTGGATATTTCTTAAAAAGTGTTTAGCAAAGTACGTTTATTCTATATATTAAGAAAGTCAGAATAAATATTTTAATTCTTGATGTTGGCGTCAGTGTGTTGAACAACTTTGCTTGTTTGGCAAATTAGTACTTTTAGAAGTTAAAGGAACGGGACTATAACGATCAGATGTTTTTTATAGAACGAGCCAAATATATTTCCCTTAACATATTTGTCAAAGCTTGAGGAAATTGTCTTTAAAGATATTTCGAAATTTTTATGTTTGTAGCTGAGGTAGAACAAATTAGATAGTTTGGAAAATATCTGCAAAGATTCAAGAAAAATGCATTTTTAAAAAAATCCGATTTTTACTTTCTTTGCTAGGAAATCAACTTTGCTTGTTAGACAAAATATATCTTGCAAGGTAAATAATGGAAGTTAAAACTGTACGTAACTGTAACTCATCGTAGAATCATCTTTTTTTTTTCTTTTTTCTTTTTCTTGCGCAACAAGTGTTTTGTTCGCCGCCCAAGTACATTTTTCGTGGGTGTCTCTTAATCGTTTTTAACATCGGCTGGACTACATTCCCATTCCCTTTATCTTCTGGAACCTGCCTATCCTTTTATCATACCCAACTTCCCCTACATTAAGTGCCCCCCCCCCCCCCCCCACGCCCCGCCCCGTCAACCAGTTCCACTCCCACCTCTAGTCATCCATATACGCGCGTTGGGCTTGGGTGGGAGTGTGGGCGCTTGCGTGAGCACAGACACTATATATATATATATATATATATATATATAATAATATATATATATAATATATATATATATATACGTATGTATGTGTGTGTTTGTCAGATCATATACACCTTTAATATGTACATGCACTTTACTTACTGGTATATATATAATATGTTTTAGTATTACTTAGACAGAAGATGAATTGTACAAATAAGTTAGAAAGCTTTCGGGTATACAGAGTACAACTGTAGCGCTTGACAATGCGTTTTGCGTTTATATTCGAATCTCACATTCCTAGAAGGACGGGTCACATTCGTAACTTTTAAAAGGGTTTTCGTGATTTATTAGATCAAGAATACTCTTTCATATCTGAAGTCCGACGGGACTGTCAATGTAATTTTCTTCCGTAGCTTAGGTCTGTCAGGAGAAGGAATATGGAGGGGACATAAGAAGAATATTTGGAGTCAGTGGAAAGTCTTTAAGTTTTAAATGTAACCTTATACTTACACGAAGCTGTATAGAATGATTTGAAATTATAATGTCGTAGCTGCATTTAAGATATGTGTATGCGGGCCCCCCCCATAAATAAATAAATAAATAAATAAGTGACATTAATATCACCTTTTCCAAGAACTGTACAATAGCATGACAGTCCAAAGTGATTTAATGAAGTTAAAAACAGCCTTTAGCCATCTAAATATATACATATAAAATAAATGGAATTACAATTAAATCTCTATTGTTTATTCAGCAAAGTATTGACATAGACCTTTTACAACTATTTCGGTGATCCTGACTTTGTCTAAATGAGTCGAGAGAGATCTCGCGTCGAGAATTAATTAGTTTCATTTTGTCAACCTTAACGACGGCGCTTTTCAAGGTTAACATCACAAGGCAGCTGTGTTTGTGGGGCTGTTTTTTTTTATATTATTATTAGAGGAAGGGAAAAAGACGTGCTAATTGCATCCTAAACATAGATGCCATTTCTGTGAATCGGCCGTAAAAAACGAGAGAGAGAGAGAGAGAGAGAGAGAGAGAGAGAGAGAGAGAGAGAGGGGTGGCACACGAGTGTGCACCTTCATCTGATGAATAACCGCGGCGATGAATAATGAACCGGAGACAGGATGATAATTATGCTCCCCGAGTATTGTCGGACGTCAGCTTCCATTCCCTTCTGGGCGGACATGCGAGGGAATAAATGTCTCCCTCCGGCCCCGCCTGGGAAACACTTCAGGCCATTGACTGGTAGACCCGTGGGAGACGCCGCTTCTTCTCTTAGTCTGCCTTGAGTAAAGAATGAGGGAAACACAGAAGAGAGAAAAAGAGAGATATAGAGAGAGAGTCCGTATAGAACGGTTTGTAATATTAGATTTCACATGTGAAATAAGTTTGCTGGGGGTTCGTTTGTGCGTGTGTGTGTGTGTGTGTGTGAGAAGAGAGAGAGAGAGAGAGAGAGAGAGAGAGAGAGAGAGAGAGAGAGGTGGGAAAAATAAAAAATGAGTTTGTGCATACAAGTATATGTGTGTGTTTAGGGAGTCGGGCTCTTCTTACTACTTATTGCGGTAGTTACGTTTAGCTTTCTTAAGTAGAATAAGAGAGAGGGAACATTCATAAAAATAGCTTACTGTTGTAGAAGTATAGTTTGTCAAGCCCTCCTAAGTAAATCAATTGTGTTGTGTGTATTTGTAAGTGAGAGAGAGAGAGAGAGGAGAGAGAGAGAGAGAGAGAGGTCTTCCTGTATAAATGTTTGTTGTTTCATTGCAGTTACCTCCACAGTATTGTTCGTTGCATATTAATAACTGTGTTGTAAGTGTTATTTTATTCAATCTATTTTATAACAGTATTTTTCGACTGTCTGCAGATTCCTTCCCATCTGACGCTCTTACCATCGTACTATGCTACTACATTTGCATAGGATCTCAGGAGCCTGGTGCCAGTAGCAATGGAACATAATACAACACTCTTTAAGATTGGTCTTTAAGAGTTGAGCAAATTCCGGATGACTTATTGACATTTGGATCATTCTTGTGATTACAGCATTAACTTCTTGTGAATACAGCATTACCACAGTAAATTCGCGTTGTCTTAAACATTCAAATTTCCTTAAACTTGAAAATGCATCTTCGTATTTGATACTTTCTTGTCCACACAGACTATTGTCCAAATTTTGTAACCTATAAAGACAGTTGCATTATTAAGTTGCTCTTTATTTTAATCTGTAAATTCAGTATTTTATTTCAGTTTTCTGACCATTCAGCACCACGCCAAATGAATAATCAGCAAATGGCATTTCTGTTGTTATTACTACAGTTTCAGCATACATACCCTGACACGTACAGTACTTGTGTGAATGTTGACCCGTTCGGTCACGAGATACCATTGCAGCTCTTACGTGTACGAGAATTTCATGTTGATGGACGGCGCATTACCTCTCCTGCCATTACTCTTGTTACTTTACAGTTCCAACACGTTTATAACCTTTTAGTAGCACATAATATCAGGTTAGCCATTCTCTCTTGGCTTTCTTCCTGTTCCGTATTGCGTTGTATTCGGTGTTCGTTATCAGTCGATCTTTCTCAGGTACATGTAGCAGAGCAGTTCCTCTCACTGCTCAAATTGCTGGGGGTGTTCCATGCGAAAATTACGCCAGGTAGAAATTGTCGTGACCTGGGGTTATCATGTTTCGCATGCAACGCTGCAATTGACGGGATCTGCCTTTTGCAGCCTTTATTAATGCTGAGAGCCCCTTTGGATACATACAGCCTGAAGTACATTGGGAGATTGTAGTACATTTTTATTTATGTAAGTTTGACATGTCTACTCTTCAAAATATCGAAATATGCCTTTTTTTTCCTTAGCCTATTTTCTGAAGTGTCCCTTAGAATGCAGTATTATACATCATTCATTGCTTTAAATGTTGAAGTTCTTATTTAAACATTTACATTAGCTGCCCCAAGATCTGCTTATAGATAGGCAGATCAACAGATAAGGTAGTCATTATCAAATGTCCTTCAGGTCATCATTATTACTTTTTCGTATGCTCCACTAAACACAACGCACAACCAAATGTGAAGTGGTATTCGAAAAATGAAGTTTAAGATGGCAGTTAGAGAATTGACAGGAAAAGTCATGAAATGGTGTCGTGTGTGTACATTCATAAATTTCTTCTCTGTCCTGTCTAAGAATTGCTTCCTTCATGATATAAGATTGAGTCACTTTTCTTAATCCTCATATGATAGATATAGGATTTTCTCGTTAAACGACCAATCGCTCTGATGTCAGTACCAAAGTAATAGTTCTTGTAATGTTGGAACATAAATTTTAGATATCGCGGTCATCTCTTCTTTGGTATTTCGGCATGTGATGCCTTTACACTTGTCAGCAGTTTTTAGATATTTGGAATAAAGGATTTTTTTTTTTCATCTCAGCAGCGTAAATATTTTGGGCAGTTTTCATGAGTTCCTTTTTTCAAAGCTTCCGGGTTAACGGATAATTGGCTTTTACAATCACAGCTGTAATAATAAAAAAGAAATTAATAATGCGACCTTTTTCGATTAAGTTTTTTCTTATTCGCTGTTAACTTGATTATGCTGTTGTAACTTCTAGTTTCCACCACTGTTTACTTTCATGTCTCATTATGACTCATCTGGTCTGTTGCTCGTTTCGTCGCCGCTTCACATTGTATGAGGCAAGTTTATGTCTCAGAATAGGAATTTGTTCACAATTTTCACATACCTGTTTATGTTATATTTGACTTCATGCGTTTGGTTTGATTTCCTTGTAGTGTTACTTTTGTCATTTGTTGCCGAACAGAATTTCTTTAATTCAGAACGATCGTGGAAGCTTTCTTGCAAAACGTTCTGACATTCTGCTGCTTTGTGGCATCGGTTTTGTAAGCTTGGACTTCTTTTTGTATGTTGAACGCCTCATAAATTCTTTAGTTCTAGCGAGGTACAGCAAAATAGACTTGATGCGTCAGTTCATTGAGCTCTGCTAATCACGTTTAGCAGTGCTAGGCAACCCATTGGATTAAGCAGAAAATGAGAGCTGCCATTTCTCTTCCGTTTTAGTTCATTGAGTTAGGTTGTCTAAGCTAGATTTAAACTGCGGACGAAAGAATCGTGCCTACTGCTTTGAAATATTTGGACCTTTTAGGTGATTTCATTTCCCAATGACATTTGAAACGCAAGTTGGCTTCGTTCATTATTCGTTCGTGATTATAGTTTGATAGATCAAACGACTTCGGTTATCCTGACATTCCTTATTCCTGTTTCCACCTCCTCTTCAAGGAATAACTTGGTCACAGCCTTATGATCCGTATCCCATTACGAGGGATATTCGTGTTATCGGGTCTCAGTTCATCGTAGATGGTTCTAATTCCTCTTATTTGACCCCAATACGATTTTCTCATCATGACAAGTCCTAGATTAGGCTCGTCCCATTTTACCCATTAGGGATCATGTATCAAGACGGGACCATTTATACTCGGTAAAGGATACTAGTCTCTCTCATCTTGCCTAAAAGTAGCTTAACCTATATTGTTCCCGATATATCTCAAGACTTTACCCGATTAGTTAGCCCTATGTAAACCATGTCTGCTATTTTTCTTTAGCTAAACATGACCCTGCTTTACCGCGGACTCGTGTAATAATCCTTACTTTACTTGTCGTATGCTGGTATTGCCTTCACTCCCAGGGCATATCCTAGAGTGGCATTGTCATAACTGCGAAAGATAGACTTCAAAATTTCGCAGATCTGTGTATTGACATGTAAGTAAAGAGAAAATATTTTCCAAAGATAGACTAAAAGTTTTGGCAGATCTGTGTGTTGATACGTAAGTAAGGAGAAGATATTTTCCAAAGAGAAAGTTAAAGTTTTAGCAGATCTGTGTACCGATATGTAATTAAATAGAAAATATTCCCCAAAGATAGACTTAAAGTTTTAGAAACTGTGTACTGATATGTAATTAAAGAGAAAATATTTCCCAAAGATAGACTCACAAAAGTTTTAGAAACTGTGTCCGGATATGTAAGTAAAGAAAACATATTTTTCAAAGATAGACTTAAAGTGTTAGCAACTCTGTATACTAATAATGTAAGCAAAGGGAACCGTCGTCATGTGACTGTAAGATTTTGTGAAGGACGTTTTTCTGTAGATGTTTTATCCCCACTGAATTTGTTTCCTCTTGAACTGTTGACTGACATCTAAATTTCATAATTGTTTTGTTTACTCCCACCTTCTGTTCCATTGTGTTTATTTTAACATTTGCTACCTTATACTGTACACAGCATCCTTTCTTTCCACTCCTAATAAGTTTTTTTTTAGCAAAGAGCAATAATAACCATGTATGAAAGGTCCTTTGATTCCATTTGTTATCGTCGTTATTTTAGCTCATCCGTTTTTCCCTGCTTATTGTTAGATGGTCTACCTGAAATTCACAACCCTGAATTTGAGTCTCAATGGCTTCGTAGCTTCAGAACGAGAAGTACAGTTGTTGCTGTATCAGAATTATCAGTGTTTTTTGTTTACAATCTTTTAAATAACATGACTTCTGCGAACTGTCTGTTTGGGTCAGAACTCGTAACTCAATTTTCGACCTGTTCCCTTCATCCGATGGGCTTGAAATTTTGCATATTTACTCAGTGCCGGTGACAATACTACCTTACATGATCAGTAAGTCAGTAATGACCTCTAGTAATCCTACAGTGACCTCTCCCAGTATCTCAGGATTTGTATGAAGTTAATAATTCTTTGAACTTTTCATACCTAGTTTGACTTGGTAGAATAAGTTAATAACTCTACGGAATTTTCAAACCCTCTTTGGCTCAACAGGCTATCACGTACAATTTCATTAGCTGTAATCTAAATCAGTTACAATATCTGTCAAAATTAAAAAGTATTTAATAAAAAATATGAAAATAAAAATTTAAACACGCTTTCATTGAAATGCACTAAAAAGTGAAAAATAAAAAACGTGGGGCCCAGGCATGGAAGGAAATGCTACTAGGAAAGAAATATAATTTTTTTATTTCTTATAGCATTCCCTTCCATGTTTGGCACCCACGCTTTTATTTTTGTAGACATGATTAATTGTAAGAAAATCCTGGCGAGTCTCGAAAAAATATTGTTTACTTTTTAGTACATTTTTGATAAGAGTGCTTAAATAATTATTTTTTAATCTGGTTTAGTATGAGAGATTCTTTCTGAGATCGTAGCTTGATATGTTGGTTACTAATGAGATATTTTAATATTTAACGTACGGAAATATAATCATGATTTTTAATAATAGCGTAACTGGTCATAGAATAACCAGCCTTTATATTATAACAACCTAAAATGAAGTTTCTTCTGAAAAACCCTGGTTGTAAATAGAGCTAGAATGGGAAGAATGGCCGCCAAGATTAGATAATGGTAACTGAAATAAAAAAAGGAAAGTTTCCACTCAAACCTTTGTCCCTAAATCCAAATTTAACTGGGAGCCAGAAAGTCTCCCTTCGACGTTTCAGTGGTGCTTGAATGATCTCGTCAGATGGAAAGAGGTGCGGATTCTGATTAGGTGTCAGATGAGCGAATATGTCAGTTCTGAAATTAATACACTGTAATGAGCGTCGGTATCCCCATTTGTTGTCACAGCGATGGTGATTTTGTCAGAGATCAATAAGCCTCGTATCATGGAGGTACTAGATCTACTGCCCTTTGTTCCTCTCAAGTGCTTCGTCTCTCACGATATGGAACTGTGAGTTCTTCGACATCGAGGTCTACAGACTTGATTGGTACTCATGTCACATACTAGATAGGTCATTTAGTTTTCATGGTATCGGGCATTGGGTATCACAAAAAAAGTAGATATTGCTGTTGATAAGCGATGATAATGATAGCTATAGCAGTATATTGCTTGTGATAAAGGAAGATTTCTACTCAGAGTTTGTTCCTTAATCCAAATCAAACATGAGAGATAAAGAAGTCTCAGTTCAGCATTTTGGCGTCTTGATATTATAGGAAAGAATTGGTTTGGATTCCAATTTGGCATCAGATGAGTGAACATGTCAGTTATGAAATTAATTTTTTATCATGATCATGGGGTACAGTATCCTACTATATTGGTTCTGTGATCAGGGATCAGTAAAACTCATATTATGGAGTTATAAAAACTGCTGCCATTTGGGTTTTCCTAACATTTTATCGGACAATGGGTATTTTGACATCAAGGTTCAGTTGGTTCTCTTCATGGTCTCGGGCAGTGGGTATCGCGGAAAAAATTAAGATTCTAAAAGTGTGACTCGATTGTTTCCAACCGAATAAAGTTTTTTTTTTTTTTAGTTGAAATTTGTGATCGAAGTACTTCCAAACTCTACTAGAATAGCCGAGACTTCCTGACAGTCATTAGCAGAAGTCAAAGCGCCAAAATCACTTCGTGTTGACTTGCTCAACTTTTACATTTCCGCATAAAATCTCTCGATCGCCGATCAGACTCTTCATATACCCCAAGGCTCACCGTGAACAACTGAACGTTAAGGTCGCCACTAACGTTCATTTACTGGCCCAAGCAAAACTGAACCCCCTAACGTTCATTTACTGGCCCAAGCAAAACTGAACCCCCTAACGTTCAGTTACTGGCCCAAGCAAAACTGAACCCCCTAACGTTCATTTACTGGCCCAAGCAAAACTGAACCCCCTAACGTTCATTTACTGGCCCAAGCAAAACTGAACCCCCTAACGTTCAGTTACTGGCCCAAGCAAAACTGAACCCCCTAACGTCAGTTACTGGCCCAATAAAAACTGAACCCCCTAACGTTCAGTACTGACCCACACCAAGCAAAAACTGAACCCCTCCCCCCCCCCCCCCCTAACGTTCAGTTACTGCCCAAGCAAAACTGAACCCCCTAACGTTCATTTACTGGCCCAGCAACTGAACCCTCCCCCCTAACGTTCAGTTACTGGCCCAAGCAAAGCTGAACCCCCTAACGTCCAGTTACAGCGCAGGCAAAACTGATCATAAGTGGGTTCAGTTTTGCCTGCACAGGCCGACTGTGCAGACATAACTGCGCAGGTATAACGGAGCGCTAGTGACGGCCTTAATGGAGATTGGCGGGAGAGGCTCCTCATTCAGAAGTTGTTGTTATGCATCCGGGTCGCCTCGTAGTTATTGTGCCCCCACCAAACGACGCCTTGGTGCGTCACCTCGTCGCCAAATGGCTCGGAAATGATTTGCCTGATTCGTATGGAGATTTGATTTAGGATCGTCGCCTCTTATGGGGACAGCGAGTGTTGGACTAGGTGATGGAAGACTCTCTACAACCGTTTGGTTTGTTTGTATGGTGTTTTTACGTTGCATGGTACCAGTGATTATTCAGCAACGGGACCAACGGCTTTACGTGACTTCCGAACCCCGTCGATAGTGAACTTCTATCATCAGAAATACACATCTCTAACACAATGGAATGCCCGAGAATCGAACTCGCGAGGCGCTTGGGAGCTTGTTTGAGTGGGTTGGGGGAGGGGCGGTTTCTCTCCCGAGTCTCGGAAAGGTCTTTAGAGCAATTTTTTTTTCATGCCAATCATTGTCCTATCTGTGGCATATGTTAGTTGCCTTAAACACTTGCTATTGTAATTATATTCAATTTATTTTATTGTATAATTAGGAAAAGCAATGATTGATAATAGTAATAAATTATTAAAATGATAATTCATTATTATTTTTATATTATTATTGTACTTAGGAAGCAGACCCTCTCTCAAGCATACTTTATTAAACGTGATGCTACCTCAGCAGCGTTACACTTGTAGAGATTCTTTTCTATTCTTCGAATAGCGGCTTTTTCCGTACAACTTAAACAGTCTAGTAGAGCGCCTTTGCAGGTCATTATCAAATGCAGGTTCAATATCGATGTATATATTTCAGCTTATACAGATAAACTATGATATATGATATAGTCATCAAAGTCATTCTCTCTCTCTCTCTCTCTCTCTGCCTCTCATCTCTCTCTCTCTCTCTCTCTCTCTCTCTCTCGTTTTCTTATAGCGAGCTTTCGTCTGGAGCTGCCAGACATCCTCTAGACTAGGTAGCTGAGTGGACTTCTGATTGGTGTCCGTCCTCCTTATATTTGGGGTCGTCAGCAGGGGTCTTCCCCATGCTGATCTCCTATTGGCTGGCGGCGGTAAATCTTCTTTACCATTGGTCGCTTGAGCCGGGTCTCAAGCCACTTTCGTCATGCCTATGGTTTCGTTCGGCATGGGGCAGACCCCCTACCGACGACCCCAAATATAAAGGACGGATACCACTCCAGAAGCCTACGGGCTGCTCTAGGAGCAAGAGCCCGTGCTGGCATAAGGCCCTCTTAATCTCAAACAACAACATTCCAGAAGCAATCCTCCCTCAGCTTCCTAGCCTAGGGGATGTCTGGCAGCTCCAGACGAAAGCTCGCTATAAGAAAACGAGAGAGAGAGAGAGAGAGAAACCATGAATGACTTTGACGATTATGATATCATAGTTTATCAGTATAAGCTGAAATATATACATCGATATTGAACCTACATTTGATAATGACCTGCATAGGCGCTTTATTAGCTTGTTTAAGTTGTACGAAAAAAGCCGCTATTCGAAGAATAGAGAAGAATCTCTACAAGTGTAACGCTGCTGAGGTAGCCATCACGTTTAATAAAGTATGATATTATTATTATAATTATTATTATTATTATTGGCACAGTTTTCCGTGTCGAAAATGATGACAATGGTTGCAGGTCCACAATAAGACCCTTTGGTCAATTTTTACATTCTCAAAATCTTTGTTAAAAATTTTTATTTTAAGACAAGCTCTCTTTTTTCCCCTGCCTGTTGCTGGCCCCTCTTCTGCTCTCCTCCCTCAGACAGATTACAGCGCGGGGGACGTGACGTCCAGCAATGTTGCAGCCGCGGTGCCAGGGGAACACCATGCAGCATCATCACAGCCCACAAGACGTTCCAGCAGAATAGCAAACAGGAATTCGAACATCAACAACGGAATTACCTAGTTGGGCTGTTAAGCGCTTCCATCATTTGCGTTCGTCGTTGTGGAATTGTCCTGTTCAGAAGTTTACTTCGACGAATTTTTATGGTCACAGTGTTCACTTGACCGAAGATGAACCTAGTACAAAGTTCGAAAGCTTTTATTATCCATTAAAGACCTTATACTCACATGCAATATTATTGTGGCTCTGCAACCATTATTATTGTTGTTCTTGTAGTATCTCCCCTCAGTACCTTCGTTGCCTTAGATGTTCCAGCTTACATACTTCAAATAAATCTACCTATAAGAAGATAGAAAAGAATTTAATTGACTGAATATTATTATTATATTATTATTATTATTATTATTATTATTATTATTATTATTATTATTATTATTATTTCTAACATCGTTGTATTTCTTCTTCCATCTACTTCCAGGTTTGTTCCTTCGTTACCCCCTTAGATATTTCAGTCGGCCTGGGATCGTGAGGTGGGATGCAAGAAAAAAAAAAAAAAAAACTTAAAGCCACCTTAAAGAAAAAAAAAAAAGCTCTCAAGGGCGCATGTTTTTATAGAATGAGCCTCGTCCGGTGCACTTCCGCGTCCACGAGACCTAGCGCAGAGCTCTTCTTAAGAGGTCAGTCAGACTTTTATTCAATTTTGGGGCCTGTAGTTTCTTCTCATTGGGTCTGAGACGCTCTCCTCTTTCTCTCTTCTCTCTCTCTCTCTCTCTCTCTCTCTGCTTCTCTCTCTATATATTATATATATATATTTATATATATATATATATATATATATATATATATATATATTATATATATATATATATGTGTGTGTGTTGTGTGTGTGATATATATATATTATTTATTAGTAGCGGCTTACGTGTATTCAATCTCTTAGTGCGTGTGTGTATGTATATATAATAATATTTAATATAATTATATATATATATATATATATATATATATATATATAATATATATAATATATATAGATATGTAGATATAGATATATATGTATGAGTATACGTATGTTATTTATTAGCTGCTAATCACTTGCACTTATTTTCACTACAGGCAAAGTTCCTGCTTCCACACAAAGATAAACTAATTGCACAAACTCTTGTAAAGTCCGCGTACTCAAAAAGTTCACCATTGATTCGGAACCGGTACTTGGCTTTAAGAAGAGGCCCTTTTATACGTGAGCTTTATGCACTTTGACTTTTTTTTTCCATGTTGTTCTTTCACACGTTCTAGATTTTAGCTTATAGTTCATAGCTCTAATGTTGTATCGTTTGATCTTTGACTTTTGTAAGTGATGTTTTTGGTTCTTTCTACTTTCAGCGATGCTGTTTTCGTACGTGCCCGTAATTCTTTATATGTATATATATATATATATGTATATATTATATATATATATATATATGTGTGTGTGTGTGTGTGTGTGTGTGTGTGTGTGTGTGTGTGTGTGTATGTATGTATGTATATTGTATAAAATATTCCACTACATACACGTTGGTGGAAAAGCAAGCATAACCTTGTGATTCAAATGGACATTTGCATATAATCATATGTATAAAAATTATATATATATAATATATATATATATATATATATATATATATATATATATATATATATATATATATATATATATATATACATATAAACGAGATCTAAAATCTCGTTCTCACATTTTAAAAGGTAGCTATGGACCAGAGCGTCCAAAGGCAATTGGTAATACATTCTCTCTCTCTCTCTCTCTCTCTCTCTCTCTCTCTCTCTCTCGATGCACCTTCCACCTCCATTATCTAAGGTCATCAAATCAGACACGGAACTTTCAAAAATATGCATTTATTTAAAAGCAAAGAATTAGCTAAATTAAATCAGGTTCTTAACAGAATGATTAAATGAAATGTTTAAACTCGAAGTCCAAATAACTCAGATAACCCTCGGTAATTAATCAAATAACTAACATTAGTTTAGCCATAACATCAGGCACAGTCAACATAGTCAGTACACCATAGTAATTATGCCAGTTCCCATTTCTCCAGATCAATCCCCCTTCTCCAGATCAATTCCCTTTGTCCAGAACAATTCCCCTTGTCCAGAATCGCCTGTTAGAAGACAGGAGAACATCTCGATAAGGATAAGATTATAATCAAAGATCATATAAAGAGAACATCTCTGAAATAAATATTCAAATACAATCGAGCCACACTTTGGCCAAAATAAAATAAAT
>NC_087218.1:39077727-39083798 GCF_015104395.2 Macrobrachium nipponense | reverse complement strand
AAGAGTAACAGACCAACGAATCAACTACTATGCATTTCAGGGCCGTGTCCAATTGATTTTCGTTGATAAAATCCTACCAAACCATCGGATATGGGTCACATTTTGGAAATAATCTATTTGAAGCTACGGCCTAATGGCAAAAAAATATGCACTGATGTCTAATGTTGATAATTAAGGGCAACCATCGGAGTAAATCACAGAAATTTCAAGGGAAACTTAGCTAAATTTAGTAAGCACCCAGAGGAGGCTACTTGCGACGTAAAGTATGACATCAGGCTTAATAGCAGTGTTCCCAGTAGTATGACAATGATCGTGACCCTCTTGTTGAGAATTGTTGAGAATTACGATAATATTACGGTTTTCATTAGTGATACCACGGGTAAAGAACAAGAATTTTGGTATATTTGTATAAAATATGACAACATTATAGCAAAGGAATTAGGTAAATATACATATTGCAATATATTACTATTTGCATTGTACAATTTTACGTTGACTATAGGAATACATAGCAATTATAACCCAATTCTATTTACATTTTCTTGATTAGTTATGCAAAACTTTTGGAACTGGAGATACACAATCATATTGAAGTGAAAATACGATAGTTTAGGTGTTTGGTAAGATGTTTTGGCCCGATATACCTGGTAACCTTGCAAAATAGTAAACATCGCCGAGTTGCCGACGTCAGGGCAAAGCCAGATTATACGTCACTGCTGTTTCATCTATGTCCTCGTGGCGGCTAGAGTGCTTTCGTTTTGCGTGATATTGCAGTATATACGTATCTTCAAATTCATAAAAAAATAAACATAGATAAAACCTGGAATACATAGGCTCATGATAACCACTCAACAACCCTACAACAACATTAGTGTCAGTTCCAAGCACAGAATTATAAATGGAGAGTTGTGTGATAAACTAGATACTTAGGATTTAATATGTGACTGATCATGCATTAAGGAAGTTAAGGTTAGAACATTTGCGTTATGTTACATTCATTTAGCAGGACTAAGCAGGTAGACGTAAACCGGAACTTTTGAGACAATATGAATCAACAGAAACTCCAGGGTAACAATGGTTTTCACAGTGTGTGTGTAAGACTTGGTGCATATTTCAAGTTAAAGGAAACGTGAATTGCGTCAAGGAACTGTATTACAGAATTAATATTCTCATTTTATGCCCACTGCTTTATTGTACTTTACTTAAAACACATAATTCATCGGAAAGATGAGAGAGAGAATGGGGTAGGTGTTTGTGTGTGTGAAACAAAACCAGAATCCCATATACTACTACTATTACTACTACTACCAACATCTGAGTCTTCATTCCTAAAGTATAAATGAGTAGGAGGGGCTTCAGTAATGACGTTTCACTAGCCTCCCTCTGGGTGCTTACTAAATTTAGCTAAGTTTCCCTTGAAATTTCTGTGATTTACTCCGATAAGTGCCTTAATTATCAACATTAGACATCAGTGCATATTTTTGCCAATTAGGCCGTGGCTTCAAATAGTTATTTCCAAAATATGATCCATATCCGATGCTTTGGAAAGATTTTATTAACGAAAATCAATTGGACACGGCCAAGAAATGCATAGTAAGTGAAACACACTTCAGGGCAAATCTGAAATTGCCCCCACACGTACTTAAGTTCCGTATAAGGTCTATATTAATGACCAGTAAGTTACTATCTAGATTTAAAGCAATAATATTAAAGACTTAAGTATGAACTATGAGTTTGCCATATGTGCATGCATAGTGCAGTTGTGGTAAAGAAATGACGCGAAAGGGTCATCGAATCTATGAGGCAGCAATGATGGACTGGAGATTTGAAAAAATAAGTGGAAAACAAGTCAGAAAGGTTTATGTATTAAAACGCAATAAATTTTGCTCGTTTGACCATTCCAACACACCAATTAGGAAAAAGCAAAACATGAAAACCATAATGAAAGAGTACCGGCCTGTAACTCTCAAACATGGAAATTTGCACATAAGACTAAGCTGTGAATGCTTACAGTACAGATACTGTAGCGAAGCCCAAGGATCGAGAACAGAATTATGGTCATCATAAAACCTGAAACTACTGAATGAAGCAATCCATAATATGAAGTGGGAGTTAACTATCGCCAAAAGCGATTAGAAGATTGCTTCCTCTTTCGGTGACAGTTTGAAATGTTCCAAGAAGAAGCACGCAATTATACCTTTCTAAATTGTTTTTCATGATTAGTAATATGACTGTGACTATCATAATGAGATTTTTTATTCATCTGGCATCCTAACAAGTAATCATTTTTGGAATAATATGAAGACCGGCGCTGAATAACCCTGATGGGCTCTGGCCTTGGTCCTCAAGACCTAAATGTAACAACCTAATCTATTAATAGTGAGACAAATCTAATAATATTAAGACAAATGGCACACATAAGAAACAAATATGGAAAAGACCGTCGTCAATTTCAGTTCACTGAAACGATTCGATGAATTTTTCTGAGTTGGAGTCCGCAAGTAATTCACATGTAGATTCAGCACTAATCACGCAGTACATCAATCATCACGATCTTATTCGTAAATGAATGCCCTGTTTACAGGGAGGTGTTGATTAGCATTTAATTAATTTCATCCTGAAAACGATAGGCAACTCTTCTTTTATTACATATATTATCTTTCTACATCTTTTGTCAGCAATCATACATCCACTATATATTTACACGAGAGAACTTTTCACAATTTAGGCCGGTACACTAAAAGGAATGAATGGGGTTGCGGCTAGGGGTAGAAGGGACGTTGCTAAGAACCTAAAAAAAAATGCCTACAGAGTTCCGCCTGAGGTTAATTGACTATTAACCTCCCCCACCCTCCGCCCTACGAGGAGATTTACATTATGGTTGGATAGGTGTGACAGGTCTAGTGCGAGTAGCAATGGGCCACAGTAAAGCCATGAGTCAATAGTGTGAAGGAAGATATGTTGCTTTTATTAAGGAGTCTACAATATATTACGTATCCTTTCAAAATGTGTGGATATATTACTGGTGGTATACGTACTTAACACATGATAACTAAAAATTTTGCATAAATTGTTAATTTGTTTTAAGTGACAGGAAAGAATTTAGCTGAAAGTCACACATATACTTGGGCCTACTTAAAATGCATCAACGTGAACACAAACGCCCGGCAAGCCCTAAAAATGATAAAACAGAACACTATATATTTTACACAGTCTAAATAACTCACCGGTGTTAAGATGGAAAGTTATCGCAAGTGAACGATTAGGTCACGTCCAATAAGTAATAACAGTAACTCCACTAGATAGAGATGGACACTAACTTGAAGATTTAAGCAACGTGAGATGTGGCCACTGTCAGTAAGTACCATAAACCAAGGAAGGGTGGACATGGAAACAAACGGGAAACTTAAAACTTGGAACACAATACGAATTAGCGAAGAATTCGTATACAATAATTATTTATATAATTACAAAAAACGAAAACTTTCAGATCACAATCAACAAAGAAAAAGGACAAAATTCTTCATCGTGTTTTGGTACCTTACAGCGATGGCAAAGTTACCAGTTGCAACACGAAACAAATTAAAGTTGTTTTTTTGTCATCCATGATCAAAGATTATTTATTAGTAACCGACCTACAACACGTGGCAATACATGTGCTTACATTGTAGCCTACCATGTAAAAATGCAACAAACAAGTGAAACTTTTACTCGTTCAGTGTACTCTTCAAACATGAAACTGAATTTCATCTTCTATTCACGACAACTCGGGGACACGTAGGTTCATTATAGACAATTTCTTAGACCGAATTAGTATTGAGCATACTTGAAAGGAGACCAGATGTCTCGTTTAAACGTTCTGTGAATTTAGGCTCGAATAAATAACGTGTGGTTCCACTGCCGGCTGACTAGTCTGATTAAAACACTGAACGTTAAACAAAAACAAACCAAAAGGGGCAGTTTCCCTAAAATATCTTAACAAATAGCTTACATTATCCCAGCTACAACATGAGCAGCTACGCTTTTAGGATGGACGACCAAGGAAGAATCAGGAAGTTGATTTCTCTCCGGCGCTAGTGCAAAAATAAATAACCCCGTTTCTCCGACACGGCCTCAATTGGCAATTCCGGCAAACCAGAGAACAGTCGGTGACGCTGTCGAGAAACTTCTCTCCAAGAGCCGCGACAACGCTCCACGTCCTACTCTTGAATGACCCAAGGCATGACCAAGTCATGCCTTGCGGAGTTGTAACTGTGCTGTAAGGCTTCTTGTGATTTGTCATATTTGCCGTTGCATATTCACAAAACTGTATACTTAAGACAGGACATTACTGCTTTAAAATACAGTCATTTAATACTCTATTGAGAATCATGTCATCTTAACAATGACAGCTATCATTAGACCCACGACGAAAGATTCCCTACCTAGATACTTAGATACTACTGCAAATTTTACTACACTCTGGTACTGCCACTAAGCTTGTGTATCCTTTCGTAATGCGCCGTTATTCTGGTTTTGGTTAGGTAGCCCTACCACGATGTCCCAGCGCCATAATCGGTCATTTCATGCTATTTACTGGAAGACTCCGGAAGAGTTACTCAGAGAGTTTTATGCAACTAATGTAAGTAACTCAGTCCCAACCTGAGATGATAAAATCTTGTATGATTTGGTTAAGGAACCTATACTATCTTGGAAAATGTGCGTCCTGGGAGAGATTCAAGATATGCCCTTCACAGACGGCTCACACCCGTTTGGCTCAAACGCCTGGACACAAGAGGGTAATTATGGAAACTGCTTTTCAGGAGAAGGAAAATTTGCGAAAACGATCAACTTTAACGCTGAATACCCTTTAAATGTTAAAAGTATGCTCACTTACTGATAAGTATATGGGCAATCATTGGTTTTTATACCCGAATGGCATACGAAAGATTCTTGTGTCACTGTTTGTACAACCAATTAGAGTAATCGACCTTAAAAACATAGCCCTTTGGGCAGTATGAAAAACAAGAGCATTAAACCGAGCAAATAACGAAAAATAGTATTTTATATTTTATGCTGACCCGTACCAATTGGCTCTGCAAATGATCTATCTCCAGATTAAGGCAGATAAAAAACAGCTATAATGATACACAAATTCGTTCTCTGGAATATTGAGGTGTATGAATCAATCAAACATCCAAGATTCTATAAAAACAACCATTTCTCATCTGTCAGCTTTGAACGTACATGAAGGTAAAAAAAAAAAAAGTCAGTTACTGTAGTTGGAAAATTAATATCAGCAACTAACTTGGTGAATGGCTTCGTACCTAAGATGAAAGTTTTAAAAACAGTTGAACAATCGCCCTGACGACACAGTTCAGGTCAATACGGGATATGAAAGCGAGGTGGATGTCGACAATATTGAGGATGGAAAAGTCTCTCAGTTTCTGGAAGAAACAATACTTGACAAAACTTTGACAAATGTCTTTTTCCTGAGTAAAAGGAAATGGGTCAATACTAACGTCAGTCAGTCTAAACAGTTTTGCTTCGAAGATTTCTTAAGAACAGTGACTAGAAACAGATTTAAGACTTTATTTTATTTTCCAATCTAACCATTTTAATCAAATCTAATTTAATATCTAATACGGTAAAGCGAAAGAATAGTGAGTAACATCGAAGACCAAAGTATGAAAATATTTCGTGAAGTTATTGGGGTGAAAAATTAGAAATTCTATAATTTTTCAACTCCAACTACTATATACAAAGGGATCCGGAGGTAAATAAACATGGAAGATGAATATGAAAAAACTGGAAGGTTAGACCTAATAAACACACATTTATATATATTATGTATACACACACACACACACAGATATATATATATATATATATATATATATATATATATAATATATATATATATATATATATATATATATATATATATATTATATATATATATATATAGATTTATATACATATATATATATATATATATATATATATATATATATATATATATATATATCTATATATATATATATACATACACACACAGATATATATATATACTATATATATATACTATATAT
>NC_087218.1:39050227-39072727 GCF_015104395.2 Macrobrachium nipponense | reverse complement strand
CCTCAGATAATTCCTAAATCTAGCTTCCACAGCACCCAGGACCTCATCAAACATATACAAATAATGCATCACTTCACTCAATTGTAACATCACGTTCGTGCTGTAAAATAATACGGCTCTTTCTTTATTCGGCCTCGTTAAATCATCATCTTAGCATGTTTTGAGTTTCTATTTACTCCCAAAACGTCAGAAAAGCTATAATTTTTGTAATAAAATCTTTGATTCTCCCTAAATGACTAAATTACATTATTACACATAAGGTTTTTATTACGCAATATCTTTGTATCTCTATCTTTGCTATAACAATATTAAACCAGCTGCATACCCGATAGAACCTTTTTTATCCTTTTTATTTTTTTTGTTATTAAAATCCCGTTGTGATTTTTTAAACATTTTATTCTTACGGTGCAAGTGTGCTCATTATAACTAACTTTTTGTTTTCAATTTTACTTACCATTCCCTAAACCCAGATCTTTTAAACAGCTTGCAATTCTCTCTAACAATTAAACAGTTTAAGGATTACTATTCTAGGTATAAAGTTGTACTCTCTAACAAATCCTACCTATTCGCAAGAGCTCTGGACTTGCCCTATCATAAAATGATCGCGCTTATTTGTTTGTAGCCTCGCTCCCCATGCACTAGCATTTCTTTCCACTGCAAACATTTGGAATCATCATAAACATGACTGAACTCCTTATCTTCGGCTTCAAGCACCATTGGCTTAGCCTTAGTGATATCCTGACTTGCATACCAGTTGTTTAAAAGACCTCTGTTACCTCCTGCAGTGCTTACGGCGGCCGATGAAACTATGAATACGATCAATCAGTCGGCAAAGGTCTGGATTGTGCAATGTTACTATTGTCCTTTGTTATAGAAAAAAAAAATTACCGGTAACAAAAACTCAGCAGGGCTATATGTGTGGGTTGCGTGTCTACCTACGATTGTTTTGATGGAAGTGACGAAAAATATAAAATTACGGAACTTGTTTTTCCTAAAAACAACAACAACAACAACAACATAATAATAATAATAATAATAATAATAATAATAATAATAATAATAATAATAATAATAATAATAATAATAATAATAATAATAATATCTGACCGATGAGGACTGAATATTAAAAATTTTGCCCATGCCCCTTCCCTAAGTAACTACATTTTCCAAACTCCTTTTTATTACCATATAGCAACGTGATATTTGAATTAGGGATAATAACGCCCATTTACTACTTCCATAATGATAAATAAGGTATAATGACTCACAATCATGTAAACGGAGATGGCAATGCTTACCTAGGAAAATAATGAAAATATTCGACAATATTCTACACGTGAAAACCCTGAGCTCTTTGCACATCTTCAACTGCTGCAGAGATTGCATTCTTCATCCAGCTCTGGGGTTCCTGGGAACAGAGTCGTAAATTGTATTACAAACAAAAACAATAATAATAACAGAATCTAGTTTAACATGACCTGACTACACTTAATTTAAAGTTTATCTGAACTGCAGTCAGTTAAAATGGTCTTGTATTATTCCATACAGTTGTTGAAAATTGACACTTGGCTCCCTATAAATATATTTTTAGGATGTAAAAGAAGCGGACATGAAATGTGTGTGTGTACTGAATGTCCATCAGTTTCCCTAACAGGAAACTCCTCACCAAATCCTATTAAAGGTCGTTTGAAATGATCGAAACGAATAATGTTCCCAAAATGTATAGGTAGGTATCGGATCAAGGCAATCTCTCGCGATAATACGAGGAGAAGCTTTGATCCTATTGTAGAGTTTTTTTACTGTGAAGGTTTTAAACTACACGTTTCCTTTCTTACTGTATTATTATAATTTTTTGGGATTTTTGGGGGAGGGGGGGGACTAGAACATTATTCAAATCCTGTGATTTCTAGTGGGGAAGAATAACGATGTATGTTAGAAACTGATTCTTTGGAAAAAAAAAAAAAAAAAAAAAAATCGAACCGCAGAAACACTCACCATAACACTCACTGCTGACAGTAAACATTTCCATACTTTGAGTATAATACTAACATTCAAATGCAGACCTCTATTGAATTAGTGATCAAGAATGACGAAATACACCTGAGTAAATAGAAAAAATAATGACGTGTAAACCGAAACAAGACTACTGATGACGACTTCATTCTACACAGATTACTTTACAAAAAAGAACTATCATTGTTATTTATGGACTCTGAGGATGAAGATTTATCCTCAGCAATTGGAATAAAAAACTTCGCGTTGAATGTAAAATTTCTGCGTTCTGTATTAAATGCTCGCAGCCTGAGTTAGAAAGGGAAGAAGGAAGGACGTAAGGAGTTGGAGAGATTAAAGACGAAAGGTAAAAATATGACATGTTCCTAAAATGAACAAGTGAAACTCGGAAACCATCGCTTTTAACTTCCACGACGAAATCACATGAGCTAGAAAAGGGGCAAATGAAAACATTCAAAAGATTAAGTTCTATATAACTTTTCGGTCTTCTTATGGTATCCTCAGCCTCAAAGAGATCAGTTAACAGCACACAACAAATAGAATTTGAGTGGGTTCATGTTTTCATGGTCATTTCTAGATAGTAAGTTAGTGATGTTAAGCTAAAAATACAAATTGCTTAATTTCTTATTCAAGACACGAAATGATACGTACGATTGGGCCCCCTTCTGCAAAGGCACAACAATAATAAAATACTAACAATAATTTTCCGTTATATGTCTACTTGAATTACTGTGACAATTAACATTTATGAGCAGGAAATAAATGAAGGGAACACAGATTAATGCAACCACAGACTAATAATGGGGTAAGAGAGAGAGAGAGAGAGAGAGAGAGAGAGAAAGAGAGAGAGTAGAGAGAGAGAGAGAGAGAGAGAGAGTTAATAGCAGGGCAATTATTCCTCAAGGTTGTACACGGTATTATGTCTGGAAACAAAGGAAGCGTTGCCGAAAAGACGAGGTTCTTAGTTTTGTGGGAAATGTTTCTCACAGTCAGCCCATCATCTCTCTTACACATGCCGAGGACCAAAGCCCATCGAATTATGTACTAGCCTCGGCCATAACAACATTGATTTATCAACTGTGGTAGAGAAGTGTCAAAAAACAGATTAGAATTCTGCCACACTCATTTTCATGAGGATGGTTGCCATATAAGTTCATTAAGTCATAATGTCCTATTTGCTATTCCCACGCAATTTCGACCGCTTGTGCCTCTGGCTAAGAGACCTGTAACCCTTTGAAAAGGGAATTCTATATTACTGGTAATGAAGGCACTCGGGAAAAAGGCGACACGCGTTCTGCGGAACGCTTGTTTTACAAGAGGATATAAAAAAGATTTTTATTTTATATACCTAAAGATTTTCATGTATTTCCACTATAACACATGAAGACTTCTGTGCGAAGGATGCATATACTGAATAGCTGTATTTTACTTAAAATGTGATGTTTACGATTTGTTAACTCTCCCACCCAACACCAATTTATATGAAAACTATTTATCATATGTGCATTTGAAGTTCGCTTTCGCTCTCAGTGGAAAAACAGCATCCTACCCGGATGCAAAATACGGTCCAACGCCAGCCCTAATCCCTCCAAATGAAAAAGTCCCACGCCAGATCCGGCTTAAATATCGTCAAACACCTAATCAAAGATGTAGGTTAAGCCTTCCAGACGTAGTCAAGGCCATAAGCACACATTTATTTACAAATGTCTATGGAGAGTTTAGATGCTCTTTCTTATAGGGGCTGATCAAAATATTTTCACACCTGAATACATAAGTGCATACAGAATCTCCAACACACATATACATACATACAATATATACACGCACGAGTGTTTATGTATGTATATATATATATATATATATATATATATATATATATATATATATATATATATATATATATATATATATATATATATATATATATATATATATATATATATATATATATATATATAGTGTGTGTGTGTTTTTATGTACACACAAACAGCTAAAAACCATAAACGCTAACTGGCACTGAAGTAACCAGCTTGCGCCTTTGATATGGAACCTACTACTTACAAAGTTTTCATTTCTTCAACCTGGAGATAGGGGGAGTCACTTGACTCAACATTTTACTGAATTAATGATTACAGCTGAATTATTGACAGCAGGAGCCCGTGCTGGCACAAAATCAGCGTATAAAATCAACAATAAAATGCATTACATTTTAATACAGGCAGGTTTACAAATGATTCACCAAACGATACCTAATTATCAACCGGATCGATTTAATCTACCTGCACGAGTAAGGACACCTCAATGGAGAGGGAGGCGTCACAACCCTTTTTCCCTCCGCATGCTGTCAAATACAGAAGTTTCTCCTAAAAAACATCGGTCTAGATGAAGCCAAGACGTCCTCTGCACGCGTGCCGACTCGTTAATTGTCTGCAGTGACGTCACTAATAATTAAGATCCAGTAAACGATGTTAAAAGATCTGACGGCATCTACGAAAAATAAAAATAAAATGAAAGTTACAAGAAAACCAAAAATGACAGATTTCCTTTCCATAGCGCTATCATCTTATCATCACTGCCATCATCATCACTTTAACTGCAGTGGTAAAATCACTATTCTAACCATCATGACCTGTAATACTGTCAGTTTATTTAAATTTTTTCCAAAAGAAAACCGTAGACTCGAGAGAGAGAAGAGAGAGAGAGAGAGAGAGAGAGAGAGAGAGAGAGAGAGAGAGAGAGAGAGAGAGAAACTCCAAAAAAATGTGATACTCTTCCGAGCCCCGTGACTAATCAATGCTGGGAGACACGCAACATCCCATTAATTTCTTTCCTACCAAGAGCTGGTCTAGCCTTGTCACGTCTATCGGTAGGGATAAATTCAACGACGACTGGTCTTGCTTTTTTTTTTTCTCTCCAGTCTTCACGAGCAATTATGACAATGAAGAGTTGGACATTGAAGTAAAACGATAAGCTTGAAATGACAGATAAAAATATGACGCCTGATGGACCAATGAAGGCCCACAAGGGAGGGGACTTCAAAGTAAACAGCAGTCATAATGATTTTCGTTTCACACATTCTCGTAAAATCCACTGCCACTTTTTTGGATTTTATGTTCAAGCAATTGCAAATCATTCCCGAATTATGATTGCATAAAAAAGCAATCCTTCTTGCAAGCAGACAGTAAGCCTTCCGTCTCAAACTTAAATTTCGAATGTTATTTATATTTAAAAAAAAGTAATTGAAACGAACCTCTGAAAGAATGAAAACGTGAAAGTTGAGGGGAAAATATGTCATGTGGTTTAGGTGTTACTTCACACCGAAAAGAAACATTGCCTTAGTTGGAAAAGTGACTTGATTGAAACTTCGTGAAAGGAGACGGCACTCCGATTCCTGCATTGACAAAGCGACAGAGAGAGAGAGAGAGAGAGAGAGAGAGAGAGAGAGAGAGAGAGAGAGAGAGTTACTTCGTACAGTAGCGAAATATAACATTAATATGATATATCAAATGGATGGGAGGAGAGAGAGAGAGAGAGAGAGAGAGAGAAGAGAGAGAGAGAGAGAGAGAGAGAGAGTTACTTCGTACGTAGCGAAAAATAACATTATATGATCTATCAAATGGGAGAGTAGAGAATGAGAGAGAGAGAGAGAGAGAGAGAGAGAGAGAGAGCGAGAGAGAGATGAGAGAGAGAGACGAGAGAGAGAGAGAGAGAGAGTTACTTCTACAGTAGCGAAAACATTATAGATATATCAAATGGAGAGAGAGAGAGAGAGAGAGAGAGGAGGGAAGAACACCTTGAGATTAAGAGATGACAGGCGATTTAGAGAGCGGAGCATCAAATTAGACGCTACCAAGGCGATTGAGAAAGCGGAAGATCAAACGCTACAAGAGAGAGAGAGAGAGAGAGAGAGAGAGAGAGAGAGAGAGAGAGAGAGAGAGAGAGAGAGGCACTGAAAAAAAACAACATTAGACGATACCAGGCGATTGAGAAAGCGGAAGATCAAACGCTACAAGAGAGAGAAGAGAGAGAGAGAGAGAGAGAGAGAGAGAGAGAGAGAGAGAGTCTCCAAGCGGCAGCTGTCCTTCCCATATGACTTCTCTCCCTACAGGTAGGGGGAAATAAAGCCGCATGATGGAAACAAAATATTTTCATTGGCATTTCATTTCCTCCTCCTCTCTCTCTCTCTTCTCTCTCTCCGACACAGCTCTCGGCGTTATTATTACCTACAGACTGCAAGAGAACCAAAGAAATACAGCAGTCCTTTACGGGATCACTTTTACCAATTATTACTTCCACCTCTTCCGGGTTCTATTCCATTTTTTATTATACTCATCATCATCATCATCATCTTCAGTCTATTACAAATTGTGGTATATGTCAATCCTTTGCTAGGTTATATATGTATAAACTATATATATATATATATAATCTATATATATATATATAGTATATATATATTATATATATGTATAGTGTATATATATATATATATATTATATATATATATATATATATATATATATGTATATGTACAATTCAACGTTGCACTTATATACATGTGTATATGCAAACACATATATACGCGCTAACGCTTAATTAAAAATGCTAATTAAGATGCAAGATGTGAAAAAGAACGATAAAAAACAAGCAAAACTAAGAGCTGAAACAAAAGAAGGCCGGGAATAATAAAATAAATGGCTGTGTGGGAGTCGCACACAGCCAAAGATATGGTCTGGGATGAGGGTGTGGGAGGGGGGGGCGGCACACAGGGGCAAAGGAGAGGGAAGGCAGGGACGGAGGTGAAGGGGAGGGGAACCTAGGTTTTGGGGAGAGAGAGGGTAAGGGTGGTGGTAGTAGCAGTGAGGGGGAACATATGGGAGGCTCAATATTGTCTTATCCATCTGAGAGCGACCATCTTGAGCCGCTCCGGTTTTCTTCTCATTTTGGTCAGTTGAGTCTTGAGGTGTCTCTTATTGCTTTCTACGATTCTCCCACGCCCCCCATCCAAAAGGCTCCCCCCACCCACCCCGCCCCTGCAACCTCCCCATGGGACAATCAGATCACTAGCATAGACAGTTGGAGGCTGAACCGAGGGGCAGAAGAGGCACAGACAGTGAGGGGAATCGAGGTGGAGAGGGAGGCTGTTGACACTGGTTGCCATGGTTACCAGGTGACACACGCACACACACACACATATACACACACTAGCTTTTTTTTTCTCAGTATCATTCCCTCTGGCTCTCTCTTTTTCGCTATCATACATATTCTCTTACTCCTTCTTCTGCTCCTCCTCTCTCTCTCTCTCTCTTCTCCCCCCCCCCCCCCCCCCCCCCTCTCTCTCTCTCTCTCTCTCTCTCTCTCTCTCTCACTTTTTTTTTGAGGAAAAGTGTTTGTCAACAAGTCTTTCAATACAGCTATTTGTAACGAATTTAGCTTAACCTTGGAGCGAGAGAAAGTATTTTTTTCCTCTCTCTCTCTCTCTCCCTTCTGTCCATCTACCTGATTGCCGGCAGTATCCTCGCGTTAGCTAGTCTATGCACCTCCTCCTTTCGAAGACTGTCCCTTAATTCACGAAACTTCTCTCTTCCTCTTTCTTATTCTCACACGTCTTCCTCCTCCTCCTCCTCCTCCACTTCCTCCTCTCCTCCCTACCCTCCCAAAACACCCACCACCACCATCACCACCTGTTGAGCGCGATCAGTGTACAGCTAACATTGTGGAGTGGAGGGTGGTCTCTCTTCTCTCTCTCACTCTCTTTTTCTCTCTTCCTCGTTATCAACTCTTTATTTTCAGCGTTCCACTGTCGATCCTAGTGTGCTATGAGTGACAATCAAAAGCTACAAGCTAAAGGTACCAGATAACTGGCCTGTTGCAACGGTCTGCTAACTGATGGGCTGGTTTGTTAAGTTTAGAATGACAGACACACTAACTGGATATCACTTGCACTCGAAGTGCGAGTGCGGCGTTTCGGCCGGCGTAACGAGAACTGAGAAGGAAGTGATGACTCGAGCTTACATAAAGGAAGAGGCAGGCCGGACCTAATTCAAATGCCTACCATCAATAAAAAATGAATACAAGTAACGATTAACACTAGTGACGCGGTAGTTTCAGCTAAGCGGTCGGCAAAGATACGTGGACATATACAAACTCTGACACACATACATTTACATTTTATGAGTGTGAATGTGCATGTTAAAGAGTTTTTTCGTGCGTGTGTGTGTGTGTGTAAGCCAGAGAGAGAGAAGAGAGAGAGAGAGAGAGAGAGAGTTTGTAAACTATTTCCGTTTACAACTGCGTAGTGCGACGCTTACTGTCTGCATCTGAAGGAAACAAACAAACAAATAATAACAAATACATTATTTAACGAGTGCAACATTTGCGTAATCAAAGGAGAAGATGATGAGGTGAAAAGATATCCGAAAGTTATCGGGTATCGTATCCGTATTCACGTATCCGTACAGGACACACAACATGAGAATGTTTTAATTGCAAACATCGAAAGGCCTTTAGAGATCGAGCAGCAACTCTTACCATTATATGAAAGCCGAAGATCTCATTATAAACTCAACAAGGAGAGAGAGAGAGAGAGAGTAGAGAGAGGAGAGAGAGAGAGAGAGAGATTTACGCAGCATGCAATGAAGTACGGATTATAACAAGAGATTGCCTTGTTAATGCCGGAAGTGATAAAAGATGTTAGTGTTAATGAGCTATATGTATATAGGAAAATATTAGTTTACTTTATGCTTCTCAGAGGATATCAACTAGTTATATACATATTAAAAGTATGCAATCATCTTATATCAAAAGGTATCTACTCGTTGTGCGCTACAAGCAAAGACTATACATTTATCTTTGTGTACTTAATCAACAGCTTTTGTAGATATCTCATTTATGAGAGGAAGCTGGATAAATCTATGCCTTGTGAGATTACATAACAGCTTTTACAGATGTCAGATATAACTGGAAACTATAAAACTAGCTTATGTTACTAACTAGATACATCTATCTCTCGTGCGACTAAGGTAATTTTTGTAGCTCGCCAAAAGAAAGGAAAGATATGTGAGACTGTCATGACATTTTACAACACGAATACATTCTATTGACGAGTGGACTTCTTTAACCACTGACATTAACTGTGAGAATGCTTTCAGTATTATGAAATGCTTTAAATGAGAATGCTTTCAGCAGTATTAAATGCTTTAATTGTGAGAATGCTTTCAGTATTATTAAATGCGTAAGGAGGTTAAATTCTTTGTGTTAAAGTCTTTGTCCCTTGTCCGTCTATGTGCTTGCATTATTACGTGAAAACAAATGAAATGGACTTTTTACGATCTTTTAAATGATTCACTATTTCCTAGGAAAAGAACAGATTAAATTTAAGCGTGGATCAGAGTCTGGTTGTAACACCCTTTCTCGTTGTTGCTGTTTGGGTATCGCAGTCATTTACTATTCTTGTAATAATTTATTGTTACCCACACCGCATGTGAAAGAATGTGCCAGTCGTGACATGTCTCAGTCTCGTAGGGAGAATAGAGAATGATAGGTTAGTAAAAAATGTGAATAGTTCATGAGTGTACTGAGGGAGAAGTATTATGGAAGGAGTACTCGGGTACGTGTCAGAGGGAACTGAATGGCGTAGTGTGCGTTTGGAGGTTTGGCGCACTGCTGGTCATTACTGAGGAAGTTTCTGCACCAATATTCAGCAGTCTAGTATGATCGTGGCAGGGATTCACGTACTTTTTTTCGCTCTCTCTCTCTCTCTCTCTGGAGCCATCCATTTAGGGGAAATGGACTGAAGTTGGAAAAATGTATAAACAGATAAATATAGACACACTAGCGCGCGGGTACACACACACACACATGTATGTATATATGTATGTAAGACAGATATGGTTGATTTTAGAACTCGGATGATCAACGGATAACATCTTCAGAGATACACTAATAAGAAAATCATTATGATTACAATTACTGATATTATTAGTATCAACACGAGTAGCGGTAATAAGCTTTTCATGTCTTCACTTATAACTATGAAAGCAACAGACAACACAGAATATAAATAACCACAAATTGTAAAGAGCACTGGCTGGCCGTGAGATCAAATGAGTTCGATTTTTAAATTAAACAATCAAATATAATGAGTAAAGATCTTTTTTTTATTACTACACGTCAATGGCAATAAAGCCAATATTCACAAAAACTACAACATACCAGCTAACAAAGAAACAATAAAAGGAAGAAAAAAATTGATTCACTTTTAGTTTTCTTATTGAATAAATGCAATGTCTGATAAAAAAAACTCCTTCAAACGGTCTCTGTCCTATGAAAATAAAAATGAAAGGTAAACCCGGCTATGTTAAGAAGGGTTATTTAACATCCTTGTTCCACGTACGAGGTGAAAGTAAAATATGCCTGGAGAGAGTGGAGGACATGGGACTGATAGATGGGGGGACATCCAGAATAAGATAGGGGTAAGATAGGTTATGAAGGCACGTCCCAAATAAGATAGGGGTGAGATAGGTTAAGTGGAGGAAAGATATGCTTAAAACAGGGGACATTTCTTTGCATTATGAAAATACCATCCGGCAAGAGAAAGAAGAAGAAGCTGAAATCTCAGACATGTACAGTAGTAAAACTGGATATAATAAAGTCGAGACACGAAATGCCAGCCACGAGTAGAAATCTTGCAACGCAATAATATAACAGTAATAAAATGAATGATTTGACGGAAGGAAGTTACAGATTAATGCCTCGGAAATACATCACACTCGTAACTGAAATAGGAAAAAGAGAAGGAAAGCTATTTATCATTCCATGAACATGAAGGTCAAAACTTTCAAAGAAAATATATTTAAAAGTGTCAGAAGGCAACGAACGAGATGGATTCATGCCTTTAATCTCCCATAAGCTTACTAAAATAATACTGATAGAAGACGAAGAGAGAATGTAATTAATGAAATTAGAAAATGACCTTCATGATCCATAGAATGAAAAAAAAAAAAACTTCTAATGAGAAATAATAATGGTAAAATGATGAAAATCATGAGAAGACTTTGAATGTTGTCACGATACGAGTAAGTTTCTTACAAATGTCTTGTCAAAACCGATTAATATATTGGACCCCAAAGAAGTATTCCTAACCCAATTTACGAGTAAACGCAGAGAGAGAGAGAGATCGAGAGGAGAGAGAGGAGAGAGACGAGAGAGAGAGAGAGAGAGAAGAGAGAGAGAGAGTTCTTTGCATCATGTTACCAATCATTTGTTTCATACATTTCACTGATCAAATTTATTTTTGCCCAAGTTCAAATATTTACAGTAAGATTCTAAAGACTGAGTAGGAGAGAAGGCACTTCAATTGACAAAGTGTGTTTTGTAATGAACTTAAAATATACAGTTGTCCAAGAGAACTATAAAAATCGTCCGGTGACAAGATGAAAGCTGCCATCGTCGCATCGAATCTCAGGGTAAGTCACGTTGACATGAAATCTCAAGGTAAGTAATGTTTATATGGCTTTTCACGGCAATGTTTTTGGATTCCTTATTTTCCCTCAGTCTCTTCCTTTATTTCTTTGTTTTTTTTTTTTTTTTTGCTGATCTGAATACAGTTTTTATCAGACTAGTCTCTTGTCTAACGCTGGGTTCATTATAGCATTTTTATTAAAACAATTTGATCTTTGAAAAGAAATATATCTTGGATTTTTATCCTGATTTCATGTCATACAGATATTTATTTTTATTTTCACTGGTCATCCCAACTTCCTTTCCTTATCTACTTAAATTCCGTGGTTAAGAATACTTACATTGTAAACATTCTGATTCTTTTAACTGATATGATCAAGTGTTTATTCTTATATATATCATACAACTATTCTTATATACATGTTATATTAATTATCACATAATATTAACTTTATATGGCATTTCCAACTGTTTATTAGTTATATGTATATTTCATATACTTCTTACCGTTTTTGAACCATTTCAAAATCTTACTATATTAGCCTGTTAATAATTATATATATCTATATATATATATATATATATATATATATCTATATATTATATATATATATATATATATATATATATATACCAATACATTACATATATGTGTGTGAAGTCGTATGAAAAGATACAGAAAATATTGTTCTTTTGACCGTCAATTATTTAACCTTGCCATTTTGTAAGTCGAGATAAATTTAATTATATACTTCAGATTCGTCACTTATGTACGCTACATCAACATTTCATATGTTTACAATTACACTTTACTCCATTTTGAATAACAAAACGCATTTGAATTCTCCCTCAGAAATACTTATCCGAAACCTTCTATTTATGAAGAGAAGATAATTTAAATAAACCATCACAGAGTAGGATTGAAAACGTTTTCATACAAACTTACCTAATACAGAATCAAATTGATATTTTACAATAGTTATTAAAAGTACTATTCATTAAAGCTTTATCTGCCATTACAGTAATCTCTTGAAATTAGATTTAATTAACTCAAATCACTAAAATATCACGAACGTGAGTTATTATTGCAGTTATGTCTAGTTCAAGTTAGTCAAATCTATAAATATGAAACCGTTGGCAATAGTTTTGAACCCGGCGCAGTATTAAAGCGAGGTAAGCGAAGCTGGGTAAAGATATCCGTAGTTTCACAGTGCTAACTTTGATTTCCCTCTCCAAAAATAAATCGACTACTAATGCCAACGTTTTTCTTAAAAAAAAAGACATTAATTGTTAGTGTGCAATGAAAAATGACCTTGTCAGTTTACTTGAAATGGAGCCAGTACAGACGTAAATATTATGACAACACAAAATTTACGTTGGGTTTTTGTTTTTTTACTCCCGGCAACTCCAAATCATTCAAAGTAGAAAACAAGATTGTTAGTTGCCTCTCCGATCCGACTGTAAAAAATATCTAACCTGTCTTCCGCACTTAGTTACTAAGAACACAAAAAATACATACATTACAAAGTTCTAAACAAATACTTAATAATAAAAACTGAATCCATCAACAATGGACCTTGGAACACGTTAAAAATGAGTTTTTTTTATAGAAACATTCAGGGCGAATGAAACAATCAAAGTGCTCTAAAAACCATCAATCAGAATAAAGTCAAATGCACAAGTTTAAAAGATATTCCATCAAAAACTTCTTCAATAAGGAATTACTATTATTAGGCGAATAAATTATGTTCTGAAAAATAAAATACAAGTGGGCGTGGACAGAATACCAATGAGAGTACATTACCATGTTAGAAATTAGCACAGAACAAGCAGAGGGTAATTAAATGAGCAATACATACCATATAAATAAAAGGACGGATGCATCATGATTTCCTAATACGGAAGCAGATAATAAGTAATATAATCGTCGATTCAATATAGGATTTTAATTTCACTTTTAGACTCCCACACTCGCAACTAAAGTGCCCTGAAATAGCCACGTCGTGGCAAAAAGAAAGAAGAAAATCAACAAAGAGCGGAGACTATCCTCAATAACAATGTTTAAAGGATATAAAAACCTAAGAGGAATTCTATAAGACGGGAAGTTAGATTTGACGAGAACAAAATGCAATGACAAACACGCCCCTGGGAGTTGAGGCAACCCAGTAACAAACTTCTTGTGGAACCCACTTAATTTTCAGAAACAAGTTTTGGTAGAGCATATTTCCGAAACAACACAGGATAGCAACTCCTAGAATCCCCTCTCTTGCCAGTTTACAAAATTCAGATGTAAATTTTGATGTATGGGTTTGTATGTAACGTTTTGAGTTAGGGTAAGATCAAATGTCATAAGTTTCATTACTTACACAAGGGCAATGAAAACATTCAAATTTAAATTTCTTTATTAAGGAAAGTAAAAGGAATACACAAAAGCAATTAATACAAAATGTTATGTATAATTACCATGGTCTTTCCTATCATCATTCTATTTTGTTAGTGTGACAAATGTGCATAAAACGTACTACAGTCAATCACTCAAGATGTATATTGAGAGACATGCTGACCAGAAAAACAGACGTATGAATAAACAACCTCTTACTCTTATACAAAGAAGCCGACCGAGCGAACTGCACGTCCGAAAACTTGGGTTCGTGTAAAATGGCATATAATTTGCTTCAGAACTAATTTGAGCCGATTTTTCTGAGAATGGCTGTTTTCCATTTAATGTCTTGTTAACATATGATGAGCTTTAATTTACAAAAATGTATAGACGCAAGGAAACCAGCAGCTGTTTATAGCAATGTACGTAAAGCATATGATCGAAACCATCTAAAGAAAATCTTAACCATGTATTGCTGACACTAAAACTGATCTCCACATTATGAAACCGAAGTTCTAATACTGACAGCTTAATCTAAACGGCTGATGTAACATTTATTTCTTTATATACTAAGGTTGCCATACCGGCAACAGACCGGCAAGCAAGGCATGGGACAACCCAGGAGGCCAAGTCCGGGGTCCACAGCTTCGGAGGTGAAGTCCAGTACAAGTGCCAAGGAGACAAAATTCTGAAAAAGCTGGGACGTCAGCCCAGGAAACAATGCCTGAAGCAAATAAAGAATGGGACGACAGCCTGGACAAAAAAAAAGGCTGGGACGAAAACCCAGAGGGACAATTCCTGAAATTTGTGGTATCGTCCAAAGACGAAAGTCCAGGATGACAGCCCAAGAGACATAAATCGGGATGAATGGTCGCGAGGGTGAAGTCCAGAATGAAACACTCCTGAGATGAAGTCCAGGACGAAATCACAAAAGGATTACTGGCACCGGCGAAAAAAAAGTATACGTGGGTATTGTTGGGTCTCTGACTACCCAACATGAACCGTAGTTCATTTACGTAGTTTGATCTTATTATATGAAATTGAAACTCACTCACTTCTTTGGATCTCAACTAGACCTACCCTCTCCATGACAGAAACTAGTCTTCTAAACTTCCGCCTCCCTGTACGGTATTTTCATCTTTTATTTTTATATAAATGATGTTCTGCCAACTTTAATTGTTCGAAATTTTCCACTGCCATATAAAACTTTTGTAGTTAGTCTGCCGTATGCATTTGTATTCTTTTTTATTTCATTGTCATCTGCAACTTGGCTCTTTAATTGTTTAGTGTTACCATTATGTTTAGAGAGTAGTTTGTCGGTTGTTATATTTTTCAGTTTCCAAAGTTAAATTCATTATATATTGTTGGTTCAGTTTTATATCTCTGGAGGCAGCTTTGCATCTTCCTTTTTCAAAAGACCAAAAATAACACGAGACTGAGTCGAAACGTCCCAAAAGTACGATGTTGTTGTGGCTTCAACACATTATTACATTAATAATAATAATAATAATAATAATACATAAAACGAAAGGAAGGAGGGAGGGGACTACTAAGCATAGATGACTGCGTCAACATCGAGAACAGAGCACTGGAGCAATATATGAAAACCAGTGAAGACGAGTGGCTAAAGAGTGCATGGGAAGAAGGACTGATAAAAAGTAGACGAAGACCCAGTGATATACAGAGACAGGAGAAAGACAAGCAGAACAGAGGACTGGCATAACAAACCAATGCACGGACAATACATGAGACAGACTAAAGAACTAGCCAGCGATGACACGTGGCAATGGCTACTGAGAGGAGAGCTCAAGAAGGAAACTGAAGGAATGATAACAGCGGCAAAAGATCAGGCCCTAAGAACCAGATATGTTCAAAGAACGATAGATGGAAATAACATCTCTCCCATATGTAGGAAGTACAATACGAAAAATGAAACCATAAACCACATAGCAAGCGAATGTCCGGCACTTGCACAGAACCAGTACAAAAGAGGCATGATTCAGTAGCAAAAGCCCTCCACTGGAGCCTGTGCAAGAAACATCAGCTACCTTGCAGTAATAAGTGGTACGAGCACCAACCTGAAGGAGTGATAGAAAACGATGAGGCAAAGATCCTCTAGGACTATGGTATCAGAACAGATAGGGTGATACGTGCAAATAGACCAGACGTGACGTTGATTGACAAAATCAAGAAGAAAGTATCACTAATTGATGTCGTAATACCATGGGACACCAGAGTTGAAGAAAAAGAGAGGGAAAAAATGGATAAGTATCAAGACCTGAAAATAGAAATAAGAAGGATATGGGATATGCCAGTGGAAATTGTACCCATAATCATAGGAACACTAGGCACGATCCCAAGATCCCTGAAAAGGAATCTGGAAAAACTAGAGGCTGAAGTAGCTCCAGGACTCATGCAGAAGAGTGTGATTCTAGAAACGGCGCACAAAGTAAGAAAAGTGGTGGACTCCTAAGGAGGCAGGATGCAACCCGGAGCCCCACACTATAAATACCACCCAGTCGAATTAGAGGACTGTGATAGAGCAAAAAAAAAAAATAATAGTAATAATAATAACAACAACAATAATAATAATAATAATAATAATAATAATAATAATAATAATAATAATAATAATAATAATAATAAATAATAATAATAATCCGGAACTCCTAAATAAATGAGAAACATGACAAAATCGCAATCTTGAACTCCGCATGAGAGAAGCTTTTGAATCTTCCTTCAATGTCGAGTCCATTCATTCATGATATGAGGACTTAATTAGGGTTGTTTTTCTCTCTCTCAACCCTTCCCTCTCTCGCTCATCATACGCATCTGATAGCGGACTTATGTTTATATCATGAAATAACGTATTACAAACATGTACCAAAAGGAGATTTGTATATTAACCAGAAAAAAATCTCACACTTTTTTCATTAAATTAAAAAGGAACTTTGTATTGATGCAAGAAAGTGCGACAAAAAATGTGAAATTATGTACAGAATAAATGGATACATTCTCGATGCTGAATGATAAACCAAGAGGTCTTAAAACTATTACTGTACTTTTCACTGTGGTCTCAGGGTTGACAAAAGTGGCAACACAGGTGGCTGAATAAAGTTTATTTGTTTGTTAACTATAGAAGTCAATATATGGCAACTTTTGGAAGATATATGGGTACTATGTTAAATATAGAAGTCCATGTATGGTAACGTTTTGGAAGATATATGGCTACTATGTAAATATAAGGGACAATATATGGAAATTTTTTGAAGATAAATGGATCCCACTTAAGTAATCTGACCCAATGAATATAATGAAACATTCCATATAATTACTTTTAAAGATCGCTTTAAGGAAACCATACATGAAAAAGTAATTTTCACGTGTCATAATAACATAATTAACACACTTGCTTATACGTAGCTGTGTCTGTCAGCTTTGTCAGTGTTTTAACAAAATATCTGGAGAGCGCATGATCGGAATTTAATTAAATTTTGTTGGATTGATGAACTGGGTTACTCTTTTCGAGATGAAATCTTTAAGTGAAAAACGTTGGAGATGTGGAATGGTTTTCTACACGAGAAAAAATCGTTATAATTTCCATCGATACCCACTAAAAGTTGACCATCAGGAGAGGAACACCCATGAAATGTCTTTACTAAGTCCCGTAAAAGTCCTCTAGCGTGTCTCCACGTAATCCTGCTAAAAGATAAGCTATTTGAAGTCAAGGCATCTCCACTGGTGGAAGTAATGATCATTAACGATAAATCCACACGTATGTTCGTGATGTTCATTACTGAACAATTCCATTTGGTTGTCATGACAAAATGAACAGCGTAATTATCTCGTCAAAGTGAGGATATGGATTTGTAATTTTAATAAAAAAACAATCTATTGGAAACCTTATCATGACTGTTATAACAAATTGTGATTGGTGAGACCAGCAAAAGTTACTGAGAAGTAAATTTAAGATTCCTCTGATTATTTGGCACGTTCGAAACTTGCATCACGATATATATATACTACATATTTTCTTCACTTCTGAGTTTAACACCTGTGTCCAAGCGGGTGGGCGCACATGTATATATATATACACATACATACATATATACAGACACACACACACACACACACACACACACACATATATATTATATATATATACTATATATATATATATATATATATACACACACTACATTTTATGTATGTATAATCTATCTGTATATGTATGTATGTGTATTTATATATGCGTATATGATATATACATGTAAACATACATAATTTATATACTGTGTGTGTAAGTGCGCGTATGCATGTGCGCGCACCAGCTTGGAAACAGGCGTTAAACTTATAAGTGAAGAATATACGTACTTGTCGTGATGCAAGTTCCGAAAGTACCAAATAATCACAAGACATCTTCAATTTACTCCAGTGTTTCTTGGGAACTGAAGGGCGACATTTTGTTCTAAAGTGCTCCTCAAAGTTTTAGGGAGGCACTAGAGTATTTTTCCCGTGATTCTACTGACCAAAGGTGACAGATCATTCTACTGCACTCCTTTTGGTATTTGGAGGAGCAAAAAAATAATTGATTGGTTACGCGTACTTCTAAGGTGATTCCAAGGGGCTCAAGAGGTAATTGATCACTTCCTGGGTTTTTAAGGAAAAAGTGACTAACTGGCTAAGAGCACTGCTCTGGCAATTTTGAGGATCATAAAGGCAAACGATCATCTACAGATGAAGAGGTACAGGGGTAACTAATTAGCCAAGAGTTCTTCTATAGTGAATCGAGAGCTCTTGGTAAACAGACCATCCTACAACATTCCTCTGCGTTGTCGCGGTAGAGCAAGGGTGACTAATCAGATATGGCTACTATGGCGTATCTAGTGTATCCAACAGTACAGGTCAGTGTTTTCACAATATACTACAAGGATGACTGATTGGCCAGTAGTGATTCCAAAAATTCGTGGGGAACTTATTTTCCTACAGTAGTCCTCGAATTCGGGAGGGCAATTCACATATTGTTGTGATAAATGAAGACTTCATGGATATGTTCGATAGAATGGCTAAATCTATGGCCAGCATTGGAGGGGTTTTCTGATACATGATAGATTATTTGAAGGTGTTTTTGATGCTCAATACTGCTATGTTTTTGTTGGCCAAAGGCTTTTCCACATCAATACATATCTTCTGAACATTATTATATCGCATTTACCTCCTGACTACATTTAAATAGAATCAATTTTCTACACTAAGCTGTAATCACTATCGTTTAATATGTGTCTATAATATCTATATTCGGATATATATCAATCTTAAGTATTAATCAACCGTATTATCAACTTCTTCAGAACAAAACTATTTTCTGACTAGTACTATATTTCTATCCTACAGCATATGGGAATATCCACAATAAAACAATCCCAAACAACCATCCGTCTAAATCCTTATTGGTTATATTCTAATGACCTAAATTCAGGTCACTAATATTATTATCTTCATTTATCACATACCATTCCTTTCCAGACCAAAAACCAAACTGGTTTAATGCTAAGCCTATTTGCAGACGCATATATCTTCAATTGGCTGTTCCAAGAATAAGCACTAATCGTTAATTCTTCTCCACCTCAATCCGGCAATTTTGAGAATTTAACAAAATTCCAATCAATAATGGTCCTAACTGCCGATACAAAAAAATCCAAAATTTTGAGTAATATATTTAATGCTTCTCTGATATATTAATCCCGCCGACTAGACGGAGTCACAGAGCAACGAATCTCGTCACAGCCGTCGGACAATGGAGTCATTTGGGATTCATGAAAGGAACCAAGTTTATCTCTCGCAAGTTATTCCTCACACAGTTACACTAATGTCTCTCTCTCTCTCTCTCGGATGATCCCTGTTTGTTAAATATGCAAATAATAGTCTTCTGTTTTCTCCGTGATGGCGTCACTTTATATCTGCATATCAGCACTCGTACTATCTCTCCACCTCCCTCCCTTAGTCAAGCCTTTTTGTTTAGGCGACTCACTGCTGCGCACAAGTCTCTCCGATGACTGCCTGTCCGTGTATGAAAATAATCTCAAGAACGGATAAACGGATGTTAACGAAACTTCGCCAAACTCAAATAGAGTAAAGGGATCTCGACAGCTATACTTCACACTTATTATTATTATTATTATTATTATTATTATTATTATTATCCCAAAGATGAACAAGCCCACTGGGGTCACTGACTTGAAATTCTAGCTCCAACGAATATGGTGTTCTACTGAAAGAAGTAACACACGGTAATAAGAAATACAGAAAGAAGAGATTAGCTATTGGAAGGAGTAAACGTATCTATTAATAAATCAATATATAAAATGTAAGTAAATGATAAAATACAAGTAGAATGGTTTTAAGACAGTGATGCTTTTCATCACTACCTCAGGGAGACTGTTTCACAGTACAACAGTGTGAGGAATAAAGGACCTCTGTTTGTTTGTTTGTTTGTGCGGTGTTTTTACGTTGCATAGAACCAGTGGTTATTCAGCAACGGGACCAACGGCTTTACGTGGATTCCGAACCACGTCGAGAGTGAACTTCTATCACCAGAAATACTCATCTCTCACTCCTCAATGGAATGGCCGAGAATCGAACTCGCGACCACCGAGGTGGGACGCCAACACCATACCAACCACGCCACTTAGGCGCTTACGGGACCTCTGGCACTGAGAAGTGCGACAGTGAGCCACACTCACTGCATAAGTCGCTGTTCGCAGCAAAGTGAACATGATAGCTTGGCAGAGATATGTGGTCTTTCCGAGTGATATGCACAGCGATTCTACTCTCAGGAAACCTTAAGGAGTTGATAACCTTTTCGGCACGGGGCATAAGGTATATGGGCTTGCCATGAATAATAATAACGATGATAAGTAGTCTCCGTGGCTAATGAGAATGGGAAAGGTTTTGGTGATGTTGGGAAAAACTTGATGACTGGTGAGAACCTCAGAACTGGAAGTGAAAAGGAAGTGATTATGCAACTAAGAAGCAATCTTGCATACTGTTATAGGCAAAAAAAGGAGATTGGCTAAAAGCATTGCCCATTATTTATTTAGACGTACATAAATAAAAAAAAATTATATTATAAAAATATATATATAATATATATATATATATAAATATGTATATATATATATATATATATATATATATATATATATATATATATCATATATATATATATATATATATATATATATATATATATATATATATATATATATATATCGTGCTTCTAGTGATCAAGTCCACAGGAGGATGGACGAAAGCTTTAAGCTTTGTATATATTTCCATAAATATATTATATCTAGATAAACAAGGATATTACTGTAGATCCTTCTATTGATATATATATATATATATATATAATATATATATATATATATCTATATATATATATACTATATATATAGTTCTTAAAGGTAGTAAATAAGTTTAGCGAGTCAAATGACGAAAAAAGATTTCCCATGGCTAAGTCGAAGCTCCAGAAGACTAAAAAGGGGAAAAATACTGGATTCATTAGCATACTCGTCATTTGCATATCTAAAATTTGCAATCTCTTGTTTTGGCCGTATTTTTATTTCAGTTTTTCTTGTCTTGATGTTCAAATAATCACTATGGACATGAAGTAAATGTAAATTATTTTTTTTTTACCGAAATGACCGATAAATTCCAAAACATAATGTTCAGAGGGAAGATTCCAAACCTGGCATAAACGCTAAAAAGGTTTTCATATAATTGGAATTATATCTGGAGAATGTATTGATTTTTACTTCAAATATCATTTCACTCTGTCAGAACCCTTTGGAAACTATCGCTTTTTCTCTCAAAATTCAGGCATAGTCCAACTCATATTTGCGGTTGAACCCAGCGGTCCAAATCGGGTCACTTAATCCTTTTACCACAGTTATAAGCAGAATGATGTAAAATATACAGAACTGGATATCGTGTAATAATGAAAATCACATATAAACTTTCTATGAGACTAGCTAGTATATTTCATACACTTTCAGAAATTTTCCACAGTATTCAAACGATTCAAAATTCACGGATAGCTACTGAATGACCTCCAGCATCGACGATTTACATTCTTAGTATAGAGGTTTAAAAAAATAAAAATTAAATAAATAAAAAACAAAGAAAAGAAGTATATTAATAATAAAAAAAGCAAAGTGACGCCCAAACCCATCCTGCAATTCTGTGGCGGTTAATTCTCCCGCGTGACGTCATTACCAATCAGGAAAGATCTGTTCTTTCTGTGACGTCACAGCCAATCAGGAAAGAGGCTGGCTTCTTTTGAAGCTGCACCAGAGCTGTATTCGGGATCACCCTTTGTTGCAACGGTGTAGTCAAATAAATTCTAAATCACTGACAAAATTCAGGACGGAATTATCACTGCTGACGGAACTGTTTTGATGGTCACACGTCATAATTCTATCTGGCTCATGTGACTACGGATAAAAAAATGATCTTCTATTGTGTCAACTCGGATGGAATGGAAAATTATCAACAAAGGAATCCAGATGGAAAACAAAGAGTATATACGTGAATCCCGTAAAAGAAACAATGAATTCCGTTAAATAAACAACTACCATAGATAG
>NC_087218.1:39003853-39047227 GCF_015104395.2 Macrobrachium nipponense | reverse complement strand
CTTTGGCCAAAATAAAATAAATACGCTGACCCATTCAACACAGTATGCACTATCACTTCTCTATAAAGACTGACAGAAGCCGTCTTGGCTCTGCCACCTCTCTGATGATCTATACATCTTGGTAACACTACATTCTCATATGTAGGAAAAAGGCTCGCACTTACACACGAACTCACACCCATTGTCCACACTCATGAACTGCTTGTAACCAGTTTCAAAGGCACCTCTGTGATCGCCTGTAGCAACAGGACATGCACTGATTTGCTAAGACAGCAACTTTGATCACACCACCCCAATGAAGATACATCAGCATTCCCAAGGCTTGTCAGTGGGACCACTGTGTCTCTAAGGAAGTTAAACTTCTGACTCTCTACATTCTAAGAAACATCACAGCATCTCATATTACAACTGTATATTAAACATATATCATAGCCCTCTTTTATGTAACATATATATATTTGTATGTATGTATGTATATATATTATTTATTCCACTAAATACACGTTGGTGGAAGGCAAGCGTAACCTTGGGATTCAAACGGACATTTACATATTACTATAGTTATATGTATGTGTGTATATATATATATATATATATATATATATATATATATATATATATATTATATATATGTGTGTGTGTGTGTATGTATGTACATATATTTTTTATTCCACTAAATACACGTTGGTGGAAGGCAAGCGTAACCTTGGGATTCAAACGGACATTTACATATTACTATAGTTATATGTATGTGTATATATATATATATATATATATATATATTATATATATATATATATATATATATAAGTAGTATGGAGACAGGAGCAATCACTCAGGGATAGACATATTGGAGTAGGGAGACGCGTTCTGTCTTTCATCCATTTATTAGCGCCGACGTTTCGTATCAGCTTGATACATTTTCCAGGCTGAAACGATTACACATCAATTGCGTATAAATAAAAAGATACACACAATGTTTACCAACACCAAAATTAAAAACCTTTTAATAAATTAAGAATAAAACAGAATAAAAACAGAAACACAGAATAACAGTGAAAGGGCTAGGAGCGAATACAGAGAAACAAATTAGCTAGAAAATAATAATAATAATAATAATAATAGAAAAAATATATAATAATAATAATAATAATAATAATAATAATAATAATAATAATAATAATAATAATAATAATAATAATAATAATAATAGAACGAACAAGACGCCTACCCACAGCGGTAGCGGAAGGAGAACTGACACGAAAAATTGTTATGGAAGGGAGTGTAAACAAAACAACAGGTAATTAGGCAATAAACAGTTGGGTGGAAGACGATTGGTGGTTAAGAGAAGGTACAGTTAGCTGATTATTATTGATTCAAGGGTGGTTAGTTCGTCTATATGTCGGGTTCTTCCTACAATATTAAAATGACTGGCATCTATGTGTGTTTTGCAACTTTTACTGTGATTTCTTATGTTAGATTGTTCTGGATTTGATAGTCGCACACCCGTTCTATGGCTAATTCCTTGATGAGAGGAAATTCGGACTTTTAGCAGCCTCCTGGTGCAACCGATGTAAGTGCCGAGATCACATCTGGGACAATTATACTTATAAACGACACCGGAGGCAAACAGGGGGCTGATCTTATCCTTGACTTGGAAGAGTGAGCCGAGTTCGGTTCGGGGGTTTATAGGAATTAGTTTCAAATTAAGGGCAGGCAATTGCTCATTGAATAGGGTGATGCATTTTTTCCTAAATTTATTATTATGGAGAAAGGGAAATCTAGCAAACATACGGAGCTTGGGGACACTATGGACTATTGGAGGTGGATTGAATTTCAGATTAAGTAGCCTATTAAGGGATCTATGAAAAATTGCTGGAGGGAAATAATTATCCTTAAAGTAATCAGCAAGGAAAGTCACTTCAGTATGTCATAATGTCATAATCATTCTTGGTAAAAAAAGGAGCCCATCTAGTTTTAAGATTATTTAAAATAGCTGTGGGCGAGGGCTGAGAATTGTGATCTTAAAAAACTCTATATTTTTGCAAAACCGGGAAGTTTAATTATTCTCTGAAAAAGTATCTCGAGAGGTAAAAAGAATTGCTGATAATTTGGGCGATAGTTGGGGAGGCAAAAGTCTAACCCTAAGGACAGTAGGAATTCCTCTCTCTTCGAAAGTATTCGTTTGGAAAAATTGATGGGCTCCTTTTTTTACCAAGAATGATTATGACATTTTGAAAAACCTAGCCAAAGATGAAAATGTAATAATTACTCGTCCAGACAAAGGTAAAGGTACAGTTATCCTTGACAGACATGACTACATACAAAAAATGAATGACATTTTAAACGACTCTTCAAAATTTACCAAAGTTGGTGACCCAGACCTTTACAATATTACTAACCCGAAGATAAAATCAACAGATTTCTTAGAACCCTAAAAACAAACCAAAGCAATAGATGAAAATACGTATCAGGACCTTTTTGTAACAGGATCTACATATGGACTTATGTACGGACTGCCAAAGATACACAAAGAAGGAATTCCTTTGAGACCTATCCTTTCTTCCATTAACACTGCTAGCTATAAACTCGCCAAATTTCTTGTCCCTTTACTCCAACCACTGACTCACAATAAATACACATTATAAAACTCGGCCTCCTTTAAAGAGACATTATTACGCAGGACTCAGATCTGTACATGGCGAGCTTTGACGTGGAATCTCTGTTTACAAATGTTCCCGTTGTTGAGACTATCAACATCATTTTAGACAGGCTATTTCCCACTGACGATTGCTTGTTCAACAATTTTAATAGAACTCAATTCAAGTTGTTTTTAGAATTAGCCGTGCTGGATACGCCCTTTGTTTTTAATAATACGGTTTTTAAGCAGACTGAGGGGATGGCCATGGGAAGCCCTCTGGGTCCTACTTTTGCTAACATATTTATGTGCTCCCTGGAGGAGCGAGCTCTAGATGTATGCCCACCTAATTTCCGCCCACTCTTTTATAGACGCTACATAGATGACACTTTCGCCTTGTTCAGATGTAATTACCATGCTGATACCTTTCTTGAGTATTTAAACAACCAACACCATAACATTAGATTTACGGTTGAAACAGAAACACAGAATTCACTTCCGTTCCTTGATGTGAGGATATCCAAGGACGAGTCTGGCTTTCATACTGGTATTTATAGAAAGAGCACCTTTACTGGCCTGGGGACCAATTTTTATAGTTCATGTTTTTTTAACTTTTAAATGAATTCCGTATCAACTCTCCTCCATAGAGCCATTAATCTGACTCAAGCTGGTCTACCTTTCATACTGAAGTGACTTTCCTTGCTGATTACTTTAAGGATAATTATTTCCCTCCAGCAATTTTTCATAGATCCCTTAATAGGCTACTTAATCTGAAATTCAATCCACCTCCAATAGTCCATAGTGTCCCAAACTCCGTATGTTTGCTAGATTTCCCCTTTCTCCATAATAATAAATTTAGGAAAAAATGCATCACCCTATTCAATGAGCAATTGCCTGCCCTTAATTTGAAACTAATTCCCATAAACCCCCGAACTATCGGCTCACTCTTCCAAGTCAAGGATAAGATCAGCCCCCTGTTTGCCTCCGGTGTCGTTTATAAGTATAATTGTCCCAGATGTGATCTCGGCACTTACATCGGTTGCACCAGGAGGCTGCTAAAAGACCGAATTTCCTCTCATCAAGGAATTAGCCATAGAACGGGTTGTCGACTATCAAATCCAGAACAATCTAACATAAGAAATCACAGTAAAAGTTGCAAAACACACATAGATGCCAGTCATTTTAATATTGTAGGAAGAACCCGACATATAGACGAACTAACCACCCTTGAATCAATAATAATCAAGCTAACTGTACCTTCTCTTAACCACCAATCGTCTTCCACCCAACTGTTTATTGCCTAATTACTGTTGTTTTGTTTACACTCCCTTCCATAACAATTTTTCGTGTCAGTTCTCCTTCCGCTACCGCTGTGGGTAGGCGTCTTGTTCGTTCTATTATTATTATTATTATTATTATTATTATTATTATTATTATTATTATTATTATTATTATATTATTATTATTGATTATATATTTTTTCTATTATTATTATTATTATTTTTTAGCTAATTTGTTTCTCTGTATTCGCTCCTAGCCCTTTCACTGTTATTCTGTGTTTCTGTTTTTATTCTGTTTTTATTCTTAATTTATTAAAAGGTTTTTAATTTTGGTGTTGGTAAACATTGTGTGTATCTTTTTACTTATACGCAATTGATGTGTAATCGTTTCAGCCTGGAAAATGTATCAAGCTGATACGAAACGTCGGCGCTAATAAATGGATGAAAGACAGAACGCGTCTCCCTACTCCAATATGTCTATATATATATATATATATATATATATATATATATATATATATATATATATATATATATACATACATATATATATGTACTATATATATTTATTATATATAATTTTTTCCCACTGGATACACGCCACCGGTAGAAAAGCAAGCGTAACCTTTTTGATTCCTATAGACATTTCCACCAATTCCCTGAGTAGACTTGACATTTTAAGTTTGAATGTGGCACTCACCTATTTGGTATTTATCGAATTTACGCACCACGAGTGTGTTCACTGAAGATCTGAATTGCGTATGTATGTTTAGAGTAGCGTACCATATAAAGTGTTTGTACGAACCTTGGATTTATCTTTTCGTCATTCATTTTCACATTTACTCTCAAAGTTTCATTCATCGTGAATTATCGTTTGGTTTGAGATTATACTCACATCGTCCAATTACCTGGAATTTACTCTGCAGCTGACGATAGAGTGGACTTCAGCTGAAGTAGCAGTTTCATTTGAAATTATTTAATTCTTCTACTAAAATTGAAGTTCTTTCTGTTTCCCCATTGGAGAGCGTTGTTTTACTTTGCTCAGTCTCCCCTTTCTGATCCTCATTTCTTCATTGATATTTCTCCTTCAATCTCTCCATATTTTTTTTACATGTTATCCTACGCATTCAACTTAGCGTTGAAAATGATATATGTATTTATGTATGCTATGTACATATATATATATATATATATATATATATATATATATATATATATATATGTATGTATGTATGTATGTATAATATATATATATGTACATATAATTTATATATTAGATATATATACTTTATCTTTATATTCCTACGAAATATCTCTCCCTGGTGGGCCTTCTGACTAGCCTGGTATTTCTATAACTACGTCCCGCGTCTAATCCATACCGGTTCTGACCAACGTGCAAGACTATCTCGATTTTCCACTGAGAACAATAGTTTCGGTGCACGAGACCATTATCCGGCTAAACAACTTCTGATGAGTAAAACGTTTAATCTTTCCTGCGTTAAAACACTCTGTGTTTCAGATTCTTGCCTCAAGTCTTCCCTCCCAATCATCTAGTGTTGTTCGTATTGAATTCAATACTCTCATGCTTTTACTTCCTGTAATCTTGAGATCACATCTAAAGACCAGTACCTGTGCTTTTCTCACTTCTGCATATATCCAACACTGATCCCTTACATAATGGTTGCCCCATTTGGGTGCGTCAACAATACGGTAAGAAAGAAAGAAAAAAAAAGTTTGAAATTTATCCCGTACATATCACTCACAGGTTGAAAACAAGTCAGCGACCCCAAGTGGAAAACGAATCTGGCAGTCGTATGAAGTACCGGATAGTTGCTGACTTGTATTCAACTTGTTTGTGATGTGTGAGCGTTAAGTCGTCGACGTGTGTTTGCCGCATGTTTTTACTGTGGCGTTGACGGACCCTTAGTGATGGCGAGGCGTGGAAGTGAATAATAGCCACTAGTGTAGACCTTTGGCATTTGTGGTTTATTCCACGTGAAGGTTTACTACTACTAATAATAGTAGTAATAATATTGAAGAAATCTATCTATGGTAGTTGTTTATTTAACGGAATTCATTGTTTCTTTTACGGGATTCACGTATATACTCTTTGTTTTCCATCTGGATTCCTTTGTTGATAATTTTCAATTCCATCCGAGTTGACACAATAGAAGATCATTTTTTTATCCGTAGTCACATGAGCCAGATAGAATTATGACGTGTGACCATCAAAACAGTTCCGTCAGCAGTGATAATTCCGTCCTGAATTTTGTCAGTGATTTAGAATTTATTTGACTACACCGTTGCAACAAAGGGTGATCCCGAATACAGCTCTGGTGCAGCTTCAAAAGAAGCCAGCCTCTTTCCTGATTGGCTGTGACGTCACAGAAAGAACAGATCTTTCCTGATTGGTAATGACGTCACGCGGGAGAATTAACCGCCACAGAATTGCAGGATGGGTTTGGGCGTCACTTTGCTTTTTTTAATATTAATATACTTCTTTTCTTTGTTTTTTATTTGTTTATTTAATTTTTATTTTTTAAACCTCTATACTAAGAATGTAAATCGTCGATGCTGGAGGTCATTTAGTAGCTATCCGTGAATTTTGAATCGTTTGAATACTGTGGAAAATTTCTGAAAGTGTGTATGAAATATACTAGCTAGTCTCATAGAAAGTTTATATGTGATTTTCATTATTACACGATATCCAGTTCTGTATATTTTACATCATTCTGCTTATAACTGTGGTAAAGGGATTAAGTGACCCGATTTGGACCGCTGGGTTCAACCGCAAATATGAGTTGGACTATGCTGAATTTTGAGAGAAAAAAAAAAGCGATAGTTTCCAAAGGGTCTGACAGAGTGAAATGATATTTGAAGTAAAAATCAATACATTCTCCAGATATAATTCCAATTATATGAAAACCTTTTAGCGTTTATGCCAGGTTTGGAATCTTCCCTCTGAACATTATGTTTTGGAATTTATCGGTCATTTCGGTAAAAAAAAATAATTTACATTTACTTCATGTCCATAGTGATTGTTTGAACATCAAGGACAAGAAAAATGAAATAAAAATACGGCCAAAACAAGAGATTGCAAATTTTAGATATGCAAATGACGGAGTATGCTAATGAATCCAGTATTTTTCCCCCTTTTTAAGTCTTCTGGAGCTTCGACTTAGCCATGGGAAATCTTTTTTCGTCATTTGACTCGCTAAACTTATTTTACTACCTTTAAGCCTATAGATATATATATATATATATATATATATATATATATATATATATATATATATATATATATATATATATATATCAATAGAAGGATCTACAGTAATATCCTTGTTTATCTAGATATAATATATTTATGGAAATATATACAAAGCTTAAAGCTTTCGTCCATCCTCCTGTGGACTTGATCACTAGAAGCACGATATATATAGTATATATATATATATATATATATATATATATATATATATATATATTATTATATATATATATATATATATATCATATATATAATATTATTATATATATATATAATATATATATATATATACATATTTATATTATATATACTATATATATATATATATATATATATATTTATGTATGTATATATAATTGGCAGTTAGCATCTCTTGCCTATAACAGTATGCAAGATTTTCTTCTTAGTTGCATAATCACTTCCTTTTCACTTCCAGTTCTGAGGTTCTCACCAGTCATCAAGTTTTTCCCAACATTCACCAAAACCTTTTCCCATTCTCATTAGCCACGGAGACTTCTTATCATCGTTATTATTATTCATGGCAAGCCCATATACCTTATGCCCCGTGCCGAAAAGGTTATCAACTCCTTAAGGTTTCCTGAGAGTAGAATCGCTGTGCATATCACTCGGAAAGACCACATATCTCTGCCAAGCTATCATGTTCACTTTGCTGCGAACAGCGACTTATGCAGTGAGTGTGGCTCACTGTCGCACTTCTCAGTGCCAGAGGTCCCGTAAGCGCCTAAGTGGCGTGGTTGGTATGGTGTTGGCGTCCCACCTCGGTGGTCGCGAGTTCGATTTCCGGCCATTCCATTGAGGAGTGAGAGATGAGTATTTCTGGTGATAGAAGTTCACTCTCGACGTGGTTCGGAATCCACGTAAAGCCGTTGGTCCCGTTGCTGAATAACCACTGGTTCTATGCAACGTAAAAACACCGCACAAACAAACAAACAAACAGAGGTCCTTTATTCCTCGCACTGTTGTACTGTGAAACAGTCTCCCTGAGATTTATCATTTACTTACATTTTATATATTGATTTATTAATAGATACGCTTACTCCTTCCAATAGCTAATCTCTTCTTTCTGTATTTCTTATTACCGTGTGTTACTTCTTTCAGTAGAACACCATATTCGTTGGAGCTAGAATTTCAAGTCAGTGACCCCAGTGGGCTTGTTCATCTTTGGGATAATAATAATAATAATAATAATAATAATAATAATAATAATAATAATAAGTGTGAAGTATAGCTGTCGAGATCCCTTTACTCTATATTGAGTTTTGGCGAAGTTTCGTTAACATCCGTTTATCCGTTCTTGAGATTATTTTGATACACGGACAGGCAGTCATCGGAGAGACTTGTGCGCAGCAGTGAGTCGCCTAAACAAAAAGGCTTGACTAAGGGAGGGAGGTGGAGAGATAGTACGAGTGCTGATATGCAGATATAAAGTGACGCCATCACGGAGAAAAAAACAGGAAGACTATTATTGCATATAACAAACAGGGATCATCCGAGAGAGAGAGAGAGAGAGAGAGAGAGACATTAGTGTAACTGTGTGAGGAATAACTTGCGAGAGATAAAACTTGGTTCCTTTCATGAATCCCAAATGACTCCATTGTCCCGACGGCTGTGACGAGATTCGTTGCTTTGTGACTCCGTCTAGTCGGCGGGATTAATATATCAGAGAAGATTAAATATATTACTCAAAATTTTGGATTTTTTTGTATCGGCAGTTAGGACTATTATTGATTGGAATTTTGTTAACTTCTCAAAATTGTCGGAATGAGGTGGAGAAGAATTAACGATTAGTGCTTATTCTTGGAACAGCCTCTTAAAGATATATGCGTCTGCAAATAGGCTTAGCATTAAACCAGTTTGGGTTTTGGTCTGGAAAGGAATGGTATATGATAAATGAAGATAATAATATTAGTGACCTAAATTTAGGTCATTAGAATATAACCAATAAGGATTTAGGCGGATGGTTGTTTGGGATTGTTTTATTGTGGATATTCCCATATGCTGTAGGATAGAAATATAGTACTAGTCAGAAAATAGTTTTGTTCTGAAGAAGTTGATAATACGGTTGATAAATACTTAAGATTGATATATATCCGAATATAGATATTATAGACACATATTAAACGATAGTGATTACAGCTTAGTGTAGAAAATTGATTCTATTTAAATGTAGTCAGAAGGTAAATGCGGTATAATAATGTTCAGAAGATATGTATTGATGTGGAAAAGCCTTTGGCCAACAAAAACATAGCAGTATTGAGCATCAAAAACACTTTCAAATAATCTATCATGTATCAGAAAACTCCTCCAATGCTGGCCATAGATTTAGCCATTCTATCGAACATATCCATGAAGTCTTCATTTATCACAACAATATGTGAATTGCCCTCCCGAATTCGAAGACTACTGTAGGAAAATAAGTTCCCCACGAATTTTTGGAATCACTACTGGCCAATCAGTCATCCTTGTAGTATATTGTGAAAACACTGACCAGTACTGTTAATACACTAGATACGCCATAGTAGCCATATCTGATTAGTCACCCTTGCTCTACCGCGACAACACAGAGGAATATTGTAGGATGGTCTGTTTACCAAGAGCTCTCGATTCACTATAGAAGTACTCTTGGCTAATTAGTTACCCCTGTACCTCTTTATCTGTAGATGATCGTTTGCCTTTATGATCCTCAAAATTGCCAGAGCAGTGCTCTTGGCCAGTTAGTCACCTTTTCCTCCTTAAAAACCCAGGGAGTGATCAATTACCTCTTGAGCCCCTTGGAATCACCTTAGAAGTACGCGTAACCAATCAATTATTTTTTTGCTCCTCCAAATACCAAAAGGAGTGCAGTAGAATGATCTGTCACCTTTGGTCAGTAGAATCACGGGAAAAATACTCTAGTGCCTCCCTAAAACTTTGAGGAGCACTTTAGAACACAATGTCGCCCTTCAATTCCCAAGAAACACTGGAGTAAATTGAAGATGTCTTGTGATTATTTGGTACGTTCTTCACTTATAAGTTTAACGCCTGTTTCCAAGCTGGTGCGCGCACATGCATACGCGCACATACACACACAGTATATAAATTATATATGTTTACATGTATATATCATATACGCATATATAAATACACATACATACATATATTGATAGAGTATACATACATAAAATGTAGTGTATATATATATATATATATATATATATATATTTATATGTGTGTGTGTGTATGTGTGTGTATGTATGTCTGTATGTGTATATGATATATACATGTGCGCCCACCCGCTTGGACACAGGTGTTAAACTTATAAGTGAAGAAAATATGTAGTATATATATATCGTGATGCAAGTTTCGAACGTGCCAAATAATCAGAGGAATCTTAAATTTACTTCTCAGTAACTTTTGCTGGTCTCACCAATCACAATTTGTTATAACAGTCATGATAAGGTTTCCAATAGATATTGTTTTTATTAAAATTACAAATCCATATCCTCACTTTGACGAGATAATTACGCTGTTCATTTTGTCATGACAACCAAATGGAATTGTTCAGTAATGAACATCACGAACATACGTGTGGATTTATCGTTAATGATCATTACTTCCACCAGTGGAGATGCCTTGACTTCAAATAGCTTATCTTTTAGCAGGATTACGTGGAGACACGCTAGAGGACTTTTACGGGACTTAGTAAAGACATTTCATGGGTATTCCTCTCCTGATGGTCAACTTTTAGTGAGTATCGATGGAAATTATAACGATTTTTTCTCGTGTATAAAACCATTCCACATCATCAACGTTTTTCACTTAAAGATTTTCATCTCGAAAAGAGTAACCCAGTTCATCAATCCAACAAATTTAATTAAATTCCGATCATGCGCTCTCCAGATATTTTGTTAAAACACTGACAAAGCTGACAGACACAGCTACGTATAAGCAAGTGTGTTAATTATGTTATTATGACACGTGAAAATTACTTTTTCATGTATGGTTTCTTAAAGAATCTTTAAAAGTAATTATATGGAATGTTTTCATTATATTCATTGGGTCAGATTACTTAAGTGGGATCCATTTATCTTCAAAAAATTTCCATATATTGTCCCTTATATTTAACATAGTAGCCATATATCTTCCAAAACGTTGCCATACATGGACTTCTATATTTAACATAGTACCCATGTATCTTCCAAAAGTTGCCATATATTGACTTCTATAGTTAACAAACAAATAAACTTTATTCAGCCACCTGTGTTGCCACTTTTGTCAACCCTGAGACCACAGTGAAAAGTACAGTAATAGTTTTAAGACCTCTTGGTTTATCATTCAGCATCTTGAATGTATCCTTTTATTCTGTACATAATTTCACATTTTTTGTCGCACTTTCTTGCATCAATACAAAGTTTCTTTTTAATTTAATGAAAAAGGTGTGAGATTTTTTTCTGGTTAATGTACAAATCTCCTTTAGGTACATGTTTGTAATACGTTATTTCATGATATAAACATAAGTCCGCTATCAGATGCGTATGATGAGCGAGAGAGGGAAGGGTTTGAGAGAGGAGAAAAACAACCCTAATTAAGTCCTCATATCATGAATGAATGGACTCGACATTGAAGGAAGATTCAAAAGCTTCTCTCATGCGGAGTTCAAGATTGCGATTTTGTCATGTTTCTCATTTATTTAGGAGTTCCGGATTATTATTATTATTATTATTATTATTATTATTATTATTATTATTATTATTATTATTATTATTATTATTATTATTATTGTTGTTGTTGCTGTTATTATTATTATTACTATTATTATTTTTTTTTTGCTCTATCACAGTCCTCTAATTCGACTGGGTGGTATTTATAGTGTGGGGCTCCGGGTTGCATCCTGCCTCCTTAGGAGTCCACCACTTTTCTTACTATGTGCGCCGTTTCTAGAATCACACTCTTCTGCATGAGTCCTGGAGCTACTTCAGCCTCTAGTTTTTCCAGATTCCTTTTCAGGGATCTTGGGATCGTGCCTAGTGTTCCTATGATTATGGGTACAATTTCCACTGGCATATCCCATATCCTTCTTATTTCTATTTTCAGGTCTTGATACTTATCCATTTTTTCCCTCTCTTTTTCTTCAACTCTGGTGTCCCATGGTATTACGACATCAATTAGTGATACTTTCTTCTTGATTTTGTCAATCAACGTCACGTCTGGTCTATTTGCACGTATCACCCTATCTGTTCTGATACCATAGTCCTAGAGGATCTTTGCCTGATCGTTTTCTATCACTCCTTGTGGTTGGTGCTCGTACCACTTATTACTGCAAGGTAGCTGATGTTTCTTGCACAGGCTCCAGTGGAGGGCTTTTGCTACTGAATCATGCCTCTTTTTGTACTGGTTCTGTGCAAGTGCCGGACATTCGCTTGCTATGTGGTTTATGGTTTCATTTTTCGTATTGTACTTCTACATATGGGAGAGATGTTATTTCCATCTATCGTTCTTTGAACATATCTGGTTCTTAGGGCCAGATCTTTTGCCGCTGTTATCATTCCTTCAGTTTCCTTCTTGAGCTCTCCTCTCAGTAGCCATTGCCACGTGTCATCGCTGGCTAGTTCTTTAGTCTGTCTCATGTATTGTCCGTGCATTGGTTTGTTATGCCAGTCCTCTGTTCTGCTTGTCTTTCTCCTGTCTCTGTATATCACTGGGTCTTCGTCTACTTTTATCAGTCCTTCTTCCCATGCACTCTTGAGCCACTCGTCTTCACTGGTTTTCATATATTGCTCCAGTGCTTTGTTCTCGATGTTGACGCAGTCATCTATGCTTAGTAGTCCCCTCCCTCCTTCCTTTCGTTTTATGTATATTATTATTATTATTTTTTTTTTTTTTTTTTTTTTTTTTTCTCTATCACAGTCCTCCAATTCGACTGGGTGGTATTTATAGTGTGGGGTTCCGGGTTGCATCCTGCCTCCTTAGGAGTCCATCACTTTTCTTACTATGTGTGCCGTTTGTAGGATCACACTCTTCTGCATGAGACCTGGAGCTACTTCAGCCTCTAGTTTTTCTAGATTCCTTTTCAGGGATCTTGGGATCGTGCCTAGTGCTCCTATGATTATGGGTACGATTTCCACTGCATATCCCATATCCTTCTTATTTCTATTTTCAGATCTTGATACTTATCCATTTTTTTCCCTCCCCTCTTTCTCTTCAACTCTGGTGTCCCATGGTATTGCGACATCAATGAGTGATACTTTCTTCTTGACTTTGTCAATCAACGTCACGTCTGGTCTATTTGCACGTATCACCCTATCCGTTCTGATACCATAGTCCCAGAGGATCTTTGCGTGATCGTTTTCTATCACTCCCTCAGGTTGGTGCTCGTACCACTTATTACTGCAAGGTAGCTGATGTTTCTTGCACAGGCTCCAGTGGAGGGCTTTTGCTACTGAATCATGCCTCTTTTTGTACTGGTTCTGTGCAAGTGCCGGGCATTCACTTGCTATGTGGTTTATGGTTTCATTTTTCGTATTGCACTTCCTACATATGGGAGGGAGATGTTATTTCCGTCTATCGTACTTTGAACATATCTGGTTCTTAGGGCCTGATCTTGTGCCGCTGTTATCATTCCTTCAGTTTCCTTCTTTAGCTCTCCCCTCTGTAGCCATTGCCAATTGTCATCGCTGGCTAGTTCTTTAGTCTGTCTCATGTATTGTCCGTGCATTGGTTTTGTTGTGCAGTCCTCTGTTCTTTCTGTCTTTCTCCTGTCTCTGTATATTTCTGGGTCTTCGTCTACTTTTATTAGTCCTTCTTCCCATGCACTCTTTAGCCACCACTCGTCTTCACTGGTTTTCAGATATTGCCCCAGTGCTCTGTTTTCAATGTTGACGCAGTCCTCTATACTTAGTAGTCTCTCCCTCCTTCCTTTCGTGTTATGTATAGTCCTGTCCGTATTTGCTCTTGGGTGTAGTGCTTTGTGTATTGTCATTTGTTTCCTGGTTTTCTGATCTATGCTGCGGAGTTCTGCCTTCGTCCATTCCACTATTCCTGCGCTGTATCTGATTACTGGCACTGCCCATGTGTTTATGGCTTTTATCATATTTCCGGCGTTTGAGTTTTGACTTGAGTATCGCCTTGAGTCTCTGCATATATTCTTTCCTGAATCGTGTCCTTCATCTCTTGGTGTTTTATATCTCCTCCTTCCATTATTCCCAGGTATTTGTATCCTGTCTCATCTATGTGTTTGATGTTGCTCCCATCTGGTAGCTTATCCCTTCAGTTCTCGTTACTTTGCCTTTTTGTATGTTGACTAAGGCGCATTTTTCTATTCCAAACTCCATTCTGATGTCCCCAGATACAATCCTTACAGTCTGAATTAGGGTATCTATTTCCTTGATGCTCTTACCATACAGCTTGATGTCGTCCATGAACATCAGATGGTTGATTTTGTTGCCTCTTTTCTTGAGTTGGTACCCGGCATCCATCTTCTGTAGTACTTTTGTCATGGGAATCATGGCTACTACGAAGAGTAGTGGGGACAGTGAGTCGCCCTGGAAGATCCCTCTCCTGATATTTAACCTCTGCTAGTCTTATTCCAGAGCTTGTAAGTATTGTATTCCAGTTGCACATTGTATTTTTGAGGAAGCTGATGGTATTTTCCTCTGCCCCATATATTTTCAGGCATTCTATTAGCCATGTGTGTGGTATCATGTCGAAGGCTTTCTTATAGTCATCCATGCCATGCTTAGGTTGGTTTTTTCCTTCTCCTACTGTTCTTCATTACCATTTTGTCTCATTCAAGGAGCTGGTCTTTGTGCCCCTACACTTCCTTCTGCAGCCTTTCTGTTGGTAGGGGATGGTGTTTGTCTCCTCTAGGTAGTTGTATAGCCTTTCACTGATGATACCTGTTAGTAACTTCCACATTATTGGTAGGCAGGTGATAGGCCTGTAGTTACTGGCTATATTTCCCTTACTCTTGTCTTTTTGTACTAAGGATGTTCTTCCTGTGGTCATCCATTTGGGTGCTTGGTGATTTGAGATACAATGCTGGAGTTGTTCTGCTATTCGTGGGTGTAGGGCCTTGAAGTTTTTGAGCCAGTATCCATGGACTTCATCGGGACCTGGGGCTTTCCAGTTTGGCATTTTCTTTAGTTGGTGTCTGACTGTGTCTGTCGTGATCTCTGTGAATCTTTGTTTTTTTATTCTCCCTGTTTCTTCTTCCTTGACTTCCTGGAGCCATGTTGCATGTTTGTTGTGTGATACCGGATTGCTCCATATGTTTTCCCAGAGTCTCTTACTTGGTTCGGCTTCAGGAATTTCTGGGTGGTTGTCTTCCCTCTTAGTTGGCTGTATAGTCCTTTTCTGGTTGGTTCCGAATAGTTTGTTCTGTTGGTATCCCTTATTCCTGTTCATGTACCGTTGGATCTTGTGTGCTTTGGCCTTAAGCCTCTGTTTTAAAATATTATTATTTTACATTATTATTATTATTATTATTATTATTATTATTATTATTATTATTATTATGATTATTATTAAATTATTATTATTATTTATTTATTTAATTATTATTATTATTATTAATGTGTTGAAGCCACACAACATCGTACTTTTGGGACGTTTCGACTCAGTCTCGTGTTATTTTTGGTCTTTTGAAAAAGGAAGATGCAAAGCTGCCTCCAGAGATATAAAACTGAACCAACAATATATAATGAATTTAACTTTGGAAACTGAAAAATAATAAAACCGACAAACTACTCTCTAAACATAATGGTAACACTAAACAATTAAAAGAGCCAAGTTGCAGATGACAATAAATAAAAAAGAATACAAATGCACACAGCAGACTAACTACAAAAGTTTTATATTGCAGTGGAAAATTTCGAACAATTAAAGTTGGCAGAACATCATTTATATAAAATAAGATGAAAATACCGTACAGGGAGGCGGAAGTTTAGAAGACTAGTTTCTGTCATGGAGAGGGTAGGTCTAGTTGAGATCCAAAGAAGTGAGTGAGTTTCAATTTCATATAATAAGATCAAACTACGTAAATGAACTACGGTTCATGTTGGGTAGTCAGAGACCCAACAATACCCACGTATACTTTTTTTTCGCCGGTGCCAGTAATCCTTTTGTGATTTCGTCCTGGACTTCATCTCAGGAGTGTTTCATTCTGGACTTCACCCTCTCGACCATTCATCCCGATTTATGTCTCTTGGGCTGTCATCCTGGACTTTCGTCTTTTGGACGATACCACAAATTTCAGGAATTGTCCCTCTGGGTTTTCGTCCCAGCCTTTTTGTCCCAGGCTGTCGTCCCATTCTTTGCTTTCAGGCATTGTTTCCTGGGCTGACGTCCCAGCTTTCAGAATTTTGTCTCCTTGGCACTTGTACTGGACTTCACCTCCGAAGCTGTGGACCCCGGACTTGGCCTCCTGGGTTGTCCCATGCCTTGCTTGCCGGTCTGTTGCCGGTATGGCAACCTTAGTATATAAAGAAATAAATGTTACATCAACCGTTTAGATTAAGCTGTCAGTATTAGAACTTCGGTTTCATAATGTGGAGATCAGTTTTAGTGTCAGCAATACATGGTTAAGATTTTCTTTAGATGGTTTCGATCATATGCTTTACGTACATTGCTATAAACAGCTGCTGGTTTCCTTGCGTCTATACATTTTTGTAAATAAGCTCATCATACGTTAACAAGACATTAAATGGAAAACAGGCATTCTCAGAAAAATCGGCTAAATTAGTTCTGAAGCAAATTATCTGCCATTTTACACGAACCCAAGTTTTCGGACGTGCAGTTCGCTTGGTCGGCTTCTTTTTACTTTTCTTGCAGTTGTACCGACCCCTGTATAAGAGTAAGAGGTTGTTTATTCATACGTCTGTTTTTCTGGTCAGCATGTCTCTCAATATACATCTTGAGTGATTGACTGTAGTACGTTTTATGCACATTTGTCACACTATCAAAATAGAATGATGATAGGAAAGACCATGGTAATTATACATAACATTTTGTATTAATTGCTTTTGTGTATTCCTTTTAACTTTCCTTATAAAGAATTAAATTGATGTTTCATTGCCTTGTGTAAGTAATGAAACTTATGACATTTGATCTTACCCTAACTCAAAACGTTACATACAAACCCATACATCAAAATTTACATCTTAATTTTGTAAACTGGCAAGAGAGGGGATTCTAGGAGTTGCTATCCTGTGTTGTTTCGGAAATATGCTCTACCAAAACTTGTTTCTGAAAATTAAGTGGGTTCCACAAGAAGTTTGTTACTGGGTTGCCTCAACTCCCAGGGGCGTGTATGTCATTGCATTTTGTTCTCGTCAAATCTAACTTCCCGTCTTATAGAATTCCTCTTAGGTTTTTATATCCTTTAAACATTGTTATTGAGGATAGTCTCCGCTCTTTGTTGATTTTCTTCTTTCTTTTTGCCACGACGTGGCTATTTCAGGGCATTTAGTTGCGAGTGTGGGGAGTTTAAAAGTGAAATTAAAATACTATATTGAATCGACGATTATATTACTTATTATCTGCTTCCGTGTTAGGAAATCATGATGCATCCGTCCTGTTATTTATATGGTATGTATTGCCTCATTTAATTACCCTCTGCTTGTTCTGTGCTAATTTCTAACATGGTAATGTACTTTCATTGGTATTCTGTCCACGCCCACTTGTATTTTATTTTTCAGAACATAATTTATTCGCTAATAATAGTAATTCCTCATTGAAGAAGTGTTTGATGGAATATCTTTTAAACTTGTACATTTGACTTTATTCTGATTGATGGTTTTTAGAGCACTTTGATTGTTTCATTCGCCCTGAATATTTCTATAAAAAAAAAACTCATTTTTAACGTGTTCCAAGGTCCATTGTTGATGGATTCAGTTTTTATTATTCAGTATTTGTTTAGAACTTTGTAATGTATGTATTTTTGTGTTCTTAGTAACTAAATGCGGAAGACATGTTAGATATTTACAGTCGGATCGGAGAGGCAACTAACAATCTTGTTTTCTACTTTGAATGATTTGGAGTTGCCGGGAGTAAAAACCCAACGTAAATTTTGTGTTGTCATAATATTTACATTTGTACTGACTCATTTCAAGTAAACTGACAAGTCATTTCATTGCACACTGACAATTAATGTCAATTTTTTTTTAAAGAAAAACGTTGGCATTAGTAGTCGATTTATTTTGGGAGAGGGATACAAAGTTAGCAGTGTGAAACTCTACGGATATCTTTACCCAGCTTTCACTTACCTTGCTTTAATACTGCGCCGGGTTCAAAACTATTGCCAACGGTTGCTTTCATATTTATAGATTTGACTAACTTGAACTAGACATAACTGCATAATAACTCACGTTCGTGATATTTTAGTGATTTGAGTTAATTAAATCTAATTTCAAGAGATTACTGTAATGGCAGATAAAGCTTTAATGAATAGTACTTTTAATAACTATTGTAAAATATCAATTTTATTCTGTATTAGGTAAGTTTGTATGAAAACGTTTTCAATCCTACTCTGTGATGGTTTATTTAAATTATCTTCTCTTCATAAATAGAAGGTTTAGGATAAGTATTTCTGAGGGAGAACTCAAATGCGTTATTCAAAATGGAGTAAAGTGTAATTGTAAACATATGAAATGTTGATGTAGCGTACATAAGTGACGAATCTGAAGTATATAATTAAATTTATCTCGACTTACAAAATGGCAAGGTTAAATAATTGACGGTCAAAAGAACAATATTTTCTGTATCTTTTCATACGACTTCACACACATATATGTAATATATTGGATATATTATATATATATATATATATATATATATATATATATATATATATATATATATATATATAAAATTATTAACAGGCTAATATAGTAAGATTTTGAAATGGTTCAAAAACGGTAAGAAGTATATGAAATATACATATAACTAATAAACAGTTGGAAATGCCATATAAAGTTAATATTATGTGATAATTATATAACATGTTATATAAGAATAGTTGTATGATATATATAAGAATAAACACTTGATCATATCAGTTAAAAGAATCAGAATGTTTATAATGTAAGTATTCTTACCACGGAATTTAAGTAGATAAGGAAAGGAGTTGGGATGACCAGTGAAAATAAAAAATAAATATCTGTATGACATGAAATCAGGATAAAAAATCCAAGATATATTTTCTTTTCAAAGATCAAATTGTTTTAATAAAAATGCTCTAATGAACCAGCGTTAGACAAGAGACTAGTCTTGATAAAACTGTATTCAGATCAGCAAAAAAAAAAAAAAACAAAGAAATAAAGGAAGAGACTGAGGGAAAATAAGGAATCCAAAAACATTGCCGTGAAAAGCCATATAAACATTACTTACCTTGAGATTTCATGTCAACGTGACTTACCCTGAGATTCGATGCGACGATGGCAGCTTTCATCTTGTCACCGGACGATTTTTATAGTTCTCTTGGACAACTGTATATTTTAAGTTCATTAAAACACACTTTGTCAATTGAAGTGCCTTCTCTTCCTACTCAGTCTTTAGAATCTTACTGTAAATATTTGAACTTGGGCAAAAATAAATTTGATCAGTGAAATGTATGAAACAAATGATTGGTAACATGATGCAAAGAACTCTCTCTCTCTCTCTCTCTCTCTCTCTCTCTCTCTCTCTCTCTCTCTCTCTCTCTCTCTCTCTCTCTCTGCGTTTACTCGTAAATTGGGTTAGGAATACTTCTTTGGGGTCCATATATTAATCGGTTTTGACAAGACATTTGTAATAAACTTACTCGTATCGTGACAACATTCAAAGTCTTCTCATGATTTTCATCATTTACCATTATTATTTCTCATTAGGAAGTTTTTTTTTTCATTCTATGGATCAGAAGGTCATTTTCTAATTTCATTAATTACATTCTCTCTTCGTCTTCTATCAGTATTATTTTAGTAAGCTTATGGGAGATTAAAGGCATGAATCCATCTCGTTCGTTGCCTTCTGACACTTTTAAATATATTTTCTTTGAAAGTTTTGACCTTCATGTTCATGGAATGATAAATAGCTTTCCTTCTCTTTTTCCTATTTCAGTTACGAGTGTGATGTATTTCCGAGGCATTAATCTGTTACTTCCTTCCGTCAAATCATTCATTTTATTACTGTTATATTATTGCGTTGCAAGATTTCTACTCGTGGCTGGCATTTCGTGTCTCGACTTTATTATATCCAGTTTTACTACTGTACATGTCTGAGGTTTCAGCTTCTTCTTCTTTCTCTTGCCGGATGGTATTTTCATAATGCAAAGAAATGTCCCCTGTTTTAAGCATATCTTTCCTCCACTTAACCTATCTCACCCCTATCTTATTTGGGACGTGCCTTCATAACCTATCTTACCCCTATCTTATTCTGGATGTCCCCCCATCTATCAGTCCCATGTCCTCCACTCTCTCCAGGCATATTTTACTTTCACCTCGTACGTAGAACAAGGATGTTAAATAACCCTTCTTAATATAGCCGGGTTTACCTTTCATTTTTATTTTCATAGGACAGAGACCGTTTGAAGGAGTTTTTTTTATCAGACATTGCATTTATTCAATAAGAAAACTAAAAGTGAATCACTTTTTTTCTTCCTCTTATTGTTTCTTTGTTAGCTGGTATGTCGTAGTTTTTGTGAATATTGGCTTTATTGCCATTGACGTGTAGTAATAAAAAAAAAAGATCTTTACTCATTATATTTGATTGTTTAATTTAAAAATCGAACTCATTTGATCTCACGGCCAGCCAGTGCTCTTTACAATTTGTGGTTATTTATATTCTGTGTTGTCTGTTGCTTTCATAGTTATAAGTGAAGACATGAAAAGCCTATTACCGCTACTCGTGTTTATACTAATAATATCAGTAATTGTAATCATAATGATTTTCTTTTTAGTGTTTCTCTGAAGATGTTACCCGTTGATCATCCGAGTTCTAAAATCAACCATATCTGTCTTACACACATGCATACATACATGTGTATGTGTGTGTGTGTGTGTGTGTACGCGCGCGCTAGTGTGTATATATTTATCTGTTTATACATTTTTCCAACTTCAGTCCATTTCCCCTAAATGGATGGCTCCAGAGAGAGAGAGAGAGAGAGAGCGAAAAAAAGTACGTGAATCCCTGCCACGATCATACTAGACTGCTGAATATTGGATGAAACCTTGGTGCAGAAACTTCCTCAGTAATGACCAGCAGTGCGCCAAACCTCCAAACGCACACTACGCCATTCAGTTCCCTCTGACACGTACCCGGGTACTCCTTCCATAATACTTCTCCCTCCGTACACTCATGAACTATTCACATTTTTCACTAACCTATCATTCTCTATTCTCCCTACGAGACTGAGACATGTCACGACTGGCACATTCTTTCACATGCGGTGTGGGTAACAATAAATTATTACAAGAATAGTAAATGACTGCGATACCCAAACAACAACAACGAGAAAGGGAGTTACAACCAGACTCTGATCCACGCTTAAATTTAATCTGTTCTTTTCCTAGGAAATAGTGAATCATTTAAAAGATCGTAAAAAGTCCATTTCATTTGTTTTCACGTAGTAATGCAAGCACATAGACGGACAGGGGACAAAGACTTTAACACAAAGAATTTAACCTCCTTACGCAATTAATGATACTGAAAGCATTCTCACAATTAAAGCATTTAATACTGCTGAGAGCATTCTCATTTAAAGCATTTCATAATACTGAAAGCATTCTCACAGTTAATGTCAGTGGTTAAAGAAGTCCACCCGTCAATAGAATGTATTCGTGTTGTAAAATGTCATGACAGTCTCACATATCTTTCCTTTCTTTTGGCGAGCTACAAAAATTACCTTAGTCGCACGAGAGAGAGATGTATCTAGTTAGTAACATAAGCTAGTTTTATAGTTTCCAGTTATATCTGACATCTGTAAAAGATGTTATGTAATCTCACAAGGCATAGATTTATCCAGCCTCCTCTCATAAATGAGATATCTACAAAAGCTGTTGATTAAGTACACAAAGATAAATGTATAGTCTGCTTGTAGCGCACAACGAGTAGATACCTTTTGATATAAGATGATTGCATACTTTTAATGTGTATATAACTAGTTGATATCCTCTGAGAAGCATAAAGTAAACTAATATTTTCCTATATGCATATAGCTCATTAACACTAACATCTTTTATCACTTCCGGCATTAACAAGGCAATCTCTTGTTATAATCCGTACTTCATTGCATGCCGCGTAAATCTCTCTCTCTCTCTCTCTCTCTCTCTCTCTCTCTCTCTCTCTCTCTCTCTCTCTCTCTCTCCTTGTTGAGTTTATAATGAGATCTTCGGCTTTCATATAATGGTAAGAGTTGCTGCTCGATCTCTAAAGGCCTTTCGATGTTTGCAATTAAAACATTCTCATGTTGTGTGTCCTGTACGGATACGTGAATACGGATACGATACCCGATAACTTTCGGATATCTTTTCACCTCATCATCTTCTCCTTTGATTACGCAAATGTTGCACTCGTTAAATAATGTATTTGTTTATTTATTTGTTTGTTTGTTTCCTTCCAGATGCAGACAGTAAGCGTCGCACTACGCAGTTTGTAAACGGAAATAGTTTACAAACTCTCTCTCTCTCTCTCTCTCTCTCTCTCTCTCTCTCTCTCTCTCTCTCTCTCTCTCTCTGGCTTACACACACACGCACGCACACACGCACGAAAACTCTTTAACATGCACATTCACACTCATAAAATGTAAATGTATGTGTGTCAGAGTTTGTATATGTCCACGTATCTTTGCCGACCGCTTAGCTGAAACTACCGCGTCACTAGTGTTAATCGTTACTTGTATTCATTTTTTATTGACGGTGGCAATTTGAATTAGTCCGCCTCTTCCTTTATGTAAGCTCAGTCATCACTTCCTTCTCAGTTCTCGTTACGCCGAACGCCGCATCTCGCACTTCGAGTGAAGTGATATCCAGTTAGTGTGTCTGTCATTCTAAACTTAACAAACCAGCCCATCAGTTAGCAGACCGTTGAAACAGGCCAGTTATCGGGTACCTTTAGCTTGTAGCTTTTGATTGTCACTCATACGCACACTAGGATCGACAGTGGAACGCTGAAAATAAAGAGTTGATAACGAGGAAGAGAGAAAAAGAGAGTGAGAGAGAGAAGAGAGACCACCCTCCACTCCACAATGTTAGCTGTACACTGATCGCGCTCAACAGGTGGTGATGGTGGTGGTGGTGGTGTTTTGGGGAGGGAGGGAGGAGGAGGAAAGTGGAGGAGGAGGAGGAGGAGGAGGAGGAAGACGTGTGAGAATAAGAAAGAGGAAGAGAGAAGTTTCGTGAATTAAGGGACAGTCTTCGAAAGGAGGAGGTGCATAGACTAGCTAACGCGAGGATACTGCCGGCAATCAGGTAGATGGACAGAAGGGAGAGAGAGAGAGAGAGAGAGGGGAAAAAAATACTTTCTCTCGCTCCAAGGTTAAGCTAAATTCGTTTACAAATAGCTGTATTGAAAGACTTGTTGACAAACACTTTTCCTCAAAAAAAAAGTGAGAGAGAGAGAGAGAGAGAGAGAGAGAGAGAGAGAGAGAGAGAGAGAGAGAGGAAGCAGAAGAAGGAGTGAAAGAATATGTATGATAGCGAAAAAGAGAGAGCCAGAGGGAATGATACTGAGAAAAAAAAAACTAGTGTGTGTATATGTGTGTGTGTGCGTGTGTCACCTGGTAACCATGGCAACCAGTGTCAACAGCCTCCCTCTCCACCTCGATTCCCCTCACTGTCTGTGCCTCTTCTGCCCCTCGGTTCAGCCTCCAACTGTCTATGCTAGTGATCTGATTGTCATGGGGAGGTTGCAGGGGGCGGGGGGGTGGGGGGGGGGGGGGCGTTTGGATGGGGCGAGGGAGAATCGCAGAAAGCAATAAGACACACCTCAAGACTCAACTGACCAAATGAGAAGAAAAACCGGAGCGGCTCAAGTGTCGCTCTCAGATGGATAAGACAATATTGAGCCTCCCATATTTTCCCCTCACGCTACTACCACCACCCTTACCCTCTCTCTCCCCAAAACCTAGGTTCCCCTCCCCCTTCACCTCCGTCCCTCCCTTCCCTCTCCTTTGCCCCTGTGTGCCGCCCCCCCCCCCCTCCACACCCTCATCCAGACCATATCTTGGCTGTGTGCGACCCCTCCCCACACAGCCATTTATTTTATTATTCCCGGCTTCTTTTGTTTCAGCTCTTAGTTTTGCTTGTTTTTTATCGTTCTTTTTCACATCTTGCCTCTTAATTAGCATTTTAATTAAGCGTTAGCACGTATATATGTGTGTTGCATATACACATGTATATAAGTGCAACGTTGAATTGTACATATACATATATATATACATATACTATATATATATATATATATATATATATATATATATATATTTATACATATATATAACCTAAAAGCAAAGGATTGACAAATTATATACCACCAATTTTGTAATAGACTGAAGATGATGATGATGATGAGTAAATAATAAAAATGGAATAGAACCCGGAAGAGGTGGAAGTAATAATTGGTAAAAGTGATCCCGTAAAGGACTGCTGTATTTCTTTGGTTCTCTTGCAGTCTGTAGGTAATAATAACGCCGAGAGCTGTGTCGGAGAGAGAGAGAGAGAGAGGAGGAAATGGATGAGCCAATGAAATATTGTTTCCATCATGCGGCTTTATTTCCCCCTACCTGTAGGGAGAGAAGTCATATGGGAAGGACAGCTGCCGCTTGGAGACTCTCTCTCTCTCTCTCTCTCTCTCTCTCTCTCTCTCTCTCTCTCTCTCTCTCTCTCTTGTAGCGTTTGATCTTCCGCTTTCTCAATCGCCTGGTATCGTCTAATGTTTTTTTTTCAGTGTCTCTCTCTCTCTCTCTCTCTCTCTCTCTCTCTCTCTCTCTCTCTCTCTCTCCATCCATTTGATATATCATATAATGTTATTTTTCGCTACTGTACGAAGTAACTGTGTGTGTGTGTGTGTGTGTGTGTGTGTGTGTGTGTGTGTGTGTGTGTGTGTCGCTTTGTCAATGCAGGAATCGGAGTGCCGTCTCCTTTCACGAAGTTTCAATCAAGTCACTTTTCCAACTAAGGCAATGTTTCTTTTCGTGTGAAGTAACTACCTTTTTTTTTTTTTTTTTTTTTTTTTACAATGACATCTTTTCCCCTCAACTTTCACTTTTTCCCTCTGTTGTATTTTCTTTGCTCAAACTACTGATATCTTTCAGAGGTTCATTTCAATTACTTTTTTTAAAAATATAAATAACATTCGAAATTTAAGTTTGAGACGGAAGGCTTACTGTCTGCTTGCAAGAAGGATTGCTTTTGCATGCAATCATAATTCGGGAATGATTTGCAATTGCTTGAGCATAAAATCCAAAAAGTGGCAGTGGATTTTACGAGAATGTGTGAAACGAAAATCATTATGACTGCTGTTTACTTTGAAGTCCCCTCCCTTGTGGGCCTTCATTTGGTCCATCAGGCGTCATATTTTTATCTGTCATTTCAAGCTTATCGTTTTCTTCAATGTCCAACTCTTCATTGTCATAATTGCTCGTGAAAAAAAAAAAGCAGGACCAGTCGTCGTTGAATTTATCCCTACCGATAGACGCGACAGGTAGACAGCTCTTGGTAGGAAAGAAATTAATGGGATGTTGCGTGTCTCCCAGCATTGATTAGTCACGGGGCTCGGAAGAGTATCACATTTTTTTGGAGTTTCTCTCTCTCTCTCTCTCTCTCTCTCTCTCTCTCTCGAGTCTACGGTTTTCCTTTTGGAAATTTAAATAAACTGACAGTATTACAGGTCATGATGGTTAGAATAGTGATTTTACCACTGCAGTTGATAGTGATGATGATGGTGGTGATGATAATGATAATAGCGGAAAGAAAATCTATCATTTTTGTTGTTTTTGTAACTTTCATTTTATTTTCATTTTTCGTAGATGCCGTCAGATCTTTTAACATCGTTTACTGGATCTTAATTATTAGTGACGTCACCGCAGACAATTAACGAGTCGGCACGCGTGCAGAGGACGTCTTGGCTTCATCTAGACCGATGTTTTTAGGAGAAACTTCTGTATTTGACAGCATGCGGAGGGAAAAAGGGTTGTGACGCCTCCCTCTCTATTGAGGTGTCCTTACTCGTGCAGGTAGATTAAATCGATCCGGTTGATAATTAGGTATCGTTTGGTGAATCATTCGTAAACCTGCCTGTATTAAAAGGTAATGAATTTTATTGTTGATTTTATAGGCTGGTTTTGTGCCAGCACGGGCTCCTGCTGTCAATAATTCAGCTGTAATCATTAATTCAGTAAAATGTTGAATCAAGTGACTCCCCCTATCTCCAGGTTGAAGAAATGAAAACTTTGTAAGTATGTAGGTTCCATTATCAAAGGACGCAAGCTGGTTACTTAGTGCCAGTTAGCGTTTATTGTTTTCAGCTGTTTGTGTGTACATAAAAACACACACACACACATATATATATTTATATATATATACATACATATATATATAGATACATATATATACATATATATATACACACATAAACACTCGTGTGTGTATACATTCTGTATTCAGGTGTGAAAATATTTTGATCAGCCCCTATAAGAAACAGCATCTAAACTCTCCATAGACATTTGCAAATAAATGTGTGCTTATAGCCTTGACTACGTCTGGAAGCCTTAACCTACATCTTTGATTAGGTGTTTGACGATATTTAAGCCGGATCTGGCGTGGGACTTTTTCATTTGGAGGGATTAGGCATGGCTGGCGTTGGACCGTATTTTGCATCCGGGTAGGATGCTGTTTTTCCACTGAGAGCGAAAGCGAACTTCAAATGCACATATGATAAATAGTTTTCATAAAAATTGGTGTTGGGCGGGAAAGTTAACAATTCTTGAGCATCATATTTTAAGTAAAATACAGCTATTTAATATATGCATCCTACGCACAGAAGTCTTCATGTGTTATAGTGGAAATACATGAAAATCTTTAGGTATATAAAATAAAAACCTTTTTTATATCCTCTTGTAAAACAAGCGTTCCGCAGAACGCGTGTCGCCTTTTTCCCGAGTGCCTTCATTACCAGTAATATAGAATTCCCTTTTCAAAGGGTTACAGGTCTCTTAGCCAGAGGCACAAGCGGTCGAAATTGCGTGGGAATAGCAAGCAGGACATTATGACTTAATGAACTTATATGGCAACCATCCTTATGAAAATGAGTGTGGCAGAATTCTAATGTTTTTTGACACTTTTCTACTACACTTGATAAATCAATGTTGTTATGGCCGAGGCTAGTACATAATTCGATGGGCTTTGGTCCTCGGCATGTGTAAGAGAGATGATGGGCTGACTGTGAGAAACATTTCCCACAAAAACTAAGAACCTCGTTCTTTTCGGCAACGCTTCCTTTGTTTCCAGACATAATACCGTGTACAACCTTGAGGAATAATTGCCTTGCTATTAACCCTCTCTCTCTCTCTCTCTCTCTCTCTCTCTCTCTCTCTCTCTCTCTCTCTCTCTCTCTCTCTTACCCCATTAGTAGTCTGTGGTTGCATTAATCTGTGTCCCCTTCATTTATTTCCTGCTCATAAATGTTAATTGTCACAGTAATTCAAGTAGACATATAACGGAAAATTATTGTTAGTATTTTATTATTGTTGTGCCTTTGCAGAAGAGGGCCCAATCGTACGTATCATTTCGTGTCGTGAATAAGAAATTAAGCAATTTGTATTTTTAGCTTAACATCACTAACTTACTATCTAGAAATGACCATGAAAACATGAACCCACTCAAATTCTATTTGTTTTGTGCTGTTAACTGATCTCTTTGAGGCTGAGGATACCATAAGAAGACCGAAAAGTTATATAGAACTTAATCTTTTGAATGTTTTCATTTGCCCCTTTTCTAGCTCATGTGATTTCGTCGTGGAAGTTAAAAGCGATGGTTTCCGAGTTTCACTTGTTCATTTTAGGAACATGTCATATTTTTACCTTTCGTCTTTAATCTCTCCAACTCCTTACGTCCTTCCTTCTTCCCTTTCTAACTCAGGCTGCGAGCATTTAATACAGAACGCAGAAATTTTACATTCAACGCGAAGTTTTTATTCCAGTTGCTGAGGATAAATCTTCATCCTCAGAGTCCATAAATAACAATGATAGTTCTTTTTTGTAAAGTAATCTGTGTAGAATGAAGTCGTCATCAGAGTCTTGTTTCGGTTTACACGTCATTATTTTTTCTATTTACTCAGGTGCAGTTTCGTCATTCTTGATAACTAATTCAATAGAGGTCTGCATTTGAATGTTAGTATTATACTCAAAGTATGGAAATGTTTACTGTCAGCAGTGAGTGTTATGATGAGTGTTTCTGCGGTTCGATTTTTTTTTTTTTTTTTTTTTCAAAGAATCAGTTTCTAACATACATCGTTATTCTTCTCCACTAGAAATCACAGGATTTGAATAATGTTCTAGTCCCCCCCCCCCTCCCCCAAAAATTATAATAATACAGTAAGAAAGGAAACGTGTAGTTTAAAACCTTCACAGTAAAAAGAACTCTACAATAGGATCAAAGCTTCTCCTCGTATTATCGCGAGAGATTGCCCTGATCGGATACCTACCTATACATTTTGGGAACATTATTCGTTTCGATCATTTCAAACGACCTTTAATAGGATTTGGTGAGGAGTTTCCTGTTAGGGAAACTGATGGACATTCAGTACACACACATTTCATGTCCGCTTGTTTTACATCCTAAAAATATATTTATAGGGAGCCAAGTGTCAATTTTCAACAACTGTATGGAATAATACAAGACCATTTTAACTGACTGCAGTTCAGATAAACTTTAAATTAAGTGTAGTCAGGTCATGTTAAACTAGATTCTGTTATTATTATTGTTTTTGTTTGTAATACAATTTACGACTCTGTTCCCAGGAACCCCAGAGCTGGATGAAGAATGCAATCTCTGCAGCAGTTGAAGATGTGCAAAGATCTCAGGGTTTTCACGTGTAGAATATTGTCGAATATTTTCATTATTTTCCTAGGTAAGCATTGCCATCTCCGTTTACATGATTGTGAGTCATTATACCTTTTTTATCATTATGGAAGTAGTAAATGGGCGTTATTATCCATAATTCAAATATCACGTTGCTATATGGTAATAAAAAGGAGTTTGGAAAATGTAGTTACTTAGGGAAGGGGCATGGGCAAAATTTTTAATATTCAGTCCTCATCGGTCAGATATTATCATTATTATTATTATTATTATTATTATTATTATTATTATTATTATTATTATTATTATTATTATTATTATTATTATGTTGTTGTTGTTGTTGTTGTTGTTGTTGTTGTTGTTGTTGTTGTTGTTGTTGTTGTTGTTGTTTTTAGGAAAAACAAGTTCCGTAATTTTATATTTTTCGTCACTTCCATCAAAACAATCGTAGGTAGACACGCAACACACGCATATAGCCCTGTTGAGTTTTTTGTTACCGGTAATTTTTTTTTTTCTATAACAAAGGACAATAGTAACATTGCACTCCAGACTTTTCCCGACTGATTGATCGTATTCATAGTTTCATCGGCCGCCGTAAGCACTGCAGGACGTAACAGAGGTCTTTTAAAACAACTGGTATGCAAGTCAGGATATCACTAAGGCTAAGCCAATGGTGCTTGAAGCCGAAGATAAGGAGTTCAGTCATGTTTATGATGATTCCAAATGTTTCAGTGGAAAGAAATGCTAGTGCATGGCGAGCAAGGCTACAAACAAATAAGCGCGATCATTTTATGATAGCCATAGAAAGCTAGGGCAAGTCCAGAGCTCTTGCGAATAGGTAGGATTTGTTAGAGAGTACAACTTTATACTTTGAATAATAATCCTTAAACTGTTTAATTGTTAGAGAGAATTGCAAGCTGTTAAAAGATCTGGGCTTAGGGAATGGTAAGTAAAATTGAAAACAAAAAGTTAGTTATAATGAGCACACTTGCACCGTAAGAATAAAATGTTTAAAAAATCACAACGGGATTTTAATAACCAAAAAAATAAAAATGATAAAAAAGGTTCTATCGGTTATGCAGCTGGTTTATATAGTTATGGCAAAGATAGAGATACAAAGATATTGCGTAATAAAAACCCTATGTGTAATAATGTAATTTAGTCATTTAGGGAGAATCAAAGATTTTATTACAAAAATTATAGCTTTTCTGACGTTTTGGGAGTAAATAGAAACTCAAAACATGCTAAGATGATGATTTAATGAGGCCGAATAAAGAAAGAGCCGTATTATTTTACAGCACGAACGTGATGTTACAATTGAGTGAAGTGATGCATTTTTTGTATATAGTTTGATGAGTGTCCTGGGTGCTGTGGAAGCTAGATTTAGGAATTATCTGAGGAAATTAAGTCGGTTGCCTCTTGTTTTACTTATGTAAAGCACTGAAATGTTTTTGAAGTTGAAAATAGCGCATTAATGATGGTAATTAGAATTATAACAATGGCGGACACTTACAAAACTTATAAGACATGACGAATGACATAACACAGTCAAAATCTAAATATATAAGTCACCCACCCAGTATTGGTATTTTTAGAAGGCTCAATTTTTCTCTGTGTGTATGAAGGGCTGTAAGGCCACACCCTGCTTTACCTATTGACATTAAAGATCCTCCCGTGTGTGTATGGTGGGGCAGTGCGTTCAGGCAGCTAATTCTGGAAGGTGGGAGTCATTAGTCCAATTAGAGGTCTTTTTCCTTTTATTCTTTGGAGCTGTTGTTAATGCAGACACGTAACGAATTAATGTATAGGCAGCTGCTTTGGTTGACAAGGTTCGTTCCTGCGTCGAATTTGCAGTGAGCTTCCGAAATACAGAAAAGTGATGTTATTATTCTTCTCTGCATGGTGTTTCTAGTGTTCATTAGGTATGTGATATGTCTACCATGTTTGGGTGGAAATGTGAATTTTGGTACTCTCGGATGTCTCGTTCAAGATTGTATAGTGGTTTAAAATTCCATGAAACTTTATTCGATTGTAAAATTGGAGACTACGTGGTAGGACTCGCGCTTTATTATCTTAAGTACAAGCTTTGTTTAAAGGAACATTTTATATCCTCAGAGACAAGCTTTGTTTGTAGAAATATTTTATATCCTCAAAGGAATGTTTTATATCCTCAAAGGCACGCTTTGTTTGAAGGAATGTTTTATAACCTCAAAGACAAGCTTTGTTTAAATAAATGTTTTATAACCTCAAAGAGGAGCTTTGTGTAAAGGAATATTTTACACCTTCAGAGACAGTCTTTTTAAAGGAATATTTTATAACCTCAAGACAAGTTTTTTTTAAAGGAATATTTTACATCCTTTAAAGGAATATTTCAGAACCTCAAAGACAAGCTTTGTGTAGAGGAATATTTTACATCCTTTAAAGGAATATTTTAGAACCTCAAAGACAAGCTTTGTGTAAAGGAATATTTTACATCTTCAAGGACAGTTTTGAGACAAATCTTCTTCTGTTGCGTATCAATACTTAAGAAGGGACGAGAAATTTTCAAGGAAATATAATTTATTCCCCTTATTTGCCGTTTTAATTAAGGTACGTTAATCATTAGATTTTCTTTTTATTATTTTTCTTTGTATAGAGAAATATGCCCTTTGTTTTCCAGAGATGCACAAACAGGGGTAGTGTCTTTGTAAACTCATTTGAAACCCTGGAAATAATGGCATTCTGTTAGAAGAACTTGCTTTTCATTTTTATTTTCACCTTTTAATCGTACCATTTTAGCCCTCATAGAAAAAATTGTTCGAGTTTCGAAGGTTGTTTATCAAGTGCATTAAGTTGATCCTAAATATATTTTAAAGGCTGGAAAAACACAATTAATGACTAACTCCCCGTACTTCTTAAAAATATAAATAAAATTTTTCAAAAAATTCAATGCTCTATTTGGAGACAACGGGGGGAAACAGAAATCCAAGTGATACTGTGTAGTCATTCCTGTTTGACACACAACTCCGGGACGCCCCATATCATAATGAAATGCTTCGAGTTATTTTCGTAGAGACAAAAAAATCTTCACTCTTGCTGTCACCATTCTGATTTTGCAAAGGCGTAATTGTATATTGTGCATCGTGGGTGAGGACTGACGGGCGTACAATATTTTCTGATGTCAGATAACAGATACCTCCAATGATACCTCGATTGGTGGGAGGAAAATACAAAGTGGCCGTTGAGTTTGGGTAAGGGAAAATGGGCAGAAAACACCGCCATTAAGGTTTTACTTTGCTCTTTATGAGGTATTGATAGGTAGCGACGAGAAAGGATGTTTTTTCTAATGGCGGATTGGTTATGAGCAGTTGTGAGAGTGCTTGTAATATAACTACTCACCAAATGCTGGCACTTCTAAGCTTTATATTTAATTAACTTTTTGCCATGATTTAAAGTCTCGTATGTCCTCGCGATAGGTCTCACAGAAGGATATAATGTATCCAATTACAGTCTCGAATACACTATCTGTTTATTGAGTTCCTCTCTCTCTCTCTCTCTCTCTCTTGACAGATGCCGTAATAAAGTAAGTGGATCATATTACTATTCCAGTAGATTTGGTGATTACTTTTTTATAAAGGTGCAATCCGATCTACCCGACTTGTTTCATATTACCTGTATTTCTGCGTCTGGTGACTTCCGCCTTACCGTTTTATGTTATACTATATACTATATATAGTATATATGTACACTATAATATATATATATATATTAATATATTATATATATATATAATATATATATAAATATATATTATATATATATATATATATATATATATATATTATAGATAGATATAATAAAACATATAGATACTATAAAGGACGTTGCGTCGAAAGATCTTGTAGCTACTCCAGTGTTTCACTTTCCTTCGCGGCTTATACCTTTATTTATGCATTTATCACGTTCCAAACTTCCAATCCAAACTTTCATGATTCAGTTTTAGAGATATATATATAATATAATATATATAATATATATATAATATAATATTATAATAATATATATATATATAGTTAGTGAATAATATATATTATATATAATATATATATAATAGTATATATATATATATATATATATCATATATATATATATTATATAATATAATATCTATATACTATCTCTCTATTATAGTGTACATATATACTATATATAGTATATAGTATAGCATAAAACGGTAAGCCGGAAGTCACCAGACGCAGAAATACAGGTAATATGAAACAAGTCGGTTAGATCGGATTGCACCTTTATAAAAAAGTAATCACCAAATCTACTGGAATAGTAATATGATCCACTTACTTTATTACGGCATCTGTCAAGCGAGAGAGAGAGAGAGAGAGAGAGAGAGAGAGAGAGAGAGAGAGAGAGAGAGAGAGAGAGGAACTGGCAATAAACAGATAGTGTATTCGAGACTGTAATTGGATACATTATATCCTTCTGTGAGATCTATCGCGAGGACATACGAGACTTTAAATCATGGCAAAAAGTTAATTAAATATAAAGCTTAGAAGTGCCAGCATTTGGTGAGTAGTTATATTACAAGCACTCTCACAACTGCTCATAACCAATCCGCCATTAGAAAAAACATCCTTTCTCGTCGCTACCTATCAATACCTCATAGAGAGCAAAGTAAAACCTTAATGGCGGTGTTTTCTGCCCATTTTCCCTTACCCAAACTCAACGGCCACTTTGTATTTTCCTCCCACCAATCGAGGTATCTGTTATCTGACATCAGAAAATATTGTACGCCCGTCAGTCCTCACCCACGATATATATATATATATATATATATATATATATATATATATATATATATATATATATATATATATATATATAGATGGAGAGAGAGAGATGAGTGGAGAGGTAGAGAGAGAAGAGGAGTGGAGAGACGAGAGAGAGAGGGGAGGAGAGATCTGAGAGAACGCGAGCGATAGAGAGAGAGAGAGAGAGGATGAGAGAGAGAGAGAGAGAGAGAGGTAATTAAAAAGAAAATCAGGAATATTCAAGAAAACCAGCATATGATGAAAAGCTTGAGTATATGAATATGTGAGTCTGAAATGTATTGAGCATTATGTTTTACCTCAAGACTTTTCTTTGTCGTAACAGAGCCAGCAAGACCTTCTCAACACACAGGTGAAGGCTATCCCAACTTGAAGCCTTATCGATTTTGTTTCGATGATCATGAAAATGTATGGCTTCCCGGCTGCCCGTAATTATGCTAATGAAACAATTAAAAGTTGCACTAACCACATCGATGAGGTTCAGTGCTACTAATCCTACGTTCAGAAGCGCTGGGTCATTTTACTCGGCAGAAGTAAAATAGGGCGGGCTGGCGAGGAGGTACCATCGCCAGATGAGGAAGTGAGGAAAGGTAAGTAGGTCGAGGTGTGGGAGTGGTTGGCGCACTTATGTAAAGTAAGCCAAGGCGTGGAAAGAGGTCGAGTTAGTTTCTTTTCGAGCAGACTTTGTTTACTTACAGACGAACTGAGCGATGTTGTCACTGTATCCTTTGTCTTAGATTAGCCACAGGTGCATGGAGTGATTTTGAATGTTTTATTTCAATTGCTGTATTTACAGACACACGGACTGTTTCACTGCTGCGATTACTTACAAACGCACGAAATGGTTTATTATTGTCCTTCGGTCTGTTATTTTCGATTTCTCACAAACGTTTCTTGTTGTCACTTACGCTGTTTTAGTAAGTAACAGACGCATGGAGTAGTGTTGTCATTCAGTCTTCATTTCTATGACTAGGTATTTCATATTGGTGCATCAGGTTCGGAATGTTGTTATATTATTATACTTGCAGACTCAAAGGAGGTGTTGTCGGTCGGTCCGTTTGTTTAGTTACTCAATAAACTCGGTCAGTTCATTTCGAAAAGGTTTCTGATAATTTTGCGATTTTTGGACGAAAACGTCAACTTTTTTTCTAATTGTAGGGTAATTCTTGACTGGCTTGTTTATTGCACTTTGATTGATAATCTAAATTATTGTACAAGATGTATCGCTTTTCATTTTTATGTATGCTGTCATGTGAATCGTGATAGTAACTAGTAAATTAAATCTAATTATATATGTGTGTGTGTGTGTGTGTGCGTTTGTTAGTGAAACAGATGATTTTGTGAAAAGAGAAGTGGTTAATCACAGAAGAGGCGAAACTAGGAAGATATCAGAGTTGTAGAGAAAGAAAATGGGGAAGAGACATAAGTGTGTGTATCGAGCTAACTCGTAATTCATGGAAGTATTTGGAAATTTAATATGGATGAGAGAAAAACGTAGATGTCGAGATGAACTGTCACGTAAGAATATTGAATGTGAGGTGATTTATTTATGTGGTTAAGACTATCTTAGTTTAACCAGACCACTGAGCTGATTAACAGCTCTCCTAGGGCTAGCCCGAAGGATTAGATATTTTTACGTGGCTAGGAACCAATTGGTTACCTAGCAATGGGACCTGCAGCTTATTGTGGAATCCGAACCATATTGTATCGAGAAATAAATTTCTAATCGCCAGAAAAAAAAAAATTCCTTTGATTCCACGTTGGCAGAGCGGGAAATCGAACTCCGAACTACCGAATTGGTAGGCGAGCACGTAAACCACTTGTCCAACGACGAACTAAAATTATTTATGTGGTGGAAAGACTAAAGAACGATACGCAGGTTGTAGGGAGGGTGGGCGGCGTTCTCTATTTTGAAAGTTAGAAGGAGGGAAAAGAAGACTTAGAAAATGGTGGCGAGCGAGAGGTGTTGGAAAGGATGAACTTTATATCCAGGAACCTCAAGAGTGCAATACAGAGATAAAAATCGAAGTGGATATAGGGATTCGACGTGCTGCTGTTGAGCCTTTTGTTCTCGTGTGTGTAACAGGCATGGTTGTGGATGTTTTCTAATATGAATGTTGCAGTGACCATTGTCTTGTTTTTCCTTTAAAGCCACCCCCTCCCTTCCATCAGACTCTCAGCATAATGTTACCCACACACACAGATATATATATATATATATATATATATATATATATATATATATATATAAATAAAAGTGTGTGTGTGTGTATGTGTGATATATATATATATATATATATATATATATATATATATATATATATATATTATATATATATGTATATCAAGAGCCAGCAGGAAAAATGAAAAACAGAAGTACCTAGCGCTTTTCGTGTATTCTTGACACACCTCATCAGGGTACAATATATAAAAGAAGAATAAAAATAGTTTCGAAATATCAAAGGTAAACATAAAAACAAAAGGGTAAAATACAGAACAATCAAACAGCCTAGTCAAAAAGCAAATGGTCCACAGCCTAGAATTACACTTAAAGGAGGACAACAACAAATGGAAATGGAACTACTAAACAGTCAATTACATAGTTACGAAGTTGTCAACAATACATTTCGTAAGCCAGTTATCTAGTTTATATTGTCCGTTGCTAATATTAAAAACACTACATGACTTATATTTATTATACTAGATTCTATAATATTTCTTTTAATAATGTCTCTACAAAATAAAATTTTCCTTTGAATTGTTCCAATTAATTGCGTGATTAAAATATTCATATGTAAAAACAGAGCACTCGATGTACTTCCTACACGTACACAATATTTATGTTGATTTAATCTTGATGCCAGTAGTTTGCCACTTTGACCAATATATTTTTTATCACAATCTCTGCATGGAATTTCGTAAATGCAACCCGTTTGTAAATTTGGAGAGTTCCTTATTAAAAATTGTTCTTACAGACTTAGTGTTACTAAAAACAACGTTAACATTAAAAACTTTAAACATTTTTGGCAAAGAAAGAAACCTGTTGTCAAAAGGTAAAACAAGCAAATTACTAGGGTCGAAAGCCTGTACATGGTCCACTGCATAAAATGTTTTCTTAGCCTTTCTTAAAGCAACATCAACTAAAAATGCCGGATACTTCAATTTAAAAGCAATATCATAAATCTTGGTAATCTCGTCTTCTAAAAATTCAGGACAGCAAATTCTTAAAGCTCTTAAAAACATGGAAGAGAATACAGAGAGTTTAACTTTCAAATGGTGATTGGAGTAAAAGTGAATGTAAGAACATACATTTGTAGGTTTCCTAAAAACCGAAAATTTAAATCTGTTACCCTGTCTATGCACACTTACATCTAAAAATGGCAAAACTGAATCTATTTCCTCCTCAAGTGTGAACTTTATAGAGGGAACCAGCGCATTTAATCTAATTAAAAATCTGTTCACATCCTCACACAAAGGCCATACACAAAATATGTCATCGACATACCTAAACCAAAGAACATTCGCAGGTAAAATATTTGATAGAAGTTTCTTTTCAAAAAACTCCATGTAAATGTTACTTAAAAGGGGCGATAAAGGGTTCCCCATAGCCATACCAAACCTCTGCTCATAGAATTTACCATTGAAAGTAAATTTACATTCCTTAATACACAGTTTCAGCAACTCTAAAATGGTGTCAGTTTGCAGAGAAAATTCGTATTTATCCAACTCATCAGCTAAAAATGTTATCAGGTCGTCAACTGGAACTTTAGTAAAAAGGGAAACTACATCAAAGCTAATCATTTTAAATTCGTAATTAATGTTACAGCTTCTGAGACGGCTTACAAAATCCACATTATTTTTTTACTGAAAATCCTGAAATTTTTCCTATAAGAGGTGACAATTCACTGACAAGCCACTTCGACAAATTATAAGTTGATGACCCTACAGAACTAATAATAGGTCGTACAGGGTTATTTTGTTTGTGAGTTTTAATAAGTCCATAAAGATAGGGCAAGGATGCACATACAATACAAAATTTCTTAATTAAATCATCTTTTCCCCTTAACAATGTTTTAAGTTTTTTATTGAAACTACTATTAACCTTCTCTAATGGATTATGGTTCAGTACTGTATAAGTTTCTTGGTCACTTAACAAAACTAACATTTTATTTACATAATCATCTTTATTTATTAACACAAGAGCATTTGATTTATCAGCTTTCGTAATGTGTAACGTTTTATCTTTTTTAAGGTTGCTGTACGCCTTTAAAAACCTATCAGGTACATTAGAATAGCACTTAAAAGAACGATGCCCCATAAACAATACCCTTACAGATGTTGAAATCTTCAATAGACAATGATCCAAATTTTTCTAAATTACAAAATGATTTAGCTATTCCTACCCAGTCCACTTTCTCGTCACAAATACTGAAGTTGATACCATAACCGAGAGCCGTTCTTGTTACATCATCTAACACTTTATCCGATAAATTACATACAAACTGGGGATTTGCATCTTTAGTCCAACCGCTGTTCTTGATGAGCTGTTTAAGTTTACGATCGAGTTTATTCTTCAGACGTCGGCACTGGCTTCGTAACTTATGATAACAATAATCGCTTAGTAGTTCCATTTCCATTTGTTGTTGTCCTTTAAGTGTAATTCTAGGCTGTGGACCATTTGCTTCTTGACTAGGCTGTTTGATTGTTCTGTATTTTACCTTTTTGTTTTTATGTTTACCTTTGATATTTCGAAGCTATTTTTCATTCTTTTATATATTGTACCCTGATGAGGTGTGTCAAGAATACACGAAAGCGCTAGGTACTTCTGTTTTTCATTTTTCCTGCTGGCTCTTGATATACAATCTTCACCTGTTACTTGTGATCGTATAACATATATATATGTATGTGTATATATACTATAAATATATATATATATATATATATATATATATATTATATATATATATATACTATATATAAAGTATATTGTATATAGATGTATTATATATATATATATATATAGAATATATATATATATATATAAAATATATATATATATATATATATATGTGTGTGGGTGGGTGTGTTGTGTATACATATATATATAAATGTGTGTTTATTAGGTCTAACCTTCCAGTTTTTTTCATATTCATCTTCCATGTTTATTTACTTTCGGGATCCCTTTGTATATAGTAGTTGGAGTTGAAAAATTATAGAATTTCTAATTTTTCACCCCAATAACTTCACGAAATATTTTCATACTTTGGTCTTCGATGTTACTCACTATTCTTTCGCTTTACCGTATTAGATATTAATTAGATTTGATAAAATGGTTAGATTGGAAAAGAAAATAAAGTCTTAAAATCTGTTTCTAGTCACTGTTCTTAAGAAATCTTCGAAGCAAAACTGTTTACACTGACTGACGTTAGTATTGACCCATTTCCTTTTACTCAGGAAAAAGACATTTGTCAAAGTTTTGTCAAGTATTGTTTCTTCCAGAAACTGAGAAACTTTTCCATCCTCAATATTGTCGACATCCACCTCGCTTTCATATCCCGTATTGACCTGAACTGTGTCGTCAGGGCGATTGCTCAACTGTTTTTAAAACTTTCTCCTTAGGTACGAAGCCATTCACCAAGTTAGTTGCTGATATTAATTTTCCAACTACAGTAACTGACTTTTTTTTTTTTACCTTCATGTACGTTCAAAGCTGACAGATGAGAAATGGTTGCTTTTATAGAATCTTGGATGTTTGATTGATTCATACACCTCAATATTCCAGAGAACGAATTTGTTTATCATTATAGCTGTTTTTTATCTGCCTTAATCTGGAGATAGATCATTTGCAGAGCCAATTGGTACGGGTCAGCATAAAATATAAAATATTTTTCGTTATTTGCTCGGTCTTATGCTCTTGTTTTTCATACTGCCCAAAGGGCTATATTTTTAAGGTCGATTACTCTTAAGTGGTTGTACAAACAGTGACAAGAATCTTTCGTATGCCATTCGGGTTAAAAACCAATGATTGCCCATATACTTATCAGTAAGTGAGCATACTTTTGACATTTAAAGGGTATTCAGCGTTAAAGTTGATCGTTTTCGCAAATTTTCCTTCTCCTGAAAAGCAGTTTCCATAATTACCCTCTTGTGTCCAGGCGTTTGAGCCAAACGGGTGTGAGCCGTCTGTGAAGGGCATATCTTGAATCTCTCCCAGGACGTACGTTTTCCAAGATAGTATAGGTTCCTTAACCAAAGCATACAAGATTTTATCATCTCAGGTTTGGACTGAGTTACTTACATTAGTTATATAAAACTCTCAGAGGAACTCTTCCGGAGTCTTCCAGTAAATAGCATGAAATGACCGATTATGGCGCTGGGACATCGTGGTAGGGCTACCTAACCAAAACCAGAATAACGGCGCATTACGAAACAATTGTCACTTACTGACGCAGGATACACAAGCTTAGTGGCAGTACCAGAGTGTAGTAAAATTTGCAGTAGTATCTAAGTATCTAGGTAGGGAATCTTTCGTCGTGGGTCTAATGATAGCTGTCATTGTTAAGATGACATGATTCTCAATAGAGTATTAAATGACTGTATTTTAAAGCAGTAATGTCCTGTCTTAAGTATACAGTTTTGTGAATATGCAACGGCAAATATGACAAATCACAAGAAACCTTACAGCACAGTTACAACTCCGCAAGCATCATTCAAGAGTAGGACGTGGAGCGTTGTCGCGGCTCTTGGAGAGAAGTTTCTCGACAGCGTCACCGACTGTTCTCTGGTTTGCCGGAATTGCCAATTGAGGCCGTGTCGGAGAAACGGGTTATTTATTTTTGCACTAGCGCCTATAGAGAAATCAACTTCCTGATTCTTCCTTGGTCGTCCATCCTAAAAGCGTAGCTGTTCATGTTGTAGCTGGGATAATGTAAGCTATTTGTTAAGATATTTTAGGGAAACTGCCCCTTTGGTTTGTTTTTGTTTAACGTTCAGTGTTTTAATCAGACTAGTCAGCCGGCAGTGGAACCACACGTTATTTATTCGAGCCTAAATTCACAGAACGTTTAAACGAGACATCTGGTCTCCTTTCAAGTATGCTCAATACTAATTCGGTCTAAGAAATTGTCTATAATGAACCTACGTGTCCCCGAGTTGTCGTGAATAGAAGATGAAATTCAGTTTCATGTTTGAAGAGTACACTGAACGAGTAAAAGTTTCACTTGTTTGTTGCATTTTTACATGGTAGGCTACAATGTAAGCACATGTATTGCCACGTGTTGTAGGTCGGTTACTAATAAATAATCTTTGATCATGGATGACAAAAAAACAACTTTAATTTGTTTCGTGTTGCAACTGGTAACTTTGCCATCGCTGTAAGGTACCAAAACACGATGAAGAATTTTGTCCTTTTTCTTTGTTGATTGTGATCTGAAAGTTTTCGTTTTTTGTAATTATATAAATAATTATTGTATACGAATTCTTCGCTAATTCGTATTGGGTTCAAAGTTTTAAGTTTCCCGTTTGTTTCCATGGTACTTAGACTGACAGTGGCCACATCTCACGTTGCTTAAATCTTCAAGTTAGTGTCCATCTCTATCTAGTGGAGTTACTGTTATTACTTATTGGACGTGACCTAATCGTTCACTTGCGATAACTTTCCATCTTAACACCGGTGAGTTATTTAGACTGTGTAAAATATATAGTGTTCTGTTTTATCATTTTTAGGGCTTGCCGGGCGTTTGTGTTCACGTTGATGCATTTTAAGTATATGTGTGACTTTCAGCTAAATTCTTTCCTGTCACTTAAAACAAATTAACAATTTATGCAAAATTTGTAGTTATCGTGTGTTAAGTACGTATACCACCAGTAATATATCCACACATTTTGAAAGGATACGTAATATATTGTAGACTCCTTAATAAAAGCAACATATCTTCCTTCACACTATTGACTCATGGGCTTTACTGTGGCCCATTGCTACTCGCACTAGACCTGTCACACCTATCCAACCATAATGTAAATCTCCTCGTAGGGCGGAGGGTGGGGGAGGTTAATAGAGTCAATTAACCTCAGGCGGAACTCTGTAGGCATTATTTTAAGTTCTTAGCAACGTCCCTTCTACCCCTAGCCGCAACCCCATTCATTCCTTTTAGTGTACCGGCCTAAATTGTGAAAAGTTCTCTCGTGTAAATATATAGTGGATGTATGATTGCTGACAAAAGATGTAGAAAGATAATATATGTAATAAAAGAAGAGTTGCCTATCGTTTTCAGGATGAAATTAATTAAATGCTAATCAACACCTCCCTGTAAACAGGACATTCATTTACGAATAAGATCGTGATGATTGATGTACTGCGTGATTAGTGCTGAATCTACATGTGAATTACTTGCAGACTCCAACTCAGAAAAATTCATCGAATCGTTTCAGTGAACTGAAATTGACGACGGTCTTTTCCATATTTGTTTCTTATGTGTGCCATTTGTCTTAATATTATTAGATTTGTCTCACTATTAACAGATTAGGTTGTGACATTTAGGTCTTGAGGACCAAGGCCAGAGCCCATCAGGGTTATTCAGCGCCGGTCTTCATATTATTCCAAAAATTATTACTTGTTAGGATGCCAGATGAATAAAAAATCTCATTATGATAGTCACAGTCATATTACTAATCATGAAAAACAATTTAGAAAGGTATAATTGCGTGCTTCTTCTTGGAACATTTCAAACTGTCACCGAAAGAGGAAGCAATCTTCTAATCGCTTTTGGCGATAGTTGACTCCCACTTCATATTATGGATCGCTTCATTCAGTAGTTTCAGGTTTTATGATGACCATAATTCTGTTCTCGATCCTTGGGCTTCGCTACAGTATCTGTACTGTAAGCATTCACAGCTTAGTCTTATGTGCAAATTTCCATGTTTGAGAGTACAGTCCGGTACTCTTTCATTGGTTTTCATGTTTTGCTTTTTCCTAATTGGTGTGTTGGAATGGTCAAACAGGAGCAAAATTATTGCGTTTTATACATAACCTTTCTGACTTGTTTTCCACTTATTTTTCAAATCTCCAGTCCATCATTGCTGCCTCATAGATTCGATGACCCTTTCGCGTCATTTCTTTACCACAACTGCACTATGCATGCACATATGGCAAACTCATAATTCATACTTGAGTCTTTAATATTATTGCTTTAAATCTAGAGAGTAACTTACTGGTCGTTAATATAGACCTTATACGGAACTTAAGTACGTGTGGGGGCAATTTCAGATTTGCCCTGAGGTGTGTTTTACTTGGTTGATTCGTTGGTCTGTTACTCTT
>NC_087218.1:38966512-39003353 GCF_015104395.2 Macrobrachium nipponense | reverse complement strand
TCTGTTACTCTTGTTTGTGGCGGATTGGTCATCTCAGGTGCCTTGCAATAACCTTATCTTTTGTTGGGCTATTGTACCCTGGCCTCTCATTTTTGTTTTTAAGTTCTTCCATAAAGTACTATACAATCCTTACATTCTCCATAAACAAATGTTTCAAGATGATCCTCAGTAAAGTCCTCATCTTAGTCTTGCAGCTTATCTTGTCACTAACGTGCTGTGCTCACCTTGAAGTGCCCCACTAACAGGAATTGATTCTTCATTATCCTCCAAACAGAGCATCTTCAAAACAAGTCTTCAATCTGTTGTGCAAATAAACCTCTCAAACCTTTGCAGTAGAATCTAGCCATGTCTCTCGCACTTCTTTTGGTAATTTTTTTTTTCAATACCTACACATTATTGGCATGTATTGCAGCGAGATTTCTTGTAAATTGATGTGAACATTTTTAAAGCAGTAGGAATCATTTTTAGCAATGTATCTGTATATTTTCTTTTATCATCTAAGTAAAACATTTGTCGTCATGTTGAATGCATAGGTATTTTTGACAGTTTTGGTAACGTGGCAGACCATCAGGGGACTTTGCATTAGTGTGCAGTAGAAGAATAAGGGATACTTATCTACATCACTGGTAGCGACCATCAGGATATATTGGTAATGGAATTGTGCCCCTTTTATGCACTCTACTATTATGGGGGAATTTCTCTTGTGCACAGATCTTATAATTTCTTGTCAGCTGTGTCATTATTGCCGCCTTGTAGACATCTTATCAGTATGGCAGTGGGCTCACTCACTGCCTTAGACTCATAACATCCATTCAAATAAAATATGTCAACAATACAGGAGGAACACTTACAGTTGAAAAATTAACATAAATTTTAGGAAAGTATGTACTGTATATGTTTTACTGTCAATTTGACTATAAAATCTATTCATGTTAATTGCTGTGTGCAGTCTCGCATCATCCGTAATAAGGCAGGTTTGGTCATGTAGTGGTGTGTGGGCATTAAAATTACTCATGATTATAATTTTTTTTAAACTCAAAGGCTAAAGCTTGTTGAGAACCAACTCCATTATGATTTCATTGTTTGTTTAACTAATTATATTGTGAAAGGATTATTGCTGCAAAGGAGTTTTAATATTACTCGGTTTAAGTTACCCATTTGTGTGTTAATATATTCATGGGTTTGTTATTACTAATTGAAGGTGTATTGTTTGCATGTTATAAACAGTGCTAAAGTTCTTTAAGGAGTCCTTAAACTAATCTAAGATGGTTTTACACCTATGAACACTTCATTGAGTGCTATAATTGAAAATTTCATTCTGGCATGTAACAATGGCCACATTTTCTGATGTGCAAATGGACATTTTACTTTGGAGGTGGATGCAATGTGAATTGTGTATCTCATTTTTCTGTTAACATTTTATCTTCATGTTTTGATTTGTTATTTTGGAATTTTTCTTGCTTCATTACTAGTTTACCCATAATGTATTTTAATTTAATTTTCCAAGATGTATACAATGGGTCTGCAAATTTCTCCCAAAGTAATCAAAGTTAAATCCTAGGGAACCTTTTCATGTCTATTTTAATTTTCCTGCATGTTTTAGTTGTATATTCTTATTTGTGGTTGCATTTGGTGGTGTATTGCAGTTGGATGGTTCAGGAATAAGTAGGTGACTGGACTCTGGTATTCATTCTTCTTGGAGGAAGAATGCTGAAGACACTCAGACAGTTGTCAGCTGTGAATTCCAGCACATCCTTCCTGAGCATTATCAATATCTCCATGTACAGAGGAAGAGGTTTGGACAATCATGGAGCATACAGTATGCATGAAGTAGGATCAGTCTGTGAGAAAGAGGAGATAGCACATCAGTCTAGAAGGAAAGCCTGTAACTGTTTTGAAAAACCGTTTAATGAGGCTCTGCCCTTCTAGTTGCTGCTAAAGGACATGACAGACCTCCCCTTTTGCCTTCCATTGCCTCCATACCAGGCCAAAACCTGAATGGGCGACAAAAACGATCAGGAGTCTTCCAGATCCTTATTGAGGAATTGGTCCTCGGAAACTGATGTTGCAGCTGTCCCACAAGGCTTGGGTTCAGTGCTCTTCGAGGGATCTAAGCAGACCTAAAGGAGACTAAATAGTGAATAAAAAGTGATGATCACCAGTCCCTGTTTTCCCACCACTGCCTTCAATTTATTCTTACTCTTGGTTACAACCGTCTTGAAAAGATGTTAAGAACCCCACTGCCCCCTACTAAGATCACTTTAATCCATAGTTACAGACTGGAGGGAGGTAATAGTCAACTTCTTCCCCTTTACCCAAACAGCCTTCAAAGCTTTGCCTTATCCTCAGAAGAGACCCCAGGAAGGCAAAGTCCGCTACTGCATTGCCACGGCAAATAACTCTGTAGCCTAGAATGAAGCCATAGCAACTGACTCCAAGGATCTTGTTTTGGAAAAGGAGAAACAGAGCCTTTCCAAACAAGGCCCCCCTCTAACCCAATGTTGTTCATCATTCTATAATGGGTCCCACCTGCATGGGGCAGGTCTTGGTATCCGCAGGGATGTAGAGCTTCGCTGCAAAACCAGAGGAAGGGGAAGAAGCCTGGCAGTGTCACTAGGAAATAAAATAATTTTCTGATCTTGGGCTGAGCAACCTATCTTTTTCCAGGATGTCCCCAACATGCCGAACCAGGATTACCAAAAGAACAGAGTGGATTCTGGGAGGACACTTTTTGTCAAAGAGTAGCCTCGTCGGTTCCCCAAGACTGTTGTGTTCACAAATTAATCCAGTTACCTTGTGAAACTCTTGGGATAGTATAGCTCCAGGAACAATTTCAGCCTGTAGTCTTAGAAATCTTGCAGAAACATTAGCATAGTTAAAGTCAAGATCAGTCCTCTTACTCTTGAGAAATATGTGGAGTACCCATAAGTGTGCATCAGTTAACAAGCCCATGCAACAGACATCATTCGCAAGCAGACTCTTGTACCAAACCATCAGCCGCTCACACAAACTGGGATCAATGTCACTCCCAAAAGAAGAGTGAAGCTACAACAAAACTTACGTGGTTTCTGACGAAGGCAGCCTGCATCCCATGCTTCAGCAAGACTAGGAAGGTGAGAAAGAGGAGAAGGACAAAACATGGCACTACTACCCCAACCTCCCCCAACCCCAACCAGAGGTCCCCCCCATCTTGTATTACATCCACCAAGGACAAGGTCAAGGCAGACATCCCTGAGGAAACAGGAGCAGGAGCTACTAGAGCAACCAAAGCAGAAATGGTGGGAACAACCATGACTGTAGCACATACTGACCCAGGATAAAAGCTAAGGCTGAAGTGATGAGAGGCAAACCTCCTTGCTTACTTCTCATTCATACATCTTCCATGGACAGGCAATGGCAAGATGTACTTGATGCCATTTACTATATTGACTTTTGCAAAACTTAAAACAGAATCAGGGTTGATTGTCACTGGCAGTAAAATCTACATTCATTTGCACATTTACAGGTACGTACCATCATTCATATAAACACAATGAACACAATATCTTGAAAAAAATTAGCAAAAGTCACTCAAACTAGGGAATCCTTAAATAAGTTCCTCCAACATTCAAGACGAAGTGGAACTGTCACAATGGGAGAGACTGTCTGTTCAACAAGACTGCTGAAGAAAATGGCACTGCTTACCTAATGTCATCTTCCTTGAGTTGAATACCTTTACCAGGCTTCAGTGATTGGACCAGCAGATATTCAAAATGTGAAATTCTCACCACCTTGCTCCTATATCAGTTTTATTGTAAATTGATAATTGATTCTTGAAACCTATTTCTTTGCTAGCAATAATTGGTTAACTGCAAACCTTCAGTAATCCTTCATGACTTAATTTCAGTAATCCTTCATGACTTAATTTCCACTTTCCAACAACCACAAACCACACAATGCATCCTTGTTTACTTTTGTTCTCCATGCAGTGAATGCATTGTTATCTTTACAACTAATTACTATACATGTTTGAAAGCATAAAGCCAAATGTTACCATCTTTGTGGAAGGTTTATTTTCACTCAAGTTAGAATGTACAATACAAAACAAAATATAATGTATTATGTCTTTACATAATTAACTATTATTGAACAAAAACCATTAATTACATGGTTAAGTACTTTTGCGTTTCTGTAAACTAATACACGATACTGTTATTTCGTGCTGTCAAAACAGATCACATAAGATCCAATCTATTTTCATGTTTAACATATCACATAATTATTATAGACTATAATATGACAAAAAGTCCAAGAACAAAGACCTACAATCTGTGGCTAAGACTCGACTGGTACATATCCTATGTAAGACTGGCTCATTCTGATACTCCTTGAAAAGTAACCGGATTTACTACCCCTTACATATCACACACTGGTACAGTTACTTTAGCCACAGGAGTTTTGGGAGGAAATATCTCAAGCAAAACGACAGCTACAATTTTTCATGCACTGAACATGTGAGGTTATCCTGCAGTACAAAGATTTCTTGCATGGCACTTCAATTGATTAAATTATTTTACCATTTTTCTTCTCTTGTCGACAGCATTGGGGGTCGACACAAATTAACTGCCAGGTTGAGATTGATGTAGAACCAATTCTCATCACATAACATAAACAGAGCTCTACAGATATGTGCGCCCCAACCACCAAGACACGACGACATCTGCTCTACAACAGCTGGCACTAATCATCCCCCTTGATGCCCTGCCCAGCAGCGGTTGATACATGGATGTCAAATAGACTTCACACACACTCACTGGAAGCTCTATTGGGGAGCACTGTATTGTGCCATTCTTCCCAACCCAAGTCACAAGGACTGTGCCTCAACTGTGCTATGAGACACATGGTGGGCTACATGGTGACTGATGTCTTGTGTTTTTTTCAAAACATGAATCCAATCCAGTTTTCCTTATGTTATCTTCCCTCACTTCGGAACACTGCTGTATTTCTTCTGTTCTAAGAGACGTTCTAATGGAGAAGGACCAGGGCCTGACCACAACGACTGAAAAAGAAAAGATACAGCCTAAAAATAAAGGCCAGGTATAATATAAATTATTTATATGGTAAGTAAATGCTATAAATACATAAATAATATGTCACACTTATACAAAATAGTTCTGAACTAAAATTAAAGACAAAATTAATGGTTCGATGGAATAAAAAAAAATGGTCTAAACTTTCTCATGAAGATATGATGTCTAACATCCAAAGAAAACTTAATTTGTTTATAACATCCTCAGAGAATGTATATCACCAATATTATCTGGGAACCAAAAGTGGTAACTGGAGAATTTTTATCACCAGTGCCATGAATTAGCTACAATTGAACATTAAAGGCAGGTACAACTAAGGTGTTATCAGGTCATCTATGGCATGTTTACTCATTACTTAATTCTGATGTCCAGTAATTCTCTTTGGAGGCTCAAAAGATACAGTATTACTGCAAAAACAGCAAAATTGTTCACAGAACTAGAGAACTGACCTGTCAGGTTTTGGCTTGCAACACTGCCTATATCACAAATTAATGTACCTTCAGCTAATATTCCTTTAATGGAGGATAGCTAATGTAAACTGGCAAAAGCATGCTGTTAGATGTTAAAATATACGGTAGTCTGAATACTACCAAAATACAAAGATGGTCAAGGCTGTTAAAGTAAAGTTCAGTCCTTTGTGCATGGAGATTTTTTCTATGATGTCTCAAATGCTGGCAATTTCAATAAGTTTTTTCAGCTAAGTTAGTTAAGGAAAAAAAATATAAAAAATAACTATTACTATTCACCATTCTATCATTGTGACTGTGGACTGCCCATATGGAAACATAGAAAACAATACAAGAAATAGAAGAAAAGAGTATCCTTTCAAGAAGTGTATGACTGGAAGACAGATCATGCTGACTCCTGATTGCAGACAGTGAATGTGTTATGTACAACACAGTTAGGATAAAAATGCTTTTAACTCGGTTACCTTGGCATTAGAAAAAAAATTATAAGGAAAAAAACTGTCATTCATGGCAAGATTGTTCCGGTCTCCTTAGATATAACCTAAAGATAGTGTCCATAATGATTCCATGTGAACCATATGAAACAGGACAGCAAAGGTGACTGTGACAAATTTAAGCTTGTACCTGTTGTTGATGTTGAAAAAAAGAAAACTCACTAATGTCTGGTTTTAATTGGGGCTATTTTATTAGAGCGACCTTAATCACAAAGCCTTTATGTAATTATCCAACATTATGGAACTTCTTCAAGTTGTGACAGAAACAGCAATGCCCAGGAGACAATTTAAAAGTCAGTGATGGAAGGGCATTGAAAAGAGAGCTGACTTCACTTCTTATTGTGAGAAGTGTAAGTCTTTCTTTCTTAGGTCTACCTTGACTTGATGAAATTTAGACTATCAAGCCAAGCACTGAGGCTCTTTTGGCCATTCAGTGTTTAAGACAATGAAAAGAGAAAGTTGGAGTGGTAGGAGAGCAAGATAAAGAGTTCCAAAAACTAAAGGCGATGAGGTCCAAGAATCTACTGGTGAACCTGGGAGAAAACCCCTCAGTTGCACTAGGAAGTACGTAATATTAACAGAGGTTGGACAGGATTTAAGGAAAGAAGCTAGAACCAAGATGCATTGACAGCAATACCCTCCTACATGGTTTTCTTCCTTTGCTAACTACCTGTTGTACTCCTGGCAGGAAAGTTTATGAAACGGCTTTTGAATAACTTTGTCTAGTTAAGACATATATGGACCATTACCAGACAGCCGGGGGAAAACACGCTAGGCCACTATCAAAATGATGGTGACTACAGCTTCTTGATCCGACTTCAGTGGGCCAAAGAGTGGGAAAGTATGAATATCAAAGTTATCCTGTAATTGCAGAAAAGGCTTCTGCCTTCAAGGCCAATGGATCAAGCAGTAAAGAGAAAGATGGTAACTTCAGTTGGATAAAAGGAAAAACTGACAGTAGCTTATTGATTTTGTTGGCCAACGTTCCTAAGGCTGCTTTCACACCAAGCGAGTCGAGGCGAGGAGTCAAGTCAAGTCAAGATGAGTCAAGACGATACATGACTTCTTGAATCGCCACATTAATTCAAATGGGAGAGATACACCAAGCAAGTTGAGTCATGCCGAGTCGAGGCGAGTCAAGGCAATTTAAAGTCAGTGACTCGGGCGGACCCATTTTGTCATCAGTCACAGCGAGTCCGCCGAGAGGTGAGCTCTACGAATCCTTAGGAAAATGGCCATTCTTTCCTCAACTGGAAGTGCACATTGGTAATTGGTGTTTTGCTTTCTTATGTATAGGGTGCCGTTAACTCCACTAACATTTTAAATTTTCACTTGTCATTCTGAGGAAGTCATAAAACTTCTCTGGATAGTTTATCAAATCTGGGAATACATGTCCAAAGCTTCCAAACTCTGGCCTTTTAGCATTAACCTCATGAATCCATAATGTTTGACACCTATGCCAACTCCTTTGCCACCTCAGCCACAGCAACAATAATATTTCAGCAAGAGCGTTTGCCTCCATCTTACTCCCTGTTGAGCTTGATTCTGAGTTTCTGACTCAGTCAGTGGGAATGGCAGATTCAAAATGACTCGAGTCATATGACTTGTCTTCACTTGACTCAACTCGACTCACTTGGTATAAACGCAGCCTAAAGCAGGGTCATAGTTCCCTTGTACAACTTCTTGACACCACCAATAAAGTCCCACTCCTGTGGTCTAACTGAAAGTCAAGAACCTCATTGAACATATATCAGGTTACTGCTCTCTGTGGTCAGTGTTCCATTTAAAACTGATTCTTGCAGTCTTATTCTCCAAGGGAACACAAATAAGCTGATGACTGAAACATACAGGTGCACTTCTCCTGCACCAAGCTACCTTTTTCTGCCAGTAAAGATCCCGTTATAAGCCTACAGATTGTCACAACTATGATCAAAGACATCCATTTTCTAAGTTTGAAGTTATAAGAAAAGAGAAGTATAATGTTCTGATATTTTCTAAATTTTACCTATAAGATGACTGGACAGCTCACCTGAGATACACAGACCATTCTGATAGCCCCCAGTCTACACATGATAAAGAAATAGGCCACTCCATCCCTTTGTCCCACAACAAATCTCTGTATTGAGATTGATATTTCTCCTCTGTCCAACAACTAGGTAACGCTGGAATTCCAACCTTTTTATCCACCAATGTATAACTATGAACATCCACCAAGACGTTCTCGAAGTTTTGGAGACTCCTTTTGACTTCTAAAAGTTCTAGATAGCCACCATACTGTAGTTTCTTGTATGTGTGGCACCTTTTTGATATATGTATTTTGAAATCTACATGTGTTCCCTACCTTTCAGGTATATGCACTTCAATGAAGAGAAAAGCAGAGAAGCACCAAGCAATAAACATCATCATCTCCAACATTAAGTATCTGTTGAAAGTCAGTTGATGAAAATAAAAAGTCTGAAGTTTTCTGAAGTAAAGCCAAGACCATGGTAACCGAAGAGATTTTATTTAGTACCTGCCACCCATCAATTACGAGGATCTATAAAACTGTCCTGGAGAAAATTTCATCTGTGTCAATCACATAGAAAATACAAAAACTTCTTGTCTCTTGGATATATACTAGCCATACCATCACTGTACCATGTCTACCAGCACAGCAGGTATAAATCAGTTGGGAGGGTTGAAGGCAGGACTAGGTCACAATGATCCTTAGGTTTAGGTGACTAAAAAGATGGAAAATGTAGCATACATCTCACTAAGTTCCTTCACAGAAGATGCAAACCTTTGGCCAACTCTCGCGGTAACATCTAACAATATGGGAATCACCAGCTGCTGGTGAGAAAGTCATCACCATTTACATTACTTGGGAACTGGATACATAGATGACAAAGCACTAAATAACAAACACCTAAACTTAAGACACAAATCTCTGGTATTTCCTGGAAGGCAAATTGGAATCTTGTGTGTGTAAATTCAAGACGTGCCTTTCTCTAACTGATCTCCTAATTATACAAGTGGTACTAAAAATTTCCAAGCCTGTCCACATCCTCCAAAAATTCAGTGGTGAACAAGCACAAAATCGCCCCTACTGAAAGCTACAAACACAATAGACAGCTCTCCTTGATACAATGCCAGTTTAACACAACATGATCGTCTCTCTGGAGCCTATGCCAGTTTAATACATCATCTTCAATAGATTATTAGCTTTGCAAATATATTTTTGTCAAGTTTAGTGGAATAAAAAATTTGCAAATATATAAATTCTGCAGTATTGCAATAAGGAGATAACCTAAAGGAAATAGCTTAAGTTTTAAGATTTACTTTACCTGCTGTCCACTTGGCTGTGAGTTACTGGGATACAGTGGATGTGGGACGGTATGGCTTGGGCCTGCCCCCAACCCCATGTTGCTTCCACTCATGGGACTAAAAAGAGAGTATGTGTTGCTTGCTGGACCATCACTCTCACTTCCCTGGAAAAAAAAGTTTTTAAATTGTGCTAAATATAGAAGCTAATGGTAATGAGATGTTCAGGTTTTTAAACTTTTCCAACCATTAGTTAGAAAAGCCATTCTGTGATAAGCATCATGACTGATGAAAGCAGCGCTTATCAATGAAGTTTCCCTAACATTCTGCTAAACTGTTTAAGAATAACTTTAATAAAACTGCAATATTTGGCCCTTTAGATGACCACCTAGGCTTTTAAAAAGGACTTCAGGTATGTACTGGAATGAATGAAAGTTGAACCATCACTATATCCATGTTGGATGAAGCCATGAAGTTCAATTTCATAAACTATTCATCAAATGTGTGTTGTTTCACCTTGTGTTCAACTAATTTTTTTCTACAGGCTATTTTTGAATTTGTTTTCTTTATCAGCAAATGCAGATAAAAGAATATTTTATGAATGGGAAAAGTGACATTATTTTTCAAAGCCAAACATTAGGTATCACTTATCTTTTACATTTAATTCATGAAAGTGAACCATGAAAAGTTTAAGCTCCAAACTGACAAAACCCATTTATTTTTATATGAAGCCATGATGGTGCATAAAGCTTAGAAGATGGAGGAGTATTATGATGGATTTTTTTTCACATAGTAATGTAATATACAATTAGCTCTTGTCAACCATCTTGACCCATACTGATTAGAATAATTTACATTTGATGCATCTTTTGTGGTATGACATTTCAATGTAATACAGAAATGAACTACTACACTAATCATCATCAAGATGATTTCTACATCCTAATTGTACTTCTGCTTACCCAAGTCTGCTCTGATTGCATGTTAGTAATTACCGACATGATATATTTGCAAATATCTAATATTCTACTACTTTCTAGCTCTACACAGCAACATATTGGTCCATATTATTCTACTACTTTTCTGTCTCTACCCAGCTACATATTGGTCAACTGGACGTGCAACCTAAACACTGCCATCTTTCTCTAGTCCTTGGCACCCAATAAGTTTTCCATATATTCCCAACCTAAGATAAGCAGGTTGTATTTTTCTCTTTCCTGGTTTTTTCTTTAATACAATTTTTTAAACAGATATGCAACTGTGTGCTTCTGTTACATTAATTTATAATTAAAACAAGTACTTAATTTTTTTTTAAGCATGAAGATCTAAGGGATCACCCAACCATTGCTTCGCTGACTATGTCTTCCTTTTGGATATCATAACAATAACCAGAACTATTAGTTTAAAAGGTAACTGCATACAAGTGAATATATTTAAGGAAAAATATAGGAATTAATTCAGACATATAACCCAAACTTTAATACTATGTAAAATATATTCAATATCATCATAATGGGAACTTTTTTTTCTTGTCCATTATTATAATTTTTTCAATATTTTCTTCTATACAGTCTATATCCAGGTCCTACTGCCTTTATACAATAATTTATAAGTATATCCAGGCCCTACTGCCTTTATACATTTAATATCTTTTCCATAGCCAATTTTAGTCTTTGAAAGGCTGTACAATTATTTGTAGTTATAATATATATATAGACCGTGGTTCAAGCTCTGTGTAACTCAAAAGTTTAAATGAAGAGGTATGTCATACATTTTGACTTGACATTTAAAATTCTTTCTACAGGACCTGTAAACGTTCCAATAATTTGTTCCTGCCAACACTGAATCACTCTACAGACTCATAGACCTCAATACTACATCATCTTAGATTTTATTCTGGCCCAAATTCCTTAAATATTAAAAAGTAAATACTAACCTCTGGCAAGTATGGAGGGGGTTGCCCTCTAGGAGGCTGATTGAGCGGGATTGATGGCGGAGGTTGCGAGGAAGGTCTGGAGAGCATCCCCAAGTGAAGAGCAGGATGTGGACCAACCCCAGAAGCACTGCGAGGATTTAATGGGGGAGGATTGTGCATAGGTGCTCCACTTGGAAGCCTTGCAAGAGTGGATTTGAGGACATCTGTTGCTGGATCGACTGACATGTTAAGCCTCATGTCAACAGGTGCGTGTTGTTGGAGAAGGTTGGCAAGGGTGGGTGGAGGATGAGTCATGTGATATGACTTCCCCTCCTGATTTGGAGCCCATCCCATGTTCACTGCAGGTGACATGCCAGGACCTCTTGGTGGACCAACTTCTCCTTCAAATACATTTCTGGGGCTTGTCACTCTCGGACCAGATGTATTCAAATTCTGCCTGTTTTCCATACCAAATACATGGCTGTTCATTGCTCCAGGTGATAAAAGCGGATGAGTTGCCTGACCCATTTTATTTTGGGAACTATTTGAATCAGCTTCTTGCTGCAGTCTATAAGATCCCTGATTCATATGCTGTGATGAATCAAATCCTTGACCTTCAGTGCCAGGGGGAGGCCGCATTCTATTTGGATTTGCCAAGCCTTCTACTGGTCCAAATGATGGTGGTGCCCGTGTCATCCCCATCATTTCTAACATTCTGGGAGCAGGTTCTCTTATTCTATTGCTCAAGTCAGTTCCAGGTCTCATTGGAAGAGGTCCGCTTAATTGATGGAAGCCCTCTAAGGGTGGTCTGTTAAAAACACCACCAGTCAGTCTATCACTCTGACTGACTGTTGTAGACTGAAGCTGCCTTGAAACATCTTGAGGAGACTGACCCATACCATTTCTTTGCATATTAAATGTAGGGCCAGATGATATATTTGGATTTGCCTGGTGCTGAGGCATACCCATACCATGCTGTGAGGGTATGTTTCCTGCCAGACCAGTCCCTAAATTCCATGGAGGTGGGGGAGGTTGTGTTTTATATTGCTGTGTATTGAAATGTCCCTCATCCCCTTGGTTCTGTCGAGGATAAGGGGAGACCTGATCCTGACTGGGAGTGATTGGGAACATTTGACTAAGGTGATGTGGCATGGGAGAACTTGACATTGGATCCCGCTGCAAAGATGGCGGATGAAGAGGTGGTGTTGAAAGCTGGCTTCTGTGACTGTCACTTGAGGCCTCAGATGGATTTGGAGAAATAGCTGGAGAGGGGGTCTTGAAGGTGACCTGAAATTTAGAGAAGAGTTGTAAGCTTCTATTCAACTGCTGAAATAATAATTTTGTGTCATCGTGGAAATTGAGTAAAGGTTTTTTAGGAGTAGAAATCATCAGAAAAAGTACTAAAATCACTCTCCCAATAATCTTAATAATCCCATGTGGACAATGTTCTAATTTAGGATATAACATAAAAATTTAAACAATTTAAAGACAAGAAATTTTATCTCAATGCTTTGTACTCCAGTTATTGTTTTACAAATACCACATTGAAATTAGTTGGAAACAAAGTTGCTATATAATAATATGTAATCCAAAACCTGTTTTACAAATGCCACATATTGAAATGAATTGGGAAAGGGCTGGTTTCTTACAATAACAGCTGACTGTACTACCTTGGATAGCTCACTACACCTCAAAAAGGTATCCTTTGCAAGGAATAAACCTTTAACATCTGACCACATTTGTAACCTGCAATGTTGTTTAAATCCATAGGGTTGGGAGGCATCCACTCCAATGTAAAACACTACAGTGAAATTGTTATTCATTTTTTTCCCATTGAAACACAAGCACAAATGTTAAAATCTAAAAGGGCCTAGAAGCACACACAGGAGGGAAAGGGTAGTACCTTAACACTTTAACCTGTTCTGCTGGACAACTTTATCACAAAGTACAAAGCCTGATGAATGATGAAATACAGAATGATGCTAAGCTACAACCAGCAGAGCAAGTAAACAGAACACAGAGTTAGCATAAATCATTCAAAATAAGGTCACTTGATTGTGCTTCACCTAGTCAGTCTAGATATTCATGAGGCTTAAAACAAAGGATCTGATTCAAATGCAATGTAAAACTGGAGCTGGGTAATTAAAGAACTTGGATTATCTGTGGTCAAAGGCATGCTGAAAAAACTTTTTGCCATATCTAGTGTACCATACAACACAAAATGGTATCTGCCCTAAGGGGCTTTATAGCTTAAATCAAAACGAAATACAGTGACTCATGCACATACATTCCTAAGCTCCTTTCTTACTCTGAAAATTTGGTAGTCAAAAAAACTTTCAGAAACCTATAAATGGTATTTTATATTTGAAAGACAGTCAATACTCACCAAGTGTATTTTAAACCTAGACAGTTGAACAGTAGGTAAGACTTTTCAGACCAAACAATTTTATGGTCCAAACTTATGGGGCACCAATCAGTTCTTCAATGTCATCTTTTAATATTTATGAAACAAAAACTATTTGTGTTGGTAAATATGTTTTCTTTGCCTATTGGTATTAGTATATACGCAACTATGCTGCGTTAAAAATTTACCAAGCAAATATTTATAAAGGTACAGTAGAGATGTCTGGGGTCTGTCTCTTACTTGTTTTTTTTTTATATTAAATTTCCTTTAACCACCAATTATTTCAAAACTGTAAAACCACAATGCTTATACAGACTATATTAATGAAAACAGTACAGTATGTCTATGTAAAGGTTAAATAATTTTACGAAATAAGATACTTTTTAACCAAATATAGTCTAGTATGTCAATGAAATACAATTAACAGCTTTCTGATAAAGGGCAAATTTATTGACACAACAAAACAACTTATCCTGATTCTTCAGCTTTTTCCACTGATATCTAACACTGTCTTATTGATCTAATAAAATAAACCTTATGTTAGCATAAACATAAATATGCAATGCATTTTTATCAATAACAAATATTGACACTCCAAAAATACTAGTGAAAACAAGCACATAAGGCAGATGGAGGTGGCACATGAGGGGGAGGGTGAATGAGATTTCTAGGGTCTGGACATATAATACCAACTGAGAGTTGAATAAACCGAGAGTTGAACAAGCATTACTTGGCACTTCCTCATCCTAAACTACTATACATACATGTAATATGTGATTCTGTGTAATATTTGACTACTTTTTCCCAAAAAAATTCTGTTTAACGTTTAATTTGTTTAATGTTTGAGTCCTGATTTACGAAGTACTCTAAAGTTAGGCTAGGCTATATTATAAAACAGAACATTATGCTACACATGGTACATCATCAACGTTGTTAATAAAACACAACATTAAGTACAAAGAGTAATAACAAAAGAGAAATTAAAAAGTACTGTAATGAACAACAAACATGGAAGAAATATTAATTTTATTACTAATGCAATAATACATTAGTATTATGTGTTAGACTGACTCATACACTCATGAACCATACGCTGAACTTGAAGATGATCAACATATGACAAAATAATTAATATACTACAATGATGAAAAATTAACAATGAATAACCAAATTTTTATTACCAACACAAAAAGCAAATAAAAACACTAATCAAAGTGATAGTTAATATAAAAAGCTTGTTATATATTTAATAGCACATAACATATAAGCAATTTAAAATTATTGAAAAAAATAAAATAATAAAAGGGAATAATAAAACAATAAACAAGCAAGAACACCTTCAATTTTCTAAAAAAAATCTTCCATTCACTGTACAATCCAGTTGATTGTTTCAATATCTCATCCAATGAATTAAAATAAAAAGGAAGTACAGTGCCAACCCACTTTTTCGTGCTTCATTTTCTCATGGATTTCTGCAGAACATATTTTTTCTGTTTCCGGGGGAAATTTCACCAATTTGCAAATTTTTCTATGGGCCTTATCTCTAAAATTATCACTAATTTGCTTTTTTCATATTAAATTAGGAAGTGAACTGTTAAAATGGGCAGTTATAAGTGTTTTTAGAGGGGTTTTGCTATCCCTGCAAAACAGTGAGATAGCACTGTAAGCCATTTGATGTGAAAACTTTTCCTTTGAGCAAAATTAGTGTTGGATGTTTTACCTTTCCTTCGAAACAGCTGTGTCAATAAGTTTCAGAAAATTTTATTTTTTCAGATTTTTTTGGCTTTGAAATTATTCAAATTTACTGAAACCTTACATATATCTTGATTTCTGTACACCATCTCCAGTCATTAAAACCACTAATAGGAATAGGAAAAGAAAAATTAACTCAAAATCAAGGAGTTCTCAAAAGGGACTGAAATTGATAAACAAACCTCCAACGGCTAACATCGATAACTTATTGATCAAACCAGGAACTGAGGAACAAAAGCCAACAACCTCAGCCACAAAAAGTAGATATGATAGCCAGAAAACTTGAAAACCACAGCACTTAACATATTAAATCTTAACATTATTGTTTGTTTGTTTTTATGGAGTTTTTACATTGCATGGAACCAGTGGTTAATCAGCAACGGGACCAACAGCTTTACATGACTTCCGAACCACGTCAAGAGTGAACTTCTATGACCATAAATACACATCTCTAACCCCTCAATGGAATGCCCGAGAATCGAACTCATGGCCATCGAGGTGGCAGGCCAAGACCATACCGACCACACCACTAAGGCGCTTTAACATTATTGTGAAAGTAATAACTGCTCTGATGAGGTATGCCAAATTTAACATTATACAGATTCACATTAAGCAATATTAGAACACACTTTACCGCCAATAATTATTTGGATAAAGTAGCTCTTGCCCTTAAGACCTGGGCTAAAAAATCAGTATGCTGCACCCCAGGCCAGGGAAAGTCTGAGGTCGGCCAATTTAAGAAAAAAAAAAAAAAAAAACATAATTGGAGAGGAAGATATGCTAATGCACAAGGTGTAAGTAAAAAAATTCTTTAAAATTTTCCGTAACTCCTACGAGAAGTTAAAATGACTATTTATAACCCCTTGTGGGACCTCTTTTACAAAATCATAAACTTTACCATTATACATGTTTTCTCTAATAAAAAATATATTTTGTAAAATTATAATTACAGCTCATACAATATGAAAACAGATAAGAACTAAATTCAGTAACAAATTCTGAGTATATTTCCTGTAAAATATTTTCGTAAATTTACTGAGATCAAAGATGTATAACTTCTTTGGATTATACATGTCTCTCCTAATATTTCTTTGCACTTTTCTTTGCAAAATTACAATTTTGAATGACATACTATCATAAAAGATAACTAAAACCAACAGCAACCCTTGGTATGTATAGTATTTATGAGCAAATTCATAAAAACAACCCTTGAGATGCCTGCTCCCCTGACTTGGCTAGTTAGTCTAAGAGTTGCCATTAAGTGAATTTATGAGCTATAGAAGTAATGGCACCCCTCTCTTGCCCAATCCCCCAAAATCAATAGCGTGTAATGCTGATGCTCACCATGAGTGGGCCCATCCACCACCGAAACCCTGTTATTGCTACTCATATTAGGGGGTCCATGCACCAAGGGTTAAACCTTAGGACCCGGGATAATATATTGATATGCAGCACCCCATGCCGGCAAAACTTTGAGGTTGGCAAATTTACGAAAAAAACATCAATGGAAAGCAGAAGTTGAAAATAACTATTTACAACCCCTTGTGGGGCCTCTTTTACAAAAAAAATGATATTGTTAGTATACAATAAAGTTTTGTACATACTTACCTGGCAGATATATACTTAGCTTAGGTCTCTGACGTCACGACAGAAAATTCAAAACTCGCGGCACACGCTACAGGTAGGTCAGGTGATCTACCTTACCCGCCGCTGGGAGGCGGGTGTAAGAACCAGTCCCCCTTTCTTGTCAGGTTATTTTCTTCCACCTGTCTCCTGAGGGGAGGCTGGGCGGGCCATCAATCGTATATATCTGCCAGGTAAGTATGTACAAAACTTTATTGTATACTAACAATATCATTTTTGTACATGAACTTCCCTGCCAGATATATACTTAGCTGATTGACACCCTTGGTGGAGGGAAAGAGACACATACTTACTTAGAAAGTAGGGACAACACATGTTAAAGGAATACATAATATAAACCTCTGGTTCTTACCTGATTTAGGCAGAAGACTTGATAGTTACTGTCTATTAGTCTGCGTTGCCTAAAGAGTCTCAGCGAGGGCGTGACCTATGGCTGAAGAACTCTTTGGGTCTACCAATGGGAACTGAGTCCACTTACTTGGCAGAATCCAAGCAGGATCTGGTCAATGGGGATCAACCCGCTTACATGCCAGAGCCTATCACTACCAATTGCAAGGAGCCTCAAGCACAACCGATCACCTAACCAAATACTAACATTAGTATACGAAAGAAGGAGCTGCCTCCTGCAACCTCCTTCGTACAACCAAAAACTCAAACTTAAAACTAACAGGGAAAAAGGATTAAAAAGGATGTGTTTCAGCTCCCTGCCCCAGCACTGAATCCGCCGATACGTAAGGGCCTAGCCCAAAACACTTATCATACGTAATCGATACGTCCCTTAGGTAGTGATTAGAGAAGACTGATTCACACCTCCAAAAAGTGGCCTTCATAAGGTTTTGTAATGACAAATTCTTCTTGAAAGCCAAAGACGTCGCGATGGCCCGTACTTCGTGCGCCTTGACTTTCAGAAGGTTAAACTGTTGCTGATTGCAAGAAGTGTGTGCTTCTCTAATAATATTCCTGATAAAGAATGAGAGTGCATTTTTAGATAAGGGCCTACTGGGGTCCCTTACAGAGCACCAGAGATTGCTCTCATTAGCAGCAAGTCTTTTCTTCCTCTGAAGATAATATTTCAGGCTTCTCACCGGGCAAAGAGATCTCTCCTCTTCTGTCCCAACTAAGGAGGATAAGCTTTTGATTTCGAAGCTCCTGGGCCACGGCGAAGAAGGGTTTTCATTCTTGGCTAGGAAAGCCGGAAGAAAAGAGCAAACCGCGGAGCCTCCTTGGAAACCTACCTCACCTTCTAGAGCCTGCAGCTCGCTGACCCTCTTCGCTGACGCTAACGCACAGAGAAAAAGTCTTCATCGAAAGGTCTCTGAACGAAGCAGCATGGGGAGGTTCGAACCTTGAGGACCTCAGGAAGAGCAGCACGACATCAAGATTCCAGCTAGGCACTAAGGAGGAGGTTCTTTTAACCGTTTCAAACGATCTGATTAAATCATGGAGGTCCTTGTCCTCAGATATGTTTAATCCTCTATGACGAAAAACTGAGGAAAGCATGCTCCTGTATCCCTTGATGGTGGAGACAACCAACCCGCATTTTTCCCTCAGGAAGATAAGGAAATCTGCAATCTGAGGTCACAGAAGGTACTGGAGGAGGAGGAAACTTTATGAGTCCTTTGCACCAGCGTCGAAAAACATCCCACTTCGACTGGTAGACTCTAGATGTGGAAGGTCTACGTGCATTGGCAATAGCCCTTGCAGACTTTGCCGAAAAGCCCTTAGCTCTGACGAGACTCTTGATAGTCTGAATCCAGTCAGACTGAGAGCGGGGAGGTTTTTGTGAAACCTGTCGAAGTGGGGCTGTTTGAGCAGATCGACTCTTAGAGGTAGGGATCTTGGGACATCCACCAGCCATTCCAGTACCTCTGTGAACCAGTCGTGGGCGGGCCAGAACGGAGCTATCAACGTCATCCTTGCTCCCTCTGATGCTGCGAATTTCCTTAACGTTTCCCCTATAATCTTGAAAGGCGGGAACGCGTAAAGATCCAGATTCCTCCAATCCATCAGGAATGCATCTATTGCCACTGCTCTTGGGTCTGCAATAGGGGAGCAGTATAGATCTATCCGCGCATTCCTGGAGGTCGCAAATAGATCGAGATGGGGCCTGCCCCACGTCCTCCACAGCTCCTGGCATACGTCCGCGTGCAGAGTCCACTCTGAGGGAAGGACTTGATTCCTTCTGCTTAGCAGATCCGCTCTGACATTTCTTTCTCCCTGTACGAACCTGGTGAGAAGCCTTATGTTCCTTTCCTCTGACCACAAGAGGAGCGATCTCGCTGTCTCGTACAGGGAGAAAGAGTGAGTCCCCCCCTGTTTCCGAATGTAAGCCAGGGCTGTAGTGTTGTCGGAGTTGATCTGAACATATTTCCCTTTTACGAGGGGTTCGAAGGTCTTGAGAGCTAACCAAATCGCTATTAGCTCCTTCTTGTTGATGTGCCAGGACACCTGATCCCCCATCCAGGTGCCTGACACTTCTCTCGACCCGAGAGTAGCTCCCCAACCTTTGTCCGAAGCGTCTGCATACAACACTAGGTTGGGGTTCCGAACCTGCAAGGAAAGGCCTTCCTTGAACAATAGAGGGTCTAGCCACCAACGTAGATCCTCCTTTATCTCTTGCGAAATCTTGAACGCAAAGTCCAGACCTTGAGATTTCCGATCCCAGTTCCTCGTCAGGAAGAACTGTAGGGGTCTGAGGTGCAACCTTCCTAGAGAAAACGAATTGCTCCAGCGAGGAGAGTGTCCCCAACAGACTCATCCACTCCCTCGCTGTGCATACATCTTTCTCTAGAAAGATTGCTACCTTCTCCAAACCTCGGGTTATCCTCTCTGGGGACGGATACGCCCGAAAAACCTGAGAAGCCATCAGAATCCCCAGATAGATACGCTCTTGACTGGGGATTAGCTGTGACTTCTCGAAATTCACTAGCAAACCCAGAGAAGCTGCTAGATCCAACGTCACTCGTAAGTCCTCCAGACATTTCTCCTTGGATTTGGCCCTGATAAGCCAATCGTCCAAGTAGAGGGAAATAAATCCTCACTCCCTCGAGATGAAGCCACTGGGCAACGTTCTTCATCAGTCCTGTGAATACTTGGGGGGCCGTGGAAAGGCCGAAGCATAGGGCCCTGAACTGAAAAACGTTCCCTCCCCACATGAATCTGAGATATTTGCGAGAAGAAGGATGGATCGGTACATGGAAGTAAGCGTCCTGAAGGTCCAGCGACACCATCCAGTCCCCGGGACGAAGAGCTGCTAAGACTGATGACGTCGTCTCAATAGCGAACTTCCTCTTCTTCACAAAGACATTCAGGGCGCTCAAGTCCAGAACCGGTCTCCATCCTCCTGAGTTCTTGGGAACTAGGAACAGACGGTTGTAGAACCCCGCTGAAAGAGGGTCCTGAACCATCTCTATTGCCTCTTTCTCTAACATCAGCTCTACCGCTAGAGCGAGGGCTTGATTCATTAGTGGGTCTTTGTATTTGGCCACCAGTGCCCTTGGAGTGGTGGTCAAGGGTGGTCTCGAGATAAAGGGAATGAGGTATCCCCTCTTGATGATCGCGAGGGATCAGTTGTCCGCCCCCTTTCGTGCCCAGACATCTGCAAAGTTCAGAAGTCTGGCACCCACAGTTGTCTGGAGGACACCCGAACTACTTCTTGGCCTAATAGACCGGGAGAAGGTCCTTCCTCTTCTAGGTGGTCTCGAACCTCTGGAGGAAGAAGAGCGAGACGAAGGTCCTCCTCGAAAGGGTTCTTGCCTACTTGAGCCTCTTTCTTTGTCTTCTGCTGAAACGAAGGTTTAGGAATTCTAGCCGAGCGAGCTAGCACATCCTGCGTCGCTTTTGCTGATAAAGAGCTGGAGATATCATTAATAGTCTTCTTGGGGAAGAGTTGCGGGGAAAGCTGTGAATACAGCAAGGAAGCTCTCTGTGCGTGAGAAACCGCCTTGGTAAGAAAAGAGCAGAAAACGGCCCTCTTCTTTACCACTCCTGCACCAAAAAGTGAAGCAATTTCCCCGGAACCGTCTCTCACTGCCTTGTCCATGCAAGACAGAACTGCGTGGAGGTCTTCAGGCGAAAGAGTGTCTTGCTCTTGAGTCCTCTTAGCCAACACTCCAAGGGTCCAGTCAAGAAAGTTAAAAACTTCTAAGACTCGGAACATTCCCTTCAGAAGGTGATCCAACTCGCTCATACCCCACGTCGTCTTCGCAGAATTCAGCGCCGAGCGACGTGCGGAATCAACCAACGAAGAGAAGTCCGAGTCTGCAGAAGAGGGAAGAGTTAGACCCAAGGGCTCTCCTGACTCGTACCAGAACCCATCTTACCCGTCAGCTTGGACGGGGGAAAAGAAAAAACTGTCTTGCCTTTCTCTTCTTTTGAAAGCAACCAGTCGTCAAAGTTCTTCATAGCCTTCTTCATAGACACTGCAGGCTTCATCTTAACGACTGAAGACTTCTTAGCCGTATTGGTCGTTGAAAATAAGGACGGAGGAGACGGAGGAGCAACGGCCGAAAGAGACTCCCCAAAATCTTGCAAGAGGAGGTCTGTAAGTCTCTTATACGAAGAAACCGAAGCATCCTTGGGCAAATCTTCCTCCGAATCAGCAACAAATTCTTCCGAAGAATGACGTCTAGAAGCTCTACTGCCCGGAGGAGAGCTAATCCTTGGAGAGCGCCTGTTCGGAGAGCGCCTACTGGAAGAAAAACCACTGGGAGAGCGCTTACACGGGGAGCGCCTACTTTGAGAGCGCCTCCCAGGAGAGAGCCTACTAGGAGAGCGCCTAGTTGGAGAGCACCTACTAGGAGAGCGCCTACTTTGAGAGCGCCTCCCAGGAGAGAGCCTACTTGGGGAGCGCCTGCTAGGAGAGCGCCTACTTGGGGAGCGCCTACTAGGAGAGCGCCTACAAGTGGAGGCCCGTCTGTCGGAAACAGATTCTAACTCCACAGAAGAGCGTCTGGATAAGGGAGAGCGCCTATCAGGCTCTCTGCGCCTGCTAGGCTCTTGGCGCCTGCCATCCTCAATACGCCTGCCAGGCTCTTGACGCCTGCCATGGGGAGAGAAAACATCCACAGATGAATCCCTGTCAGAAGCGCGGCGCTTACAAGGCTCTGAGCGCCTATCCAATCGGGAGTGATCTAACGGAGGAGAAAAACTTCCGTTGCCGCCTACCAGGCTCTTGGCGCCTACTAGGCTCTTGGCGCCTACTAGGCTCTTGACGCCTACTAGGCTCCGAGCGTCCGTCAAAAGGAGAGTGGCCACCAGGCGAAGAACTCTTCCTTCGCTCCTGACGAAAACGAGGCTCTTGACGTCTGTCAAGCTCTTGACGCCTAACTGAAGAGGAGCGGAAATCCTGAGGAGAGAGCCTGTCTGGCTCCTTACGCCTTACATGCTCACAACTCTTGCTGGGAAGAGAGGAGAGCCTACTCGGAGAAAGATCCCGAGCTCCAGCCTGCACTTCTGACCTCCTACTAACAGGCTCAAAAGCTTTCTAGCCAAAGGAGATTTAGCCGAAGGAACGTTCTTAGACTTCTTCACCGGAAGTGAGGCGTCCTTCCGACGATGAGAAGTCCCGGCAATAGACTCCGCTAAAGCCGCAATCTGCGCCTGCAGACCCGCCAGGATACGCGCAGGAGATCTCTTAAACTCCTCTACAGGGGACGAAGTCCGAGAGCGAACAGGAGAAGCGTAACCGGACGAAAATCTTGGTTCTCTTGCGTTCCACTTCTGGCTCTTCCGCGAAGGATTCGGGGCTGGAAGGAAGGGCGCAAGGATCCTTCCAGGGCCTCTTGAGAGGGCGAGACGACTCCGATGCGCTCCATCTACGCTGAGGAGAAGGCGACGAAGATGACGAGAAGCACTGGCGCAATAACTCCTTCTTGGTTCGATCCAAGGCAGCCTGGGAACGAGCAACAGGAACTGCGAGGGGACGCCTGACCGGTGGGGGTTCTCCCTAACTTCCTGCGGCTTTCGACTTTCCCTCCTCCACTGGGGAGTCTGGAAGAGGTCTAGGCCTGGAAGCGTTAGTGAGCCGGTCAGACGCACCCTCCACTGCACTAGGGGCACTGCACTGATCACTTGCACTATCATCACTCTTACCTTGTCGAGAGCGAGCGAGGCTCTCTTTACTCCTGATTGAGGCTCTCCAGAAGCAACTCCGAAAACGAATCTTCGGGTTCAAAGCTGGGCGCAGGGGCTGAAACTGGAGAAGGAACTACTTCTACTACAGGATTCTCAGCGTCAACTTCACTCACCCTCGATCTACTAGAACTCTTTGAAGAAGCCTTGCGCACCCTATCCTTCTCTAACTTTCTCACATAAGAAGAGAGAGCCTTCCAACCATCCTCATCCAAATTCTCACACTCTTTGCAAGGGTTAATAAAAGAGCATTCATTCCCTCTACACGACGCACATACCGAGTGAGGATCTAATGCAGCTTTAGGAAGCCTAACTTTACATTCCTTCTCTGAACAAACCCTAAATAAACTAGGTTTCTTAACTTCAGAATCATCCATGATTATAGATATGTAAGAGAAATCCAAAAGAAAAATCCAAAAAACAGTCCAAAAAGCGTATGCCAAGCCAACAAACAAAGGGTACTTCACCAAAATCCAAATCGTCGGCAACGAGAACGAATTTTAACTATCGTAAGGACTGAACAACAGGTGTTGTCCAGCCGGCGACAGAAAATAATCTGACAAGAAAGGAGGACTGGTTCTTACACCCGCCTCCCAGCGGCGGGTAAGGTAGATCACCTGACCTACCTGTAGCGTGTGCCGCGAGTTTTGAATTTTCTGTCGTGACGTCAGAGACCTAAGCTAAGTATATATCTGGCAGGGAAGTTCATGTACAAAATCATAGATTTTACCAACTTGTATATATTTTTTGTAACAATTTTATTTTATTTTATTTTGTAAAATTACAATTATAGCTCACACAATATAAAAACAGATAAGAAATAAAATCAGTAATAAAGTCTTAGCATATTTGTTGAAAAAGATTAAGGTCAATGTACCGAGAACGAAGATTCAGCAACTTTTTTTATTTGTATATGTTTTTTCTAATATTTCTTTTCACTTTTTTTTGCAAAATTACATTTACGACTGATATACTATCATAAAAGACAAGACCAAAAACCAACAGCAACCCCTTGGTGTATTTATGAGCAAATTTACAAAAAAATGTTGTGAGACAAAAACGCATTACATTCTCCTTCAAGTCAAAAGCAGAAATAATGTCTTGAGACACCTGACTCTTGATATTAACACATGTAAAATTTGCCATTAGTGTATTTATGGGCTATAGAATATTTGGCACCTCTTTCCTGCCTGATTCCATCCATATCGATGCCACGTAATATTGTTTATCTACAGGATCAATCCGTCCACCACCCCAAACCTGTTACTACTACTCCCGAGGAGCAATCAGTCCATTAAGGGTTAAAAATCCAAAACTGAGATGTATGTGCATGATACATTTCAATAATTTGAAATAGATCAAATTTACAAAATAATAATAATAAATCCCCTACAAATATACAAAATCAGACTTATACAAACAAAACTTTAAAGGTTAGCACAATTTTCAGTGTAAAAGTTTAATAAACCTGTGTTAGCTGTAATATATAATTAAAACGTGACATATGAACCTCACATAAATACATATTCCTAATTAAATATAAATCTGATGTCCACAACACACATATACGCAAATCCAACCCAATGAGAATTAAGTTTAGTTTCACTTTCAAATCCCTAGATAGACAATAGGTACTGCCAAATACATATTGTACACCATAAAGCAATACAAAACAAATATTTATACTATCAATCTTCAATATCCAACAAAAACTATTCATACAGAATATCACATTCAGCGCTTGCACAGATGATGAACCAAAGTAAAACTACAATGTAAACATTATGAACTGTAATCCATACCTGCTTGGCTTCCTGCATAGCAGAGTTTCTCTTCATGATAGCTTGAAGAGCAACATTGGTGCGGGTTCGAGGACGGGATTGATTAGGACCAGGTCCCATTGATGGTTGTGACTGAACTGTGGCAGGATTTTGTAACTGGTTGACAGGCCCTACTACTTTGATTATCATGCCACTTCCTGAAAAATATATAACCAATGTTAACCTGAATAAAATCCTCAATGAAAATTACAGAATGTCCATAAATATTGTAATCACTTAAGAGCAATAAATAACAAAAAGAACAAAGCTCAACAGGCAATGATAAAATAAATCTACCACCTACCACCTATAGGGTGGTAGCTGAAGCAAAGTGCCTTTCATGATGCACTGCAGAAAATATTTGAAGGGTACCATTGGCCACTGCAGCATTGGTTCTGCCTTTTGCTAAGAAATATTTCAAGGAAACCTCAGCAAAAGTTTTTCAATAACAATTATCTGATTGGTACCATCTATAATTATTGCATGAGTTAATAATTAATGAGTAACAACTATCATATACCATATTATTGTTATTATATTATAAAGGATTAGTTTATCCAGACCTCTGAGCCTAATAACGGCTCTTCTAGGGATGGTTTTCAGGAATTAATTGTGGAAAAAAAATAAGACTATTTATATTTAGGAAACCAGTTTTACTTAGGAACATGATGAATCTACTAAATAAGAAATCTTTGCCTTCAGCAAGAATGCCTTTTAATGTTGGGTTTCAAAATTATATGCTCTTTAATGGTTCCAAATTGGACAATCAACTAATAATTGTTGTATGGGCTATACATAGTCTTGTTAACACAACTTCAGCTCTTTCTTTTTGAGATGATGACATCCATGAATTAACTTCACTTTTTATATTTCTCAGTTTGTTTTTAGTTGGCACTGATGTCCAATTTGTTGGCCAGTCTTGATATATTAAAGGCTTAATAAAGGTTATCCAGTCTGATACTGGGGCATGTGTCATTGCTGATGGAATAGTGCAAGCTAATTTGGCAGCTGTATCTGCTTTTTCATTTCCTTCAATTCCCACCTGCTGGAATCCAACATATTTTTATGAATAGTCCTGACTGAATAAGTTGATGTATTTTTATTTGGATTTCTTGTACTAGGTGAATTGGAGACTTGTACTTGTTTATAGCATCAACAGCACTTTGTGAGTCACTGAAAATTTTATTGGAAATTGCTCTCTTCTAAGATATTATGTCTAGTACTATTTGTATGGCTGAATTCTGCAGTGCATACTGATGATATTGGGGGAAGACTTATTTTGACTAATTTATCTTTTGAGAATCCTGAAGCTCCTACTCCAGTGTTGTTTTTTTATCCATCTGTATAGATCATAATTGATCTCCTTTTCTTCTGATGTTTTAACGCATGATGGCGGTACATCTCTGTGCTTGCCGCATTTCATTTTAAAAGATATTATAGAGCAGTACATATTTTTACTCTTTTCAAAGCCCAGGGTGGTGGGACTTCTATTGTTGGATGGAAAATTAATGTAATATTAGTATGTGAATTCATTAAATATTTGGTCCTTTGTGGGTAAGAGCTGGCACTATGGTTTCCAAATCTTTGATTATAATTCAAGAGGTTCTATAACACAGATGTCAATGTTAACATTAACTTAATGCCTTCTCCAGCTATCACTAGTAAAATGTGACCCATATTTCAGTTTGTGACAGAAACCCTTCAGTCCTCAGCTACATTACTTCCCATAAAATTTACATCCATAACCCTCTGACCTCAGCCTGTCTGTCCTACTTCTCTAAGTTTGCTTACTCCCAATATATTTTACCCATTGGTAGTAGTCTACAATGTTATCCCAGAAATCTGGTTAATCATTCACTAAAAATAATAAAGCACACAAATTATTCACACTTTTGTGCCTTGCCTTGAATAGTCCATTTTTTAACACTTTAAATGATTTTGTTCATAGTTATGATTCATTTTATGTAATAAATGACAAAATTGGCCACATTTATAGCTATATCAAGCCTACAATTGTGCATGTGCGCACATATAGTGCAAAGAATACTTTTGAAGAGTAGAGTTCTTAGCTGACTGCTCAAGACCTATTCTGATAAGACATGTAAATGATAACTGACCACTTGCCTAATGTTCAACTCTACATTCAACATTATATTTTTCAAGTGCCCATCCACAGGATCATTCATAAGAACAAAGATAGATGACTGTAAATGAACAATGAAATCTACTATTAATAACAACTTTTTGAATCATGCACATGTAAATTAGGGTGTGCCAATTTTCTTAACTTGCAAAAAATCAAATTTGGTAGTGAAATTATAGTGCCTTTTTACACCTAAATGTGAGATATGTAAGCAAAAGTAAATTAAAATAACCCTATCCTACTTCAATTTTATCCTAAAGTTTCATTATTATTTGGGTTACTCCTTCGAGAACAAAATTCCATGGACAGAAGGAACTATACGGATAAGGAACTCATCAATGACATCATACCCAATCTTCTGCACCAATGGACAATAGCTGATGCACTATTCAAATCCCCCAGGGATCATTCAGTGTCGAACAGTTGGGCTAAAACTTAAGGGACTGTGGTAAAAAGTGGTTCAGGTATCAATTTGTAAAGGAAACTTGGCAAGGAAAAATGTCGTTATACACTCACTTGATACACTTTTGATATTTTGAGCTGCAAATGTTTCATGGTTTTGTGTTCAAAAACAGATTGTTCTCCCTCTTGTAGGAGAGAAAATCATTTCCACATTGATTGCTGTTGCCCTTATGAAAAGATGCCTGTTTTAGAGCTAGATTTTATGAGGTCACAGAGGACAAAGGCAGAAGGAAGGAACTTGTCAGACAGAGGGAAGAAAAGAAAGGAATAAAAGAATGAAGAAGTCATGCGACGAGAAGACAAGCACTGCCATGATGTTTATCAGTTGTTTGAGGGTTCTTCTAAAGAAGATGAAGTATCATCAGATGATAGTTCTTAAGTAACTTCTGAAGCTTTGCCAAAGAAAGGAAAATACAACGCAAGAGACATTTCAAACATTGCAATCGCTAGTATTCGACACCACACTGGACTCCATGAGGCTGTGGAAATTGCTATCGCCGCTTGGACAGATGCAGGCCTCATCTGTCAAAGGTATTTATCCTTGGTTATAGATTATAATAACATTAGAAGAGCAGAACAAAAAATAATGAATGAGATATCTGATCAGTAAGAAAAAGAATTAAAGGAAGGCGGACACTCCTGCCTTTTGTTTGATGGAAAAATGAATGAAACCAAAGTTCTGCTAGAAGTAGAGGGAATAATCAGCAAATTTCCAAGTCTAATCAAAGAACACTACACTGTCTGTTCTGAGCCTGGTGGTTGGTTTTTGTTTTGCTCTACACCTGAAGCTGAAGTGGAAGGGAGGAAACTTGCAGAGATAATAGCTGATAACATATTATGATGGCTTCAAGAGAGAGGACTTGAAAATTCACTGCAGGCTATAGGTGGAGATTAAACTTCAGTGAAAACTGGCTGGAACGGAAATGTAATTAATTATTTAGAGAAAAAACTTGTAAGAAGTCTTGTATGGCTATAAGTGAGCTGCCTCTTCGTCACCTCATTCGGGAACTTGATGGTCCTACAAAAAGCCATAATAAGTGGTCAGATCCCCTCGGCAACATGCAGGATGACGTAACACATTTACAAATAAATTAAAAATTTCCGAAGGTTGATGTAGGTCCTCCCATTCCATTGTTACCTAAAGAAGTTGTCAAAGACTTCAGCACAGATCAGTCCCATGCTTATCATATTGCTCAAACAATAAGATCAGGAAAAGTACCTCAGTCACTGGCTCTGTTGGAGATTGGATCTGTCAGTCACAGCCGTTGGTTAACTACAGCTCTACGCTTCTGCAGGATCTGGATTTCTAAACACGAATTGAAGATACAAGCACTGAAGAATTTGAGGTTAATTATATATTATTGGTGTTTATCTTCCCAACTTGTTTAATGTGGCTCAATTCTAAGTGGGTAGATGGTCCCAGTCACCTGTTGTTTCAGTTGAAGCTTGTAAGAACACAAAGCAAGTTGGTGAGAGACATTGTATTATCTGTAGTGAGGAGCTCCACCTGGTATGCTCGATCAGAAGCAATGTAGCAAGCCATAGCTGAAGCTATAGAAATCATCCTAAGAATTACAGGTACTCCATTGGACAATGACCAGTTGGGAGACTGCTCATATACTCAAAGAATAGTTGCCCAGTTATATGTCAATGCCATAAAACTGTCAGACTTGCTTGATTTGAATTCTGAAGTCTTGGAACCACCATTGACAACATCCTTAACTAGTAAAGATTTAAAGAACTTCAAAGACACACCAATGCAAGTACCAAAGTGGTCTTCACACACACAGTGTTGAAAAATGTGTTACAATGGTCACCGAAGCCACAAGCCATGTTTACAGTCACAAAAAATGAGAAGGTTACATTAAAGCACAAGTAGCAAGCTGGCAACTGCTGGAAAGAAACAACAGTAAGGACATGAAGACTTTGGCCACTTTCAAGTAGTATACTGTTGTACATTATAGAATATATGAGGCTTGAAATAGTACAATGCTAGTGAATACCAATTTTGTTAAGAATCCTCAGTATATATGCAAATTTGAAACTCATTTTGATATAGGTAAGAGGGATTTGAAATTACTTTTCATACCAGAATATTGTTCTGTATGTCAAAAGACAACAATAAATTACTACCAAAATGAAAGAATCTTATTTTTCCTTTTTAACCCCCAAAATTGACACACCCTAATGTAAATGCTTACCTTGCTCTCTTGAGTCCTTGGCTTCAGGTGTCAATGGTGATTTGTCAGCTGGCTCTGCTTGATCTTGTTGCTGATCTCGTGTTTCTCTGGCACGTTCCAGTGACCCCTGAGGCTTCAAGATCCCCATTTTTCCTTTTTTTCCAGACTGTTTTTCCTAAGGTATGGAAACTGGGATTACCTTGACTGTCTCCATATCAACATGTCCATCTAGTTCTTCTCTTATCTTGTCATTTTATTTCATACAACTCATCAACAATGGCTATTAGAACAATATAAAGTGTAATTTCTTTCCTTACTAGTCAGACCTTCTATAAAATTGTCTTAGTTTCTTAAATTAGTTTACAAGCATTCTCTGAACTTGCTTCTAAAAATTTCTGCATTAAAGCTATTATAACATTACAGAAAGTATATCCATTGAGAATGGAACATAAGAAAAACTTATGTGACTAATAAATTATAATTCTCATTAAGCAACAATTCAGTCAAAAGAAGAAACATGTTGAGACATTCTACAGTATATTATAAAACCCCACAAGATTTACAGCATAAATCTCACCTGAGGTTTGGGCTGCAAGGACAGTTGCTCTAAAGCTCGTACTTCATCCACTGGAGGACTCGTGTGCTGCATAGGTTCAAACCTTATACCACCAGATGACGAGTTATCACTACCTTCGCGAATCTGTAAGAGTAAGCAGAGTTTTATTTGCCTAAAAATGAAAGAATTTCTTCTCAGAAAGCCTTTACAAAAACAATACGACATTTTATACCTAACAAAACCTGAACATAATAATCACCTCTTTCTATAGTGCTCTTGAAACAAAGAAGCCAAATCCTACGATGGAACTATTATTTACCAGATAATCTACCATCAGGATCTTATAATCTTGTAAAATCAGCTGATTTCAAAGATTCTAAAGTTTAATTTGTAATTTTCAAACATGTACATAATAGTAACAATAATAAAAACTGAATAAGGTGTTCCTGGCATGCTTAGGAGGTCAAGGGAAAAGTGATGTATCTTCTGCACTCTAGTAGTGCCCTGAGGCAGAGATTTTCCTGTAAAACTGAATAACCACTTCAACTTACACTTTTACTTTCAAGTTTATAGTTTATCCATAAACAAGACTAACTAACAAATAAGTCCAGTATATATACAGCTACACATTTACGAGCTACTGGAGAGTAGGTTACTTACTTTAATAACACAATTTCCATCTATACTTTGCTCTGCAAACCATTTGGCTATGTCAGTAAGTCTGGAAGCTCTGATAAGATTGTATTCCTCTGGACTTGGTTTTGAAAGCCCTTCACGGTATCTAAAAAGGAGAACAACACCTGATAAGATGCAGGTTATAACCTATCTTTTTACCATACTTCCTTAATCATGTTCTATATTAATCAGTACAACTGGAAAGGTTGCTCAGAAGAAAAAGAGCCCATGATGACATAAGACCAGTTTAATCTAACAATGACAACAAATACCTTTACAGAAATAGGCAATAAACTATGAACATTACAGTTACTAAACATGCAGTGCCACACTCACAATGAGAAAGTCACAAAACAGAAAGGGGTTCACAACATGAATTGAAATTTAAGTAATTTTTTAATACAGAACACAACAAATCATATACATAGCTAGGTAATGGAAAAAAGTTAAATAACAGGCATTCCAACGTGCATCGATAACTTACTTGTATTTACTAAGCATTTTCTGCAAAGGTTCAAATCCTTGTAGATCCCAATCCTCAGTTAAGGGTACATCAGTGTCTGTTGAAATAATTTTATATTAATAGCAATACTTATACAATTGTGTAAACTTTACCCATTCGTACATCACATACCCTTATTCTGATCTTACTCTAATTATTTATATCGTGAAATATGATATTGTTATGATACAATAAAGTTTGTTCATACTTACCTGGCAGATATATATATAGCTGTATTTTCTGAAGTCCGACAGAAATTCAAAAACTTCCGGCACACACAGTGGTCGTGCCAGGTTGGTTCGTACCCCATTCCCGCCGCTGGGAGGCGGGTATCAGGAACCATTCCCATTTTCTATTCATAATTTTTATTTCCACTGTCCCCTGAGGGGAGGTGGGTGGGTACTTAATTATATATATCTGCCAGGTAAGTATGAACAAACTTTATTGTATCATAACAATATCATTTTGTTCATGAAACTTACCTGTCAGATATATATAGCTGAATCCCACCGTTGGAGGTGGGAAGGGACAGAATAGAAGGATTTTGGGAAACAAATGCATGCAGATGATTTACATCTTGGTTCCACCTGTTAGCATTGCTGGCTTCGTGGTTATTGCCACGTAAGTCTGCTTGTGCTACTAGAGTTGCCAGCGAGGTAGAGACCTATATAGCTGGTGCACTCCAGATGATCTGTCAACAGGGGCGAGACCACGACGTGACTAGACCATATTGACCATACCATGAGGGCTAAGAAGTAAAATAAATATATATATAAAAATATATATCACCACCTGACCAACCTAGCCAAAGTTAAGGTGTGTTAACTAAGGCTTAAGAGTTAAGAAGTCACCGTTGTCGGCGACTCAACTACTAAATTAAGAGCTCTTCCTAACCATTTTCTACAGGATAGGATGAGTGGTACTACTTGCCCCCAAGATTGTGTCTGCAGACACGTATGGCCCTAGCGAGCAGCAGATCTCATATGCCATCTTCACATCTCGCAGGGAGTGTGAATTGAACACAGAGTTGCTTCGCTAAAACATGGTACTCAGGATGTTGCTGAGTGCCATGCTCTGTTGAAATGCTTCCGAGGCCGCGCCCTCACCTCGTGAGCATTCAAATCAAAAGATTTCAAATCTTTGTGCCAACACAATGAAGGAGCTTTTTTGAAAGAACTCCTTAACAATAAAGCCAGGGTGTTCTTCGATATGGGCAAGTCTGGTCTTTTCGGAACACTGCAGATTGTCCGTACGACTTCGACTTTCTTGAGTTTTATGTAGATAAAACTTGAGAGACCTGACAGGGCACAGGACTCTCTCTGGCTCCTGCCCAATAACTTGTGCCATCCTTGATTCCAAGCTCCTGGCCCAAGAACAAGACGGGTTTCCATTCTTAGGCCACAACGGAAGGCTTAGAGAACGCACCGCCTTGTGTTTCTCTAATGCCAAAACTTCTGACAATGGCTGAAAACCTCACTAACCCTCTTTTTGTCGTATCTAGGGTGGTTAGAAAAAGGTCTTTCTGATCACGTGCAAGAAGTTAACAGGTAGGAGATGTTCGAATGCTTTGACATCAAGAACTTCAGACTATGTCTAAGTTCCATATTGAAAGCTTCGATCTGGACATGCACAGTCAGTCAGTCTGTACTAAAGTCAGGTGACCGACCAGTTGACCAGTCAGACGAATCAAGGACAGCAAGGCTGTACCCTGAAGACCATAAGGCACTATTCTTCACTGAAGGATGAGTGTCTGGACTGCCTGGGCGATTCAAGCTAAGCAAACCTTGGGGTATGAACGCAACCCAACGTCGTTAGCGAATCAACTCCTGAGCCACTCCTGACTCGAGCTTCTGGTGCCAGGAGAAAGGAGCGAGGAGCAAAAAGGCGATTCAGTCCCGAAGGACGAATGCCTGACAGTCCAACCTGGTCTCATGTTAAACGATCATCGGGGGTGTGTAAACGCAACCGACTTCGTCAACAAGAAACTCAGGGCTACTATGTGTCTCCTGATCTCGCACGAGTGTCTGACTCCGAGAAAACAGGTGAGACAAAAAGTAGATGGTGAGTGAGTTTCGAGATTCCACAGAACTCAAAGATCGTGAAGGGCTTTGTTGTTTGACAGAAGCAAATCTCTGAGCCCAAAGGCCGTCAACAACATATTTGCGTATTCTTTAATAGTTGTGACTGCCAGCTTATCCCATTCTTCAAACGGAAAGGGAAGACGGCAATCTTATGCTGTCAACATCTCGATAGTCTGAACGTAGTTCAGACTCAGAGCGGAGAGGTTATAGGTACCTTTCGTGTTAAAGTAGACCGACTCTCTCGGAAAAGGTCCTTGGAAGGACGTGACCTCTGTGAATCTAGGATCTTGAAGGCCAACATGGGGCGATTAGCGTCATTGTCGCTCCCTGTGATGGTATAAATCATCTTATTACATTTCCTAAACGTTTGAAAAAGGGGAAAAGAGACTAAACATCCATCCCTGTTCAATATCATAGCGAAGAGATGTATGAAAGGACGTCCCTAAAGTCTCCATAACTCTCAACATACTTCTAAAGAAAGATTCCACTCGGAAGTCAGTAGTTGCTGCCGTCGATCGAGACGATTCGTACAGACTTTTGCAATCCTGTAACGAACCTCTAGAGGATCGTTATATTCAGCCTTGTTGTTATAATAGGCTCTTTCTCGTAAACCCGAACAGGGACCGAGAGAAGATACTTCCTAAGATATGAGAGAGCTGTGGAAGATCAGAGTTGATATGGACCACTGGTTCCAAAAACTCGTTTCCAGGACTGGAGGGACGACAGAATTGCTTCCACTTCTTTCAGATTATGATCCAGGACATCTGAAACCCTCTCCAGATGTCCGGCACCTTCTTTCTATCACCTCAAGTGATACTTAACGCACCGAGAGATGTTCAGAATCATTCCTAGATCTTTAATAAAAATTTCAGTTTCCCGGTAGGAAAAAACTGTAGAGGTCTGAATTGCAGTCTATTCAGGGAAAACAAACTTCTTTAGGAAGGAAATGGTCCCCAGCAAGCTCATCCATTCCCTCACACAGTATGTTTACTTCCCTAAAAAGGCTGCGCTTTGCCTAAGCAGGAGAGCATATAATAGTGAAATGTTGCGGTAGACTCGTAGTCCTATACCGTGCGGTAACGAGCACCGAAAGGAGTAAGAGATATCTCTGAGAACATAGTAAGGCAAAACGAATGCAATGTTTATTCATTCATGTAAGAAATCCCCTCAATCTTAGGCTAAAGTCCGTGATTGTAGGGCAGATACAGTTAGTCAGTCAATCCGCAGGGAGAGAGAGAGACGTAACTGCCAGCACAGAGATACGGTTAGTCAGTCAATCCCGCAGGAGAGAGAGACGTAACCTACCGCGCATGACAGCGAACGAGCTGGTACTGCCTCGTTTGGACTGGCGGAGAGGACAGTGACAGCAGCAGCTTACGATCGTCGTCTCTTAACTTTATGCCTAGGTTGCCAGCTACCCTATTCTACGAAGAAAAAATATAGGTCCGTAATTTTTAGCATAAAGAGACTCTCAAGCTGGTATATTTAAGCGAAACAGAAAACGCTAAATATATAGATGCGTTCGTGTCGTCATAACACTACCATACAACGGTAAAAGATAAATCGGAAACTCCTGGAAGGCTGCAGGGAGTAACGATTAAATGTCCTTAAAATAATAGACAATAGACCTCTCGGTTGCCATCCGAAGAGGTAACTACAGCAAGCGTATATGACTTGAACCAACCAGTAGTAAAATAACGCAAGGCAAAATATGATATTATATTGCAATAAAGTTTTTTCATACTTACCTGGCAGACATATATACTATAGCTGAATTTGGAAATACAGCTACATACATATCTGACAGGCAAGTTTCATAAACAAAACTCAAGAGAATTGAAGCGGACAGCTCAAGCTTCTTATGTTATTGGACATAAGCGTTCATTGACGTAGTCTACAAGTCTATTTCTTGTACGAGTCTGCGAATGATGAATGAGAGCTCTTCCGAATCTTGTCAATAAGAGCTTATCCGCTTACGCAATATAAAGTTAATGAGAAGTTTGTCAATGAGAACTAACCCATTAACGGGACAAAGAGATAATTTGTCAATGAGGGGATACCCACTTACTTGACAAAACGATAGTATATTGTCAATGGGGGAAATTCACTGAATTGACAAAACGTAATCCAGGAAGTCGAGCATTTTATTTTCGATTCCCGTCTCAAACGAGGAAGGGGCAAGAATCCTGTTAAGAGACGGCTTACGACAGGTAGAACGACGATGTTCAATTCGGCAGCGTAGTCCCGACTAGGAACTAACAAAATCTATCATCTGAAAAGCCCTTTCAGATGGGCTAAAAAGCTTGCAAAATTATCCTGGGAAGAGGAAGAAACTCTCCAACCAGCTTCCTCTCCCGTATCAAAATTTATTGGCAGTATGGCAAAGGAAGTCCTGTCTTGCGCTTTCCTCCTTTTGATGAGTGCCATTGCAAGAATCCTACTGAACGTTGCCGAGAGTCCTGACGTGCAGGACGTCGAGCTTTTACATAACCCATAGCTGCCTTACCGCAAAGTCTTGACTGCGGTAGAGCAAAAGAGATCTTTCCTTGAGCTTTCCATAACTCCATCCAATCCTGGACTTTACGAAAAGCAATATTACTGACAGAGACCTCTATAATTCACGAAACCCGTGGTCTTACTGGGTTTCGAAAACGAAGTTGCCTTTCACTTTAAGCTTCCTCCGAAGCACTGCTTACTTCACATTCTTCGCAGGCGATGTAGAAGGGATCACCGAAGTTAGGTAAAAAATCTTTAGGCCCAAATCAGCTTGAAGACTTCAACAGAAACGTTCAGCCAGGCGACACACCTGGCGTGCGCTGGCGCGCGCGCTCGGCGTCCACTGGCGAGCAGCGAGCACGCTCGGCGTCCACTGGCGAGCAGCGAGCACGCTCGGCGTCCACTGGCGTGCGCTCGGCGGCTCGGCCTCGGCGTCTACTGGTGCGCGCTTGGCGTGCACCCGCGCGCGCCTGGCGTCCATCCAGCCGAGCGTCAAAAAAAAAGCGTCACGCTCCTGACAGGCGTCAATGCAAGCGAAACTGCCTTCAGGGAAGAGCATTAGACATCTCGGAGAGAAAACCGACTGCACGAAGCAGTCTCAGGTGAAGGGTTGATCGTGTGAGAATACGCGGGGCGAGGGAACGCCTTCTTATTCTCACAGCAACAAAGCTAGGACGTCCGCGCTCAAAAGCGTCCTGCTAATATGACTTGCTTTCCCTTTTCTTTGTGGAAAGACGTACACGAGTTCA
>NC_087218.1:38951512-38961512 GCF_015104395.2 Macrobrachium nipponense | reverse complement strand
AAAGCAACAGATCCCAAGCTATAACCATTGAAGTGAGAACTCCACATCTTCAAGATGGGTGACTGACAAATGAAGAGGAGGAAGAGGTAAACCATGTCTTGCCACAATTAGGCACATACATACATACCAAACCTTTTTTGCATAACACCACTAGACAGAACTTGATACAGATAAATCACTCTTCCATGTCCCTGTTCTTCCAATGGCTGAAATCTTGAGACTCACTTTATATGCTGCAGAAATTGAGAGGGCCCCGATTTTTTGAGGTATCACTCTTACTTGAGATCCTTCCTCCTCAAAATACCCAGAACATGCTTGAAGAATAACCATCTGCAGGCAGTATATCATTGTATTCTTAAAAAGGTACTTTCTTTGCCAAGTGGTAGAAACATTCTGAAATCATACAACTGAAGATTTGAAGTCGTCTTGAGGGAGCATCAAACAGCGCTAACTGGGGAAAGATGGCCATCATCACCGCTGATAGTACTCTATGCAGGGTTAACAAACAGATGCCCAATCTCCACAGTGCTACCCCACTTTTTCATGGGGATGAGTTCTAGAACCCACTGCAGAAATACAAATTCCCCTCTGAAATGCTTATAACTGCCAAATACAGGCAGTCCCCGGTTATCGGCGGACTCGGTTATCAGCAATCCGGTTTATGGCATGCATCTAGCGCCATTACAGGCTGAGTTCCCATTATTGGCACCATAAGGTGTCTTATGGTGCCATAACATGCCTAACAGAGGCGCTGATAACCGGTTAACAGCGCCATAAGCGCCATAAATCGCCAGGTTTCAGTGAATGGCGGTTTTCGCTTATTGGCACCCCCTTAGGAATGGAACTCCCACCGATAACCAGGGACTGACTGTATTATGTACCCCTTAAACAAAAATGTTTATAACTTCCTCTTTTAAGAGTTCACTGCCTAATTTAACCCTTAAACGCCGAATGGATGTATTATATGTCGACTAAAATTCTGTCGGGTGCTTAATTGACGTACGATACGTCGACTACAAAAAGTTTTCTTAAATATTCGCGGAAAAATAGTTATAGGCCTATAGTTTGCAAAAAATTTTAAATTGCGCCTTGAGGGATGTTGGGAGTTCACGGATCAAGCTGTTGTTTTGTTTACTAGTGTTACCCAGGCACGCATGCGCGAATTTCTTCCTTCTCGCACTAAAAAGCATCAGCGACACATTTCAGAAATTCTTTCATCACTTTGTCGTAATTTTTGCACCGTTTTATATTAGCCGTTACAAAGAGTTTTATATATGAAAATGTGCACAATTTCATGTAGAATGCTACAATAAACAACCCATGGTTGTAGCTTTTATCAGTTTTGAAATATTTTCATATAATTCAAAATAAGTGCCAAAATTTCAACCTTCGGTCAACTTTGACTTGACCGAAACGGTAGAAAAATGCAATTGTAAGCTAAAATTCTTACAATCTAGTAATATTCAATCATTTGCCTTCATTTTGCAACAAATTGGAGGTCTCTAGCAAAATATTTTGATTTATGGTGAATTTATTTAAAAAAAAAAAAAAAAAAAAGTTTCCTTATGTTTGCGTGGTAACTGCCGAAAAAAAAAAATTCTTTTGTTAGTTTGTTGTAATGTTTGCACCGTTCTATATTAGCCGTTACATAAAGTTTTATATATGAAAATGTGCACAATTTCATGTAGAATACAACAAAAACAACCCATGGTTGTAGCTTTTATCAGTTTTGAAATATTTCATATAAATCACGGTAAGTGTAAAAAATTTCAACCTTTGGTCAAATTGACTCAACCGAAATGGTTGAAAAACATAACTGTGAGCTAAAACTCTGACATTCTAGTAATATTCAATCATTTACCTTCATTTTGCAATAAATTGGAAAACTCTAGCACAATATTTTGATTTATGGTGAATTTTTGAAAAACAATTTTTCTTTACGTCGGCGCGCGGTTACTGCCGAAAATCTCAGAAATTCTTTTGTCAGTTTGTCGTAATATTTGTACCGTTTTATATTAGCCGTTACATAAAGTTTTATATATGAAAATGCGCACAATTTCATGTAGAATACAACAAAATACAACCCATGGTTGTAGCTTTTATCAGTTTTGATATATTTTCATATAAATCACGATAAGTGCCAAAATTTCAACCTTCGGTCAACTTTGACTCAACCGACATGGTCGAAAAATGCAATTATAAGCTAAAACTCTTACATTCAAGTAATATTCAAACATTTACCTTCATTTTGCAACAAATTGGAAGTCTCTAGCACAATATTTCGATTTATGGTGAATTAAAAAAAAAAAAACTTTTTCCTTCCCTTCGCGCGCGATAACTCAGCAGAAAAAATAAGAAATTTTGTCGTCAGTTTGTCGTAATGTTTGCACCGTTTTATATTAGCCGTTACATAAAGTTTTATATATGAAAATGTGCGCAGTTTCATGTAGAATACAACTAAAAACAACCCATGGTTGCAGCTTTTATCAGTTTTGAAATATTTTCATATAAATCACAATAAGTGCCAAAATTTTAACCATCGGTCAATTTTGACTCGACCGAAATAGTCGAAAAACATAATTGTAAGGTAAAACTCTTATATTCTAGTAATATTCAATCATTTACCTTCATTTTGCAGGAAATTGGAAAACTCTAGCACAATATTTCAATTTATGGTGAATTTTTGAAAACAACTTTTTCCTTCCCTTCGCGCGCGATAACTCGGCAGAAAAAATCTGAAATTCTTTCGTCAGTTTGTTGTAGTGTTTGCACCGTTTTATATTAGCCGTTACATAAAGTTTATATATGAAAATGTGCACAATTTCATGTAGAATACAACAAAAAAACAACCCATGGTTGCCACAACAAGTGCCAAAATTTTAACCTTCGGTCAACTTTGACTCGACCGAAATAGTCGAAAAACACAATTGTAAGCTAAAACTCTTATATTCTAGTAATATTCAATCATTTACCTTCATTTTGCAACAAATTGGAAAACTCGAGACATATTTCGATTTATGGTGAATTTTTGAAGAAAACTTTTTCCTTACATCCGCGTGCGGTTACTGCCAAAAATCTCAGAAATTCTTTTGTCAGTTTGTCGTAATTTTTGCACAGTTTTATATTAGCCGTTACATAAAGTTGTATACATGAAAATGCGTGCAATTTCATGTAGAATACAACAAAATACAACCCATGGTTGTAGCTTTTATCAGTTTTGAAATATTTTCATATAAATAACAAGAAGTGCCAAAATTTCAACCTTCGGTCAACTTTGACTCGACCAAAATGGTCGAAACATGCAATTATAAGCTAAAACTCTTACATTCTAGTAATATTCAAACATTTACCTTCATTTTGCAACAAATTGGAAGTCTCTAGCACAATATTTAGATTTATGGTGAAATTTTGAAAAGACTTTTTCCTTCCCTTCATGCGCGGTAACTCTGCTGAAAAAATCAGAAGTTCTTTCGACAGATTGTCATAATGTTTGCACCTGTGGCGGCTCGTAGCTAAAATTAGTGGAGGTGCTGCTCCAGAAAACATTTAGCCTTGGTTTTAATATTATGTGAAAGGAAACGAACAGACATAAAAAGAAAATTTATTCAAAAACCTAATTGTTACACTTCAATAATATTTTAAAATCATCCCTGGCAAATTGAAAAACTATCGAAAATAAGAGCGACGCAAGAACACACCCATTTACAACAAAAGCTGAGACAAGACAGTACCGGCAGTCCATGCTCTCTTTTCCCGGCTTTCCGCCGCGGGAAGCCCTCCCCCTTTCTCCCCGCATTCGTATAATCATGTTGTGTTTAATGTAATTTGCATGGTTCTAGTGCGTTTGTATCACTGTGTGTAATGTTAAGTTCAGCACTCTGACGTAGTGATGAGTTTCTTCACATGCATGTCCATGTGTTTGTTTGTGTTCTGACGTTATGTGTGGCTGGCATCTGATGGGGGGGGGGGGGGGGGGGGGGGGGGGGGGGGCTGCAGTCTCACCGTTTTACATTAGCCGTTACATAAAGTGTTATACATGAAAATGTGTGCAATTTCATGTAGAATACTACAAAAAACAACCCATGGTTGTAGCTTTTATCAGTTTTGAAATATTTTCATATAAATCACGATGTGTCAAAATTTCAACCTTTGGTCAACTTTGACTTGACCGAAATGGTCAAAAAACGCAATTGTAAGGTAAAACTCTTACATTCTAGTAATATTCAATCATTTACCTTCATTTTGCAGCAAATTGGAAAACTCTGGCACAATATTTCGATTTATGGTGAATTTTTGAAAAACACTTTTTCCTTCCCTTCACGCGCGATAACTCGGCAGAAAAAATAAGAAATTCTTTCGTCAGTTTGTCGTAATGTTTGCACTGTTTTATATTAGCCGTTACATAAAGTTTTATATATGAAAATGTGTGCAATTTCATGTAGAATACAACGAAAAATAACTCATGGTTATAGCTTTTATCAGTTTTGAAATATTTTCATAAAATCACAATAAGTGCCAAAATTTCAACCTTCAGTCAACTTTGACTCGACCGAAATAGTAAAAAACTTAAATTTAAGCTAAAACACTTACAGTTTAGTAATATTCAATCAATTACCTTCATTTTGCAACAAACGGGAAGTCTCTAGCACAATATTTTTATTTATGGTGAATTTTTTTGTTTTAACTTTTTTTATGTCCGCATGTTACGATTTCATGCATCATTTTGTGATAATATTTTCTGTGTTGCTTTGATCATTTTACAATTTGTTATATAGCAAAATCATCGCAATTTAGTGTATAATATAACGGAAAAAAATTAACTCATTAGCTTTAACCGTTTTGCTCACAGCGCAATTTGTATACAATTATATATGAAAAAAAATTTTTGCGCTGCCATATATTCCAATATTTATATATGATAATGATATTTTTTTTCATTTCTGATGGTTACATACTAAACTTAAGGCAATGACAAAAAAAGGAGCCAAAAACGAACTCTTAATCTTAAAAACTAAGCGTGCTGTGATTTTTTGCAAAAAACTTTTTTTCCACTTTGGCGCTAACTCCCAAATGGCACTGGCATACTAGAGACACTTTGGTGAATTGCGGCTCGTCTTTTAAGGGTTAATACGAAAAAAACAAATTAGTGATAATTTAGAGAATTGGTGAAAGTTCCTGTAGAAACGTGAAAGATAATTATGTTCCACAAAAATCTGCAACAAAAGTGGGGTGGCAATGTAGGATGATTTACACTGCTTGAATGAGCAAGCAGTTTGTGGACTCATTTGGAAGGAGGGCAGGCCAGTAAGCAGTGTCTCTTCATGTAAAGAAGTTGTAAGGAGGTATTATTCAGAAATTGAAAGGGAGCCTTGATAATGAATTTAGGAAAGTTCCCATTCAATAGCCTTGAAAGCAGATGCATCAGTATCACACTATGAAGTTCGTATCTTCCACATGCGACTCCTTCCTCAGTATTGAAATAACCATGCAAGATCCTTGGAACCAGTTATGTCAATAGTGTTAAATTCAAGGACTTGCACAACCACTACCTTTAAGCCTTGTGGTAGATGGTGCACTAAAACTTGCATTCTTGGAAAAGGAAGCCCAAGAACCTCTTGAATTCCTATCTGGGAACACAGGGTCAACAAGTTAAGCAGTGAGAGAGGGCTTGCTTTCGGAATGCCCAACCAAAGCTCCTCTGCCCAAAGCACCACTATCACCAAAAAGAAGGCAACCCAATTTGCAAACAAATTGAAATATAATCTCTATTTGCAGTGTACTGGGCCTGATTCCGTTAAGGCTGTTGGTAGATACTTTGCTGTGAGGTCAAGTAGTAGCTGGTGAAAGACAATCTAAGACAAATCCAAAATGGTTGTGTTATCCAAACTACAACCACTACAATACTCCTGTGATCTAAAAGAACTCTTGCTTGAGGAACAAACTTCCTTCAGAGAATGCTACAAAATAATGGAGGTTGATTCTCTGTCTGCTAAGCAAATGCTGACAGAAGACCAAGAATTCTAGGAGGACAACCCAACAGTTTTGGTAAAGCAATAACTGAGTTTCAGGGTTTCCAGGGAACAAAAACTGAGTTTCAGGGTTCTAGAAAACCATCAGTGTAGGCCCCACTGAGGTTGGAAACACAAAAACTGAAGGCAAAGAAATTAGCATAGATTTGTGCAGAAAGCAAACTGGAAGTAAGAAAACCTGCAAAATCATATGCCAGCAGCAAGCAACAGCAGATTATATATAATTTAGCAAGAGTATAATAGTTAACTTTTAAAAATGCATAATTATAAGGCTGATAAGAATATACAAAAAGAAAAAGAAGTAGAGAACAAAATACCAATATTAAGGAAATATATAAAGCTTTCCAACCAATATAAACCATCACCCATGCCCATAGTACATTAACAAACAGGGATGAATGAAGTAATATAAACAAAATGAACCATTAGTTGCTCTGCAGTATAATTAGAAGACAAAAAGGTAATTAACCAGAACAAAACAAAAGGTTAACTCTAGCTAAAAGCTGAATAAAAAAAAATATAACCAATAATAACTAGGTAAAAAAACTGGCTTGGGGGAAGAAAGCAAAGCAAGTCAACTCTCCAAGGCAGTTAAAAGAAAGTCTGGTGCTTCACGAGGTTCCAAGCCTGGTTGGTGACCAACATCCACCTTGTATACACGAGTTGCCAGATGCCACAGATTCCTTGTTTAAAATCTTTTATTGTTTTTGTAACCGGTTTCCAGTTAGGGATAGAAGATTATCCTATTGTTAAGACTGAAGGTTTGTTCCGCATATGAACAAATGTCAAATCACAGTTGGTAACAGAAGTAATAGGCAAAATACAATAAAAAAAAAATGGCAAGAAGTAAAATAACATAAATCTTTCCAAACTTGAAAAGTTGGGCAGCTCTTGTGGTTTATTTTCTGTCTACCTTTTGTCTTCTGTCTTCAACACTTTGGAGGCTACATGTCTGGGAAATTCGGCACAGCATCCAGCCACAGAAATTTTTTTTTTATTGCATGTCAATAGCATGTCCCCTATATTACAAGCTTTTAACTCCTTCCCAGTCCAGACATCAAGGAAATTTCATACATATTTACACCAAGTCCTCTGTAGCATTTCAAAGTTACATAGTCTTAACAAAAATGATTTTAAAATATACTTACATTTGCCAGGTGAAAAAGATGCTAAAGGTTGCTGGAGGTTATTGACTAATGTACAAAGCCCAGGCCATATCTGCTGTTTGCCTTTCATCGCAGCAGACACAAAAAACCCACCTTCAAAGCGTACCCATTCAAATAAGAGTCGAACTGAAAAAAAAAAAAAAAAAAAAAAAAAAAATGTTAGATGATTAATCCCTCTGGTGATCTGATGACGCGAAATCGTGTCAATAAATTTTTTACCGTAAGTGCTCCAATGATGCAATTTCGACTGCTCCATTGCATGAGCAGATCTTGGACCTACAAGAAAACGTAACAGGGAGCCAATAGCATTATTTATTACCGAGTAATTATATAAAATGTCAGCGTATACATATGCATGCACAGATAATTTTTTGTACCCCTGTTCCTGTTTGTGCACCTGTAAATAACTTCAATGTGCATGTGTTAAACTATACCATTCGAACAGCCATTCTTTGTACTTTATCGTACTGAACGGCAAAATGTAAAAATATCAAAGTTTCTATATAAAATTCTTTACCAAATAATTTACTTTACATGAAAAAAACAAAAGTTACGTCTTTGAGCTTCAATTGCTCAATTATTTACTGGGAACACCTAATGATTTTAGGTACAATATATAAGGAAAATTTATTCAGCTTTCCATCGCAGTTTTCGCTTTTTTTTCCTAGCATTATTTATTACAGAGTAATTATGAAAAATGTCAGCGTATATATACTATACTTGTTGACCGCCATAGTTTGGCCAGAATTTATGCATGTGCAGATCATTTTTTGTAGGCTTCTTGTGCATCTGTAAATAACTTCAATGAGCATGTATTATATATCATTCGAACGGCCATTTTTCGTACTTTATTGTGCTGTACAGCAAAATGTAAAAATATCAACTTTCCTACATAAAAATCTACAGTGAACTTTACGTGAAAAAAAAAACTTACATTTTTGAGCTTCAATTGCTCAATTATTTACGGGGAACACTTATTAATTTTAGGTAATAACATGTATAGGAAATCTATTCGGCTTTCCATTGCAGTTTTCACTTTTTCTATAGCATTATCTATTACTAAGTAATTACAAAAATAACAGCATATATATACAGGTAGTTGTCGACTTACGACCCCAATAGGTTCTGACCAACCGGTCGTATATCGATTTGGACGTAAGTCGGCCCATGTTAATTTACCATAAGAATATTATACTAGCCTAGCCTACACTAGGGTAATCAGTACCTTCTTTACATATAGGGTAGCCTAGCCTACACTACACAGCATTACTTCACACATATATGGCATAGTAATTATTAATTTCAGCTAATTCTCTAGGTTCAATGCACGTTGGCTTATGACAATTCAGTACAAAGAGAAATTGAGTAACATTTAACAAGTTAACCTCGCGTATACGATGAAGATTTTTACATGGTACATATATCGTATATATACGAATACAGTAACCTAGCCTACAGTATACTGTATACTACATATATGATATAATTTAGAAATTTATTAATACAGTTGAATATCTTGAAACCGGCATTCTATGGTCTGGAAACTCCCGTGGTTCGGCTTTATTTTAAATAAGCAGCCATTACATAGTTCCGACGCCACCTGGGACATGCCACATATTGCTTACAACTTCAAGACAGCAAAAACTATGCCATATATCCTTTGTTTGTATGAAAATTGTTATTAGTAATGTAAATATGCAAAGTGAAATATGTTTTTGATAGTAACCTTGGAAGAATAAATATATATTTTTAAATATTCCACTTGAGAATGCTCAACCAAGCCAAACCTTTTAACTTTTAATCAAAACAATGAGACATTTGTCAAGCACAAATTCCTTACTCTGTATATGCTTGAGAGACTATTTTGATAATGTCTTTTACATAACTATATATTTACCTATTCGATATGCCACCCGAGATTATATGATGCTAGAGGCAAGAAATGCAAGCATAAATCTTTATCCATACTAGAAAATCCTTATTTCGTTAGCGAATAGTTTATTCATTTTCCTCAATACAGATGGCGTCGCTGTGCTTTATTTACGGTTTGACGGCGACATTCAAATGCAGTTATCGCCAAAATTCATTCATTACTTTGTTCATCTCTTTATCCTCTACAATAAAAATCAACTAAGAAACTATGATGCTAAGAAATTTTGGATATGAAAGTCACCGATAATAAAGCGCGGATTCTGAGAAGTTTATTACTGTACGTATTTAGACTTACGATTGGGTAGGCTAACTTGGGAATGTAGGCTAAATGTGTTAAAGTACACTATTTTAAAGAAATTTAAACTATATAAAGTTATAAAATGAAGTTAAAATATATGAGTAATAAAATGATAATGGGCAGTGTCAGAATGTAGCTAATAGTAGGCTAAGTAGGAAACTAGGCTATTTGTATGTGGAACTACCTAAAGGCTTCATTTTTTAGGAATGGTATTCTATATTGCGATGTCAAGCTGCAGACAGCTATGTATATTTATGAATTAAAAATACGATGAACATGCAACTTTTCCGTGAATATTTTAAAAAGTTGTACATTATTGTATACAATAATATTGTATGTATTCTCATGTTATTAAAAATATTAACAAAGCGGTCAATGTTTTGGTTTCGAAATCAGCTGATGGCAAATACGAGCTTGGTTCGCCATGTTTAAGTTTTATTTCGCCGTATTTAACTCAATTCAGAGCAAATTGCCTTGCTTCTATTTAGTATTAAATATCTAAATACTTTACTTATATGAGACAAGATAATTTGTCATTATACAACATGTTTTTAAGTCGAAATATGAATTTAATC
>NC_087218.1:38939012-38946512 GCF_015104395.2 Macrobrachium nipponense | reverse complement strand
TTTCATGATTACTTAAAAAAATATCTACGATTTTCCATAAAAATTTCACGTTCATCACGTCTTTTTTATTATTTCTAAGCCTAGCAAAGATTTTCTGATTGTTTTAGGAAAAGATTCAGTAATTTCCCGACATCATAAAACCATAAATGTATATCAGTTATACTTTTCCACGAGCCCCACTTTTCCCTCCACATACCGGGTAGCACTATAGGAACCCCCGTAAGCGCAAGGGTTAAAAAGAATGACTCTAAGATAACTCTGCCTTATGCTTAATTATTATCATTCATGTAGTACAAACAAGAAAACTTTTCAAGTATCACACACTCCTAATAAAATTTTACCTTTTATTTCCCCCTTCACTACTAAAATGATGGTATTTAGAGTAGAGACTGGAATTATTTTAATACCATGTCAAACTAATATATAATTTCATAAATAAGAAATAGATACATCTAAACATTATTTTAACACAATTTCATGCTTCTAAAGTCCCAGTTTTAAGACAATCATAAATTCTGGTACTAACAATGTCAAAGCATATGGTATAAAATTTTTAAAAGGTACAAAATAAAATATAAAATACCTGCAGGAAGGGCTGGATAGGTCATAAGCTGATCGGGATCACGTATCGTATGTACAGGTAACAGTAGAGCCGCAAGCACTCCAACAGTAAGCTCTTCCACCACATGAAGACATCCTTCACACCTGCAGAAACAAAATAAAATCTCTTACTATTTATTAACATACAAACCAAAATATAATAAAAATAAAACCTAAAAATCTTAAGCAAGAGTGTTTTCTTTATTCCTAATGAGAACATATATCTAAATCTAGTAGTCAAACCAAAATGACTACCAACATGTAATACATTTTTGACGTTGTCACTTTTCTGAGATTTTATTCATAAAACACTGATTGGTGCTGCTGTTCAGCAAATCTGGTTGTTCTCAGCAGGTAAAGGGGATCAGGGATCAATTGTGAATGTGAAAGATCTCTGTGGAAATACAACTTATGAAAAAGTGACAAACAAGAGACCATTTGTCGATGGTCCAAGTCATAACTGCTAATATTAAGAAACAAATCTACCACTTCGAACAACTCTATCTAAAAGAGATAAATCTCTGGCAGAAGCAGACATCCACACTAGAGAACAGTATTCTAGTAAAGGAAGCAAAACAACCTAAACTAGGTTGCATTGATTTTATCAGTTATAAATATGCAAAGCCTTGCGAACAATACCTAACTTTTGTACAGAATTTGCTGAAACTTCCATAAGATATTTCTCAAAAATTAGATGCGAGTCAAATGTTACACCTAGAATAGCTAAAGGTTCAGACTCATCCAGCCAAGTTTCATCCGCCTGAAGGGGAGGATGGGGTGGGAAATCTGTATCTGCTAAGCAAGTGTTTTCGTTTCACTGGAGTTCAGCCTCACACCCCACTGATGACAACATTCACTAATCTGGTCCATGTCCCAATTAAGGCTGATGGCAGCTTCATTTTTCCCAAGTGGGGACTTTACTACACCCACAAGTACTGCATCATCACCATAATGAAAAGCCTTGTTTTCCAGGCCAACAACCATACAATTTGAATACACTAACAATAAAAGTTGGCAAAGAACAGTACCCAGTGTAATTCCAGACAAAATAGGTACTCCTAAAACATATCCACCTACTCCAAGTTTCTGAAGTTTATAAACAGGTGCCTTGTGATTTACTAAATTGAAAGTAGCACTAAAATTTACTTGAATTACTCTGCACTCAAAACCCTTATCAGTTTCCTTGCCAATGGCAAGTCAAGTCTAAAGTGCACTGTACATACCTAACTGCTCCCTATAAGTAAATTGACTATCAACTAACAATCCTTTAGATTCTACATACTGTACTTGTATAGTGCTTAAAAATAAGTTTGATGTGAAAATCAACAAATAAAGAAGTGAGAAGAACTGTATCTCTAGTGGGTGGATAAACCCAATCAGGGGTCTTAGCCATGACCTAATTACTGGGCTAACTACTGCAAATTTTAAAATGTGACCAAGCTGTTCACCAAGTTTACTTTGAATGGCTTTGATCTAACATCCATGAAATTTTTATATTCATATATTTTCTGTTTAAAGTTATGGGCATTGCAGCTATAAATGAGACTCACTTTTAAATGCTGTTTCCTTATCAAAAATGCTTACAAATCTTTATCAGTAAAAATAAATCCAAAAATAATTCAGTAAAGACAACTTATTTTGGTAATTATTATGTTCTTTGCATCATCTCTTCTCTGACCTATATTCAACCAAAGAATAAACCTGTAGCAAAATTTCCAATACTATAACAGGAAAACCCCAATGTCTTACTCTTTGGGATCCTGATATTTCTCTGGTTTCTCATCATCTTTCCTGCCACTGCTCCCAGTTTCTTCAACATGTTTCACTTTTATGCTTCCAGAAAAATAGCTCAGGGCAAACAAGTTGACAAGCACAATCTGAAATAAAAAAAAAAAAAAAAAAATTATTCTATGTAGAAGTCACTTGAGTAATTTACAAAGAAAAAGGGTACTTGAAAGTCTTCCATACAAGTAGGATGTTAAATTTGTCACAAAAACTGATGCCATATTCACTGAACTAGATTTGATATTTCTTGAGTAAAATCATCATACACACACACACACACACACACACACACATACACATGCACATACACATACACATATACATATACATATATATACATATATACATATATACATATATATATATATATATATATATACATATATATATATATATATATATATATATATTATATATATACAGGGGGTCCTCGAGTTACGACGTTGATCCGTTCTTACGATGCATCGTAAAAACGCAATTTCAGCGTAAGTCGAGAAATTGAAAAAATACCAATCCAATGATTTAATGTCAAATACCTATCAATAACAACGATGAGAACAATTCCTTACCTTTATTAGTTTGATTGGCTTGCACACTGGAGAGGAAGCTGCGGTGCTGGAGAGACTGGGGGAGGTTAGTGAAGAGAAAAAGAACCTCCAGAAGTGGCTGGAGATGCTGAGAGCAGATGATTCTTGAGGTGAGGCAGAACATACTAGTACTGGAGATGCTGAGGCAGGTGATTCTTGAGGTGAGGCAGAAACATAACTAGTGGAGATGTTGGGCAGGTGAGTCTTTAGGTGAGGCAGAACCTACAGAAGGTGCTGGAGATACTGGGGCAGGTGAGTCTGGGTTAGCAGAACATTCAGAAGGTGCTGGATTAGCAGAGGCAGCTGAGGTAGAGGGTACAGGATCTTCTGCAGGCCTCTCTACCTTCTTAAAATACTGCTCCAGGTTAGTCTGAACAGAGAGCGACCTCTTTTCATCCAAGATCTCCTGTAACACTGCATCAAATCCATGACGCCTCTGGAAACCCTAGTGAAACCTGTCCAAGTTGGGATCCTGAGCCTCAAAAGTTGACAACGCTTGCTGCAACTCTGCAAAACCTCTTATCAAGTCCTGCCTTGTGAAAGCCTTAGGCTCTGGGGTGGGTGCTTCTTCTTCTTCCTCTATTATCTGCTTCTCCAGTTGTATCAGGTCCTCAGCAGATAACTCCTCGCCATGAGACTCCAGCAGCTCTGTAACATCATCAACCTCCATCTCCAAATTGATTTCCTTACTCAGGGCAACAACGTTCTTGACAACTAGCTGAACTGTGTCCTCAAACCCATGGAAATCATTCACAAATTGAGGACAAATTTTCTTCCAGACACCATTCATGTTTGTTTGCTTAACCTCCTCCCAGGAATTAGCAATGTTCTTTACAGCATCAAGGATGTTGTAGGATTTCCAAAAGTCCTTCAGAGTCAAGTCCTTCTTGGTTTCAGTTGCCTGTAAAGCCATAGCAATTGTCCTTCGTAGGTAGTAGGCCTTGAACGAAGCAATCACTCCTTGGTCCATAGGCTGTAAAAGGGCCGTGGTATTAGGTGGAAGGTAAACCACCTTGACATTAGGGTTGAAGTCTCCCAGCTGGGCAGGGTGTCCAGGGGCATTGTCCAGCACTAGCAACACCTTAAAGGGGATACCCTTGGAGGCGCAATACCGCTCCACACTTGGAACAAAATGGTTTACGAACCAGTCCTCAAACACTGCAAGTGTCACCCATGCCTTCTTGTTGGACTTCCAAATTACTGGTAGTTGACCCTTCCAAATGCCCTTGAGTGCCCTTGGATTTTCAGCCTGATACACCAACAAGGGCTTCAGTTTGAAGTCGCCAGCAGCATTACCCCCAAGAAGTAAAGTTAGCCTCTCCTTGCTGGCTTTATGACCGGGTGCTGACTTCTCCTCCTTGGCGATGTAAGTGCGGTTAGGCATACGCTTCCAAAACAAACCTGTCTCGTCTACGTTAAACACTTGCTGAGCAGAATAACCCCCCTCCTTAATTATCTCAGACAACGCTTTAGGAAATTCACTCGCTGCTTTCTCATCCCCACTAGCAGCTTCACCTTGCAATTTAAGGTTATGGTAATTGGCCCGAGCCTTAAATCGCATAAACCAACCCCTACTAGCCACAAACTCTTCACTTTCACTTCCCTCCCCCTTTTCTTTTTTCAACGCTTCAAACAATCTTTTCGCCTTCTCCTGAATCACCATAAGGCTGACTGGGATACGCCGTTGATTTTGGTCTTCCAACCAAAGCACCAATAACCTTTCCATTTCAATTATTAGACCACTACGCTGCTTAGTTATCACTGTCGCTTTCATAGGAGCAGATCCTTTCACATGTTCAACGATGCGCTCTTTATCTTTGATAATGGTAGCAACGGTCGAACGGCTAAGGCCAAGCGAGCGGCCAATGTTTGTTGGCGTTTCTCCCTTCTCGGATCGCTTTATAATGTCCACTTTAATTTCCATGGTGATGGCCTTTCTTTTCTTCGATGCACTACCATCAGAAGAGTCCGCCTTGCGCTTGGGAGCCATAACAAAGAGCAAAAAGTTACAAAAACGATACAACACGAGGGAGAGAGAGGCAGTGTAAACAACCAAAATGGCGTATGGGCGAGGACTGAGCGTAGCGAAGCGACGCCGTCCTCTCCCCCACAAAGCGTATTCTTCCGCCGTGCGCCTGGAACTAGTTCGCGTTTGTTTACGTTGCTTACGACGCTAAACCGCGTAAGACGGACGACACAAAATATTATTTTTTATATATTTTTGGGGGCGCGTTCGTAACCACGAAACATCGTAAGTCGAGACCAGCGTAACCCGAGGACTTACTGTATATATATATACATATATAATATATATATACAATATATATATATTATATATTATATAATACAATATATATACATATATATATAATATATTTTACATATATATAATATATATTTATATATACATATATATATATATATATATACATATATATATATTTTTTTATATATATATACTATATATACATATATATATATATATATACATATATATATATATATACATATATATACAATATATATATATCTATATATTACACATACCATACACATATACATATATATATATATATAATATATATATATATATATATATATATATATATATATATATATATATATATATATATATAGTATTTGCAAAACTTCACTACCATTTTTTAAAACTACTACTAAGACTATTAAGATAGTAAAATACAACACAACCATTTCTGTAAAGCCCATTAAATTCTCAGCTTATGATTTTTATTATATAATTTTCCATTCATAACAAAATAGTACAGGCAACTCATGCCTCTCCCTCTCTCACCACTTCCTCCAAGAACACCCTCCGTTCACCCAACTGCTTGTTTGCCTGGTTTGCAGTTATCAGATGTTGCTGAGTAGAAAGTCTGTCTGGGAGAGGATTAGCTGGCCGCCATATTGAACTAGCAGCAAGGTCACCTGGGCACACATTGGAGGGATGAAGAAAGGAGGAAGTGCCGCCTACCCCAAACATGGGGAAACGTTCACTGAGGTCTTGGACCCCTTTTAGACATTGTCCTGGCTCCTTGCTCTTTCTAAGCCATGCCCCCCCCCCCCCCCCCCCTCACCTTTGAGTAGGTGACTTGATTTCCCCCAAGTGAACCAAGTCGTGCCCCAAGAGCGTCCCTCCCCCCTCTCACACCTTCCTGAGGAAGACACCTAGTACCTCCCACAGACATCTCATATCTTCGACTTTTCTATTTCTAGAGCATAGCCTGTGTTAATATAATAACCATGCATTGTTTTGGGGTTTCATGTCATTTGTGAGATCGAGGCACCAGGTACCTTCTATACATCCACCCTCGATCTGGTCATGTGTCAATTGCAATCTTTTCACTCCCATTCTTTATGTTGCAGGCTGTGGTAGAGTGGCTGTGGAATTTGGCTTTTCACTACATGTGTGCTCCAGTGGGAACCCTGTTCCCTCCATATTTTGTCACTCCACATATCTTAAGATTCAGACCTTCATTCAACTTCTGTAAGATCTTTTAGTGCATTTGTAATCTTGTTACGGGGTCCTCACTTAGTATAACCTTTCTGATATGAATATATGTGTAAATACAGTTAAGCTAACTCTTGGGAGTTTATCTAAATATTACCGTTTGAAGTCTTTCAGCCCTAATCTTGGCGTATGATTTCTGCCAGACTGCCACAAGTAAAGCTTATGTCAGATTCAGTCAATCATTCATCATTCCGTTTTGCAGTCAATGCCAGATTCATATCAAAACGTAACAGATTCCTTAAACTGGTTTGAAGCATAAATTAAGATTTTCTAGAAATATACTACCACCTTTCATCTACCTTGCTTAAGACCCATTTATCATTATTTAAAATCTGTATAGTACAGTGGAACCTTGATTTTCATACATAATCCATTCCGGAACCTCCTACAAAATCCGAACCATACGAAAACCCAGAAGCTGAGTTTTTAGATACTCATTTGATCTATTTTCTAACAGGCTCAGACCCCCTACTTTAGAGCTCGATCTCCTAGGATGGGTGGTCAGGTGGGTTGAACCCCCAGCCAATTCAGGGTACTTGTGCCTCCCTCCAAGTACAAGTCTATCTTATTGTTAAGAACGAGGGTTTGTTTCGCGTACGAGGTTCTATGCCTGGTCAGTGACCAGCTTCCACCTCGTATAAGCATGAGTTGCCAGATGCCACAGATTCCTTGCTTTACAATCTTTGATTGTTTTTAACCAGTTCCAGCTGGCGCAAGACGATTATCCTTTTGTTAAGACCTCAGACTTGTTAGTTAGGAAAAATACAAATTGATTAAAATGTTTGTCATATTTCATAAGGAAAAATGTAAATACAATTAGAGCATTCCAGACCCCTAAAAATATTGACAAAAAATACATTTTATAGGGAATAAACAGTTTTACATACAGAAAACAATGAGAAATAAATATAAATGACTAATGAAATGAATAAATGAACATTTAACACCACTCTTATACCTTTATGGAGAACACTTGTTAGCATATGGAAGACAGAGAGG
>NC_087218.1:38914012-38934012 GCF_015104395.2 Macrobrachium nipponense | reverse complement strand
GGACAAATTGTCATTTGTTCCGACACGGCATACAAACCTTCGGTCCTTTTACAATAGGAAGACTCACTTCTTGGTGGGAGGAATCTGAGTCTTTTGTGAACAGACTGGTGTTCGCCCAACCTTGGAATGCCTCCCTGGTCGTAAGAGCGAGGGAGGGATCCAAGCCTCTGTCCGATTGATCGGGGTGTGCACCGCAGGATCAATGGTCAGACCTCTGGACCAAGTACTAAGAGAGAGGCAAGCGTATCTCTTCGTACCAGCAAACAAGAACAAGTTCCTATTTGCAAGAGGCAACATAAAGTTATGGTTTGTCTCTTGTTGGCATCCACTTCCCCCCCCTTGTAGAGGAAGTGGTGGATATTCGCTCCCATCCCTAGTGAAAGGGATAGGATGGGGCTCTGTCGAGTAGCTCACCGGCATCTCGTCCTTATCCAGCAAGGTGATGACCGTACCCCTCTACCCACAGGTAGAGGGGGAGAAAAAGATAGGAAGAGAAGCCAGTCACTCTCTCATTCACTTATCTATTCTTACAGTCACACCAGGACTCGATGCTGTTCAGCCTGCTAGGGTCTGGGTTAGCTACACAACGTGTTGAGCAGCCACCACGGGTCCCAAGGAAAACGATCCAAGGACCTGTGGGCAATATCCAAAAGGTAGAAGGAGGTGCCAGTGGTCTGGTTGTACCAGACCCCTGCCTTCAGTACCTGCGCCACGGAGAAGTTCTTGTGTAACTCGAGGGAGTGTACTTCTAGGTCATCTTGGTGCTGACGAAGAGTCTTCAACACTCAGCCTGGGATGTCGAGTTTCTTCAGAAAGCGCGGCGGTCGCGCTTTCACAGGACAAAGCAGCATCTCCTTCGCATCGAAGGCGGTGAAGTCCATTAGGGAGGGGATTGTGAAGGACTCTAACCGATCGTCAGGAACCGAAGGGTTCAGAGTCTTCGCTACGAATTCGGTACGAAATCGAGCGTCACGAATCCCCATCCCCTGGATGCTTGACTTCGCAGGAAAAGTCATGCAATTACCTCAGAGGAAAAGAAGGGAATGGTCGTATGACCTATCCCTCTTCTCGACTTCGGTGATGTCCTGTACCCATACTGGTTCTATCCGTCTGCAGCGAAGTTGTTCTTCTCGGTAGTGGATAGGACACCGACACTCAATGGTGGGTGTCGATGGTATGGGTACTGTGACAAGCCGTTAGGACGAAGAAAAGACTGTTATGGAACAACCGAACTAAGTCCACAGCGAAGTTCGTAACAGACTTGGGCGCTCTGACAGCTGCCGACTGACTGCGTTCGGTAGGAGGCAAGTTGTCCAAGCACCCGAGCAAGTCACGTGACCTTCGCCTTAAAAGGGTTATGCCAAGAGACTAAACAAATAATTTGTTCGTCACCGATGCCAGAAGGCAAGGTGATGACTCTCTTAAGGCATGTGCCCAACAGGCGAAAGTCAATTGCCTTCTAGAGACCGAGGTCCCTGATGGCAAGATATCTCATAGTATAGTTGATTCTCGGCTAAGGAGAAACAACACTATGTGTCGTTGAAGACGAAGGTGTACAGAAAATGCAACCTACGTCTTCACAGCTGAACCGAGAGAAGGATTCTCAAGATTCTGAACCTGTGCTACAAAGACTGAGAACGCTAACCGCTATTCATTGCTGTCCGGTGAGGATCGTAGTTGCAATAAAAAGCGGAGTGCTTTTCAGTAATGAAGACAGGGAAATACTGCCTGAAGAACTGCTTCTCATGGGCTGAACATTTGGAAGTAGAGCTGTCAGGTCGGAGAGTAGGCGATGTCTTCTGACATATCTGTTTAATTCGGGGCGAGCAATGAATAATTGCACACCTACGAATACGAGATATTTTGAAGACAAACTCAGATGTCTGCAAAAATCATTCGCATTATCGCGGTGCGATGCAGCGGGTGACTAGTACAGACTTCTGTTACCGTGCGGTAAACAGAAAGATGAAAGCAGCAGTAGATGGTCCTTCATTATTGCGAGAATCCCCGTTAATCAGAGACCTAAGTCCATGATTGTTGGGCAGAGATACGGTTCGGTAGTCAATCAAACCAGGGGAGAGAGAGACGTAACCGACCGTGCATCTCCGAGACCTAGCTGATACTGAGCCGCTATCAGGCAGTTCAATACGCAGTAGCTCTCGGTGACTCGTCATCCTGAGTTGTTCCAGGTAATCCATTATTCCACGAAGGAATGCGTTCGGCTAGAACCATCGTGCATAAAGAATACGCTCGAGCAATTATATTTAAACGAAACGGATTCGGTAAATACAAAAGCTGATTTGGTGTTGTCATGACAATACCAAGTATCTAAAATCGAAACTGGATAACTGCTGGGAGGTTGCAGGCAACCCCGAGTTGCAGTTCAATTAAGATACAATTCGTCTCGGTCACAAACCGTAGAGTTAACTACGGTATGCGCCTACCCCCCGGACAATTCAACTGTTAAAAGAATCATGTCGCGAGGGTAATATACGTAGTATATTTGTAGGTTCTGTACCACGACCTCCATCCTAAATTCTTTTCCTCTCGAGGAATGAGAATAAGGATTGGAGATCGACCGCCGCCTTCGTTCTCTAGTCAAGAGAGTGAAGGAGAAGTCTTTCCCAAAGAAAGCTTCAATGGTGAACAGAATACCGAAGACGATAGTTCAAGCCAAACTGGAAGTTCCCGTCCGTTCTTCTCTATTCCAAGTTAATCGCCTACTGTGAGATACTCTTCTTTCAGCAGCAGTCTTCTTCCAAATGCTAGAAATTACAGGAATTCGAGCATAAGCGAGGTTCCCGATTATCGTGTAACAATTATCGGGGATTCTCGCTCACTTTGGACCATGGTCTCGCCTAAGTGTTTGGAGATCGTAAAAAAACTTGAACACTCTGAGTGCGCTAGAAATTCGTAGAATTCTAAGCACTCTGCGAAACCCCCCACCCCCCCGAATTCGTCAAACGATATCGGCTGGTGGTCCTATCCCTCCTCAACGACCGGGGCTTACATCAGGTAGGACCCGAAGGTCCCCCCGGTAGCGCAGCCCCTAACGTGGGATCTTACAGAGAAATCTCTGTAGGATCCCTCCCCTTTCCCTCGTAGCCGTAAGGAGAGAGGGAATGGGGGAGGAATTGGATACTGGCTCGCCTTCCCAGCGGAACTAGCAGTTGGAGAAGAAAAGGAGCAGCCATCGCCTTACGGCGATGGCCTCTCAGAGCCTGGGAAAACGTATCGTCAGGAGAAAACGTTTTCCCGAGGAGGGTTACGAACTCATACTGTAGGTAAGGGTCTGCCGCCACTGTGAACGTCGTCTGGGTGGGGCTGATCGACACCTGACAGGAGAGAGCCGATACCGTCCTCCGACTCATTCCAGTCCTCGTCGAGGTCGAAACCTCAGGAGGACCGAAGGGGTATTCAAATACGGTGTCCGAAGACACGTAAAAACGCCTCTGTCGCAGTAGAGGAGGTGAAGTAGCTTGTTCGACCGGCAGAACTGAGAGAGCCTTCTTGTCCGGAGACGAGAGACTACCTGGTTCAACACAGTCGGCAAGCTCCGATCGCGGCAGACCCACCGTCGATTTGGGTTCCCTCTCGGGCCCCAAAACGACTCGAGCCGAGACGTGGTTCTGCTGGTGGGAGCGGCGATCCTTCCCCGAGGTCGTTGTGCTGACGAATCAGCGCCATAACCTCGACAAAGTTCCTCTGGATCTCGGAAGTCACGCATCTTGCAGAGTGGGACCGTTAAGCCCTTCGAACAAGAGCATATTCCGAGAACCTTCCTCCTAAGAAGGGGGAACAGCGACAGCCCTCTCGGTCTTCTCCATCCACTTGCGCATACGTCCTGGCCGGTCCAAGAAACTCGTGCCTGGCACGTAGGGCGTCGTGGTGGGATCATGAGGGGCGCACCCCTCACGATCACTCCTCAATACCTCGCTCCTCCCGGTGTAACCCGAGGAGGTTGAAGGTACGGGAGAGGCAGACCTGACGCTCCCTCCTCGCTCGCTGGCAGAACCAGCAGGCTTGGAGGGCTGCAGGCGATCGTCAACCCGCGGTGGCGATCGAGCTGCAGGCCTGGTCGAACCGTCTCGCTGTGGAGAACGGCTGGACTGAGCACAGCGGCCCCGATCTCGAGTGTCAGAAGAGCTGGTGCTGGTTGCCGTACCCGATCGCTCTCTGTGAGAGCGACGGTCAGGCGACCTGCAGGCTCCACTGTCACAGTGAGACCGGTGCTTGTCCTCACGGCACGTCACGTCGCTGGTTCCAGCCGTGGCTGGCACCGGCGAACGGGAGGACCTCTTCCCAGCCTCAGCCCGTGGCCGGTCGTGGACCGTCACGTCCCCGGGTAGCCAAGCTGGTCGCCGCGAGAGTGAGAGCTGGTCTGGTGAGAGTCGCGTGAGCGGCTGTCACCAGTCTTCCGCCCCGTGCCGTGAACCTGACGCTGAGCGGACTCAGAGGTCTGGTTCCTGGCTGCACGGTCGCTGGTAGGCGACCGTACACTCGGTACCTCCTGCGAACGAGAGGCCGAGACGGACCCTGATGCAGTGGCAGAACCACTGACACCAGGCGAGGAAGTACCGGTGTTAGCCGGTACCCCTCTGCGGTCCCCGTAGTCTTCTTCCTTGCGGAAGAAGAAGAGACGGGCCCCGCTCCCGAAGGAGCAGGAGGACCAGCGGAAGGAAACCCTCCCGTCCCACCGAGGTGAGACGGGTCCCAAGAAGCTCCCGAGGGAGACTTCTTAGGAGGGAGGAGGCAACCTTCTTCTTCCTCGGCTGTGAAGCCTTAGAAGTTCGAAGGGGCGGGGGAAAGGCGGGGCAGATGAAGAAGATGAAGACGACGACGACGTAAGATCTGCCATCCAGGGCGGAGCCGGGGCTGCTGTAGCCGAAGCCACAGGGCCCGGACGCACCTGTACAGACAGACCATAGTCTGGGGTAGTACCACCACGAACAGGGACGACGTCAGCAGGTATGGGCATCTCAGGAACAGCAGGCACAGCCAGCACAGCATCGGTAGGGACAGCCAGCGCAGCAACGGCAGGGACAGCCAGCGCAGCAACGGCAGGGACAGCCAGCGCAGCAACTGCATGGACAGTCAGCCCAGAATCGGCAGGTACGGCAGGCAGCACCGGAAACAGGGAAAACAGGAAGTGGAGCAGCAGCCAGCAACATCCTGGTACCAGCGGCAGGTCCAGGGGCGAGCTCTAGGGCAGCGGAAGTGTGGTCGCGGCAGCGCGGCAACCACGAGCGGCGGCGGCACGCCCCCCTCTCGGTACGGCGAACGGCACTTCACAGCGGCTGTAGGCAAGACTGTTAACACGTGAGGCGAGTACACCAGGTGAGGAGGGACGTCATCACCTGGAGCGTGGTCACCACTCCATGGGTGACCGCAGTAGGCCCAGACATAGAACCGCAGCCCCTGGACACTAGCACGCCCTGCAAATGGAAGGACGCCCATACCTCACCAAGGTCCACCCTCGTGGCAGTAGCACCTGCGGAAATAACAGTAGTAGCGATTAGTGGGGGGGAAGTCCCCTCGCGCGGGGGGGTGAGCCCCACACCGAACGAGTGGAAGACCCCGAATACAATTGTACATCGGGCACCGAGCGCCCTCCCCCGCGCTCGACGGATCGGGCGAGGAGAAGAACGCAGATAACCTCCCCCCCCAAGGGGAAGGGCCATCTGTGGGAGCTGAGCGGGGGGGGGGGGGGGGGGGGGTGTCTCTCGTTCCCCACCCCCGCACAGCACCCATGTACCCAACAATAATAATAAGAGCCCGAGAGCAATCGTGCCCTCGGCCCGAATGCAAGGGCATAAGGATCAATTCCCTGACTGAGCGGAACTTGAACCAAATAAATATTGATGCAATCAATAATAAAAGGAATAAAATGAAAAAGAATCTTGCATTACGATTCACTTCACAATGACTAAGGGCCGGATCGAGCGCATTTGCGCCCTCGGTACCGAGCGCAAGGGTAAAAGGATCCATTCCCGATTATGAATGGAAACCTTGATCCATAATGAATTGATGCAATCAAAATGATATATGAAAATGAAAAAGAATACTGCGCTTGCGATTTCACTTCATACAAATAAAAAGGAAGGATCAATTCCCGGGAAATAGCGGAAACATTGATCCAAGTAAACAATGCAATCTCAATAAAATATGAAAATGAAAAAGAACTGCACTTGCGATTTCACTTCATTCAAATAAAAAGGGGAAAGGATCAATTTCCGGGTAAGCTCGGAAACTGATCCAAAATGAGTATTGCTACAATCAAAATAAATATATGAAAATGAAAAAGAATACTGTACTTGCGATTCCACTTCAATACAGAATAAGTTTTCGTGCCGAGCGCATTCGCTCGGCAACGAGCTACAGGTCAAAAAAATATAAATGAAAAGAGCACTACTTACGATTTTCATCTACACATTCCAACCAAAATATACGCTCGGAGCGAGCGCTCTCCCGCCCTCGGCACGAGCATACACAATACGAGGATCATTTCTGGGAAAATGAATTCCCGCACTTATGCCCTTCAGTCCCGGCACTCGGGTAATCGGAGGGCGTGGAGAAACCAAGATCCTTTATTTCACAATTGAATTCAATGGAAATAAATATGAAATGATTGTACTTACAATTCAGTTTCACTAGATAAATAGAAAAAGAAAAACACAACCATGCGAAAGCAACGACGATGAAGCGGGCAGAGAGCGATGATACACGTCCACACGCCAGCAGGCCGAAAGCAAAAGTGATTTGTTTACCTCCCAGTCGCGCGCGCGCGCCTGTCGGACAAGCAGTTAACTACCGAACCCCTTGTTCGAAAGCTTACGACCTATCCAGCTGCCGCTAGTACCTTCCTATTGTAAAAGGACCGAAGGTTTGTATGCCGTGTCGGAACAAAATCAATATTTGATGGGTTTTTTTATGAAAAATGCAATAAGAATGCAGTTTACATAGTTTTCAATGCACCCAAAGAATTAAAAGTAAGGTTTTCTTAGGATTTTTGATGATGTTCCGGCTCACGACGATTTTCCGGCTACAACGCGTCTCAAGAACGGAACCCCTGTCGTAACCTGGGGACTGCCTGTACTTGGTTTCTAATTACTGTACACATTTTCAATTTAACACATTAAATTTAAAGGGGATAATGATCTATTTACACAGCATCTCCACAGTAGCAATGGTAAAAACCTTGAGTGAAATTTCCCATGTTGTTGCCTATCAGTATCCAATAAAAAATAGATTCCATTGCCTCTAAACTTAAACCTCTATTATAGTACTGTTATGTACAAATTGGAAGGAAAGTAAAGAAAATGAAGGTCAGGCAATAATGGTAGACTGTGAAAAATATCTTTAATGCTCTATGTTACTCATAATGTTCACATAATATATCTTGTCAAAAACCCAAACTGAGGTATGTAGTTTCCCACCATCTCAGGACCTACGTCCCCTTATTACCATTGATTCTAATGGGGAAATTATGATCTATTTATAGAATTTTCATTTAAACATCATCTTTGGAAACTATCCCAAGTTAATGGAGAGTTACCTGTCAATAGAATCAACATTAATGCTGTAACTATTAATACACAGTAGCTTCACCCAACCACTCAGTTACATTTTTAAACTTTTCAAGGGAAAAAAAGTGGCAGCAGTCAGACAGCCATATGAGAAGAGAGCAAGGAGAAAAGACAAAAAGCACAACACTAGGAAAAATGTCAATAGAAGCAACAAGGATACAGCAACAAACTAATAATGCCTAGAGTATACTTCATAAGGAACATGTGTACTAGGAAGTATAACAAACCCTGGCACCCCAGAACACAAGGGAAATGGTGATCAATCTTATGGAACTGGAAATGCATCCTGACGAAAATCTTAGAAAACCAAGATGCTATTTATACAGACTTCCTATGAAGCTAAAGTCACAATGAATCCCCTTTCATATTCAACAGAAAGAAAAAAGGCAAGAAACCTACAATTATCCTAAAGTCAATCATAACAAATACATAAAAATTTTTGTTCTAATTAAATTACAATGCTGACACAATAAGCAAAAGAATGATCACAAAATCTATTGAGTACACCACAAATTCTCAGCTGGCTTTTTCCTTCTGAATGAAAATTCATTAGTGAAAACATGAGTAGGGAAAGTTGTACTATGTGAAGATAAATAACTCATATAACATTGAAAAACTTTTCCACTATTTTTAAAATAGATTCTCACATCTACTGAAATTAACAGTAACTCAGCAGACTGGATTAATAAAAAAAATTACTTATGCACTTGGCAACGGTTCCCTCAGCCACAATGCTTTTAAGCCAGCCAAGTTAGTATTACGAATATTAAATCATTGGTCAGATTTAAAATATCTACTAATAACAAAGAGACTTTACACTGAATTTAAGTTTAACATGAATGAATGCAAAACAAAATCCACACTCCCGAGACATGGTAATTAAGCTAAATTAAGCCATCAGGAAAGACAAGTCTTAATAATTTCTGACACTTTCAATTATATTATTCTTTTAACACTACAATACACCGTAAAATAACACAACACTAGAAATTGGCGCGACTGGCATTCCATGGCAAGGAAGAAAAAAATCTTTTATTATAAAACCACATTTATTACCTCAGGATGTACCCCAGACACAAAAGCTTACCTTGTTGATAACAATTTTGAGAGTGTTTGAGTTAGGTTTGCAGGAGCACCAGGGAAGGGACATGGTACACACATTGCTCGCACATACAAGGCCACAGCAGCCAGTCGGTTGCCTCGACCAGCTTCCAGTAATGCAAGCTGATTATACGGATGACCACTTGTAGGAGCTACGACAACAGCATGCCTGTGTTTAAAAACAAGTTACTGTGTATACAAAATTTGAATAATATAGTGTATTAAAATTATCATCATCAAAGATTTAACTTTCTGACCGTCAATAATATAAAATCAACCAGACATCTACAACCTTACCTGTAATATGTTTCAGCTTGCTTAGCCTGATGGCGGTACCTGGCAAGATCCCCCAAATGCACCAAACAGTACTGACACAAGTAAAGAGCATTTTTAAGGCTACTTCCTTTACTTTTGTCTTTAGTGGAACCATTGAGTTCAACTGCTCCATATATACTATCTTTCCTGAAAGCAACAAAAATCACACTGCATACTTTATTGGAAATATTTTGAATGCCAAAAAAGACAGTATTTCCTGACAAACAGATGAGCTGTGGAAAAATTGCACGTTTCTCTTAACAAATCTGAAGTCTGCATTCCAGATAAAACTACGTAATATCGTCAAAAGATAAAAACCAATACTTAGTGCAAGAATACACCATATACACATGCAGCTAACCCCCTTCTCCCAAAAATGCTAGACTACCTTCATTTTTCAATTACAGTGACAATTAACATTATATGAAATGCAAGTATGTAATAAGTATATAGTTGAAATCACTGAATAATTGTGTACATAAGAATTCTCAAAATCTCTGTTTGACACCGAATTCTGACAATTTTCATGCAAGTAATAAACAAAACTTCACTAAAGTTCCTCGTTGGATGAGTGGGTTGCGTGCTCGCCTACCGATTCGGTAGTCACGAGTTCGATTCCCTGCTCTGCCAACGTGGAATCAGAAGAATTTATTTCTGGTGACAGAGATTCATTTCTTGATGTGATTCAGGTCCCGCAATAAGCTGTAGGTCCTGTTGCTAAGCAACCAACTGGTTCCTAGCCACATAAAAAATATCTAATCCTTCAGTCCAGCCCTAGGAAAGCTGTTAATTAGCTCAGTGGTCTGGTAAAACTAAGATATACTTAACTTACTTAATTGTAGTACTGGTTTTTGTACACATCAATGTTCCCCAGAAATAATAATGAAACCTGGTCCATCTGATCAGTGATACAAGACATTACAGGCAGTCCCCGGGTTACGACAGGGGTTTCTTGAGACGCGTCGTAAGCCGAAAATCGTCGTAAGCCGAAAATCGTCGTAAGCCGAAAATCGTCGTAAGCCGGAACATCGGCAAAAATCCTAAGAAAACCTTACTTTTAATGCTTTGGGTGCATTAAAAACTATGTAAACAACATTCTTATTCCATTTTTCAAAAAAAAAAATAAAACCCTTCAAATATTGATTATTTTGCATTTTTGGTGTCATATTTCTTCTGCCAGATCAGCGTTGTTAGGTGCCGTAACTCTGGAACAAGTGTCGTAACCCTGGAAATAATTTCTGATGAATATAATTGAAAAGCGCCTTAACCTCCGAACATCGTAAGCCGAAGACTGCCTGGATATTAGAAATTACTTGCTAATAAATAAAAGACAAATGCAGTACCAAAACCACAATTTTACTACCTTTAAGTATTTCCCCAAATTTACTGTTAAACCAAGCTATTCCACTTCATCTAAGATCATGACAATTGCATGCTCTGTATAAATATCACTAGAGATTTATCCGAAAAAATTGCTGAAAACTTGGACATAAATGTAAGAAAAAAATCACCAAGAATCAGCAAATGGATAAGTTTACTGGCAAAGTTAAATCTTTTTTCAATACTAAATGACTAATGTCATGTTGAGGCTACATACAAACTACAGTTGAATTCCCCTGGTCTATGTACACAAATAAATTCTCAAAACCCAACATAAGTGACAAAAATTTAAGACACAACTGCAGACTTGAGCACACGGTTTGATAATGAGGAAACACAATACTACAGTGTGACTATTCATCTCTTCAAATATACAATTTGAATGAGAAAACACAATACAATATGACTATACGTATATGATTTTACTTCGTTCTTGTTATAAAGAATCAACATGTAACTCAATAGTGAAAATTGGAGCGAAGTAAAGAAATTGGATTAATAGGTGGGAAGAGGCCAAAGGGAATGGACAGAAAGTATAGTATATGATGAAACTAATGCAGATTCAAGCAGCTCAAGGAGCACTGTAAAGATCCTTTACCACCATCTACAGTGTGCTACAAATGGCAAATTGTCAGTGGTACCCCATAACATAAATCTGGAAATGCTTTCTCCATATAATGATAAAAAACTGACCTACCTTCTGAAAGGTAAATCAAGGCCATATTCTGAGCATATTTGATTGAAAAGTTGCAAGTAGAAGCCACTGGCTGAATTTAGGAACCATCCAAGGAGATCTCGGGCTTCTGATGACCCTCCCTACAAATGAAAAGATAATTAGAACATTCATAAAAGCAATTGCCTTAGTTCTTTTAAATGCCAAGGCAAATTCCTAGTCTTGCAATGACTTTATTTTTAATTTATAGCAAAGTAACTTCTCTAAAAATTTTAGAGATAAATAGTACATGGTATTTACAATTCCTTAATCTTATTTGAAACCCAATTATATGTACTTTAGGTACCTGTTTATCTTTTGCTTGTGCTTGGAGTTGCGTAATTGTATTCCTGAAGCCTAAGTTCCAAAGGTCACGTTCCACTCCATGGTCAAGTGCAACCTCAATCCAGTGAACAAGTAACTGCCCACAAACAACCTAATAATAGAAATATAATTAACCATATCAACATGTCAGACAAGCTTTTCTTATAAAAAAAAAAAAAAGTCTGGGAAATTTATGGTATGTTGATCTTATAATGATGTCAAGTATGCAAGTTAACCCATAGACTATGGGCAACTCATTTCAGTGCCAGAAACACAAACTTTTGTGGTCTCATATCACAGTGACTCATGAGATAATAAGCCTCACAACAAAATATTTCCCATTACATGGGAAAGGTAAAAAGTTAACTTACACTCAAATAAAAAATCAAATATAATACAGTAAGTTCTGTCATACTAAAGAAATTCAAAATATATACCCATCATATTTTGTTGAAAAACAAATTACATGTATTAAATCAATGCAATCAATATTTTCTATGGATATATAAGATAATAAATTTATCAAAAAGATGACCAAGATAATAACTATTCAGTGGCACCAAATCCTACATTACCTCAGTAATGAACTCCTAAATAGCCTCCTTTCCATTCTACTCCTATAATTTAGTTAAATATTTTGCCAAATCAAAGTATGTATGACAGCAGGCACTGCCTACTAACTACAGAAAACCAATAATAAAGGGCAATAACCAGTATATTTCACTGTGCTATACTATTAAAACAAATCTCTTGTTGCCATTACCTCTTTTAAAATGTAAAGTGACATGTTTACGATAAAGTAGTTTTATATGATTCACTGTAATTTCATTGCAGTAATTTCTTTGTGGTAATTTCATTGCAGCAATTTCATTGCATAGCAAATACATATTAGAGAATTTCAGTGCTAAGTAATTACCTTGCAATGCATTACATCTCACGGTAATTTCATCACATAACTATATGTACCATAAGATTAAAAAGGGGGAATAAAATAATTTTTTATCAAAAAAGTGTTTATTCGAATACTAATACATATTAATACGTGGTAATAAAAAACATTGTTTAAAAAAACAAAGATAAACTAAAATCACACACACTCACATTTATTTTTATTAAAAAAGAAAAAAATTACATATTGCCATCAATATTCAAAAAGACAAATTATGGGCAATACCCCTAAGATAGTCGAGCAATTCTCGATTTTCATAATCGTTAAATGCGTTGGATTCTAACGGTACTATCCTTATATTTTTTTTACGGCCAGGAATCTCTGTTCCAGCGACATCCTGTTCCATATTAGCTTCATTTCTTGATTGCTCTTTTTCAAAATATCTAGAAACTTCCATATAGTAGGATGTGATGTGCCAACCAATTCACTGAATGAACGATGCCAACCTTCACAATTGTTTGTTTTAGAGGCACCTTGCCTGGCAGCGTCGAAGCAATTCTATAAAATATGATCACATCGAGGAGGTCGATGCCCTGAGCGACGGTTCAGGCGTCCAATCCAGTTATCCTCCACGTAATCTAAAATAGGCCGTGCATTTTCAGGATAATCATTATTATCAATTCGGAATTCAAATGTGCCAACTACATCTACGATAGGCACGAATGCAATTGAAGTAATCATGCACATTTTTAATGCAAAATCTGCATCGCTCTCATACAATTGTTATAGGCCATTCCTTTGAATAGACCAAAATATACATTGTGAAAAATGAAATAGACAACCTTTTTTAATTGAATTGGGAAAACTGATCTAAAAGCATTCACTGCCGCACATTCAAAATCTGTCCTTATTTGGCTAGGTGATAATGTTGGCTCTAAAGTTTCAAGTTTAGTAAAAGCTTCTCGTAACTCTTTTCCGTTTGTTTAGCCATTAAAACATAAACAAGAGGCAGAACATCACCATTGATTATGTCATGAAGTGTACAGCTGTCTGAATAAAGGGGGTATTGTTTGGAAAGTACCATCTGCATACCATTTATCTGCACTGGCTAATAGCTGTAAATTTCTTTGAGTTGAAAATATAATTTTGTCTAGTCCATCATTGCTGTCAAAAAAAAGAAAGGGTTCATTTGTGTGTGTTATCGTGTAGTCTGGAGGTATATTTAACTGGAATAAAGATGCAGGTTTCGCAGGGACTTGTGCTGCTACACTTCTAGCATTCTGAATATTCCTTTTTAAATGCTGAGGGGTTGGTAGCTGACCAGCAACAGCTTGTGAGACTCCAATGGATGCCTGGGTTGCGATGCAATGAGTAGTTTCCTGCATCGAAATGGCTTTTTCTTTTGCGGCATTTATAACTTTAGTAGCTTTAACACAAGCATCATTGCCTGCATGATTGTGTTCTCCAACTCGTTTTGTAATAGATTCTTGATTTGTATGAACTCTAGCCTAGCACTTATTTATATAAACCTGATCACATTTCCAAATGGTATTTTCACCAGTTGTTCTCTCTCTCACAAATACTAGACTACCATTATCAATGAACTTTTTCTTATTTCTTGAGCTTAAGATGTATTAAAGAGCCATTTTGAGGGCTAAAACTAAAACTGAATAAAACTGTAAGTAACAATTTCTTATATAGGAAAGTAGTAGACATGGCTTTAGCAAAAGCAGGTTGTTTAGAAATAATAAACTATCAGCCTATTGAACTATTGCTCTGAAATTACCTTGCGATGGGCAGAAAGCAGCTTGTTTAGAACTAGTACTGAACTATTGCTCTGAAATTACCGTGAGATGTAAGATGTAATGCATTGCAATGTAATTACTTTGCACTGAAATTCTCTAATATGTATTTGCTATGCGATGAAATTGCTGCAACGAAATTACTGCAATGAAATTACCGGACACCGTTTTATATACTTACCAAGTAATTAAATAGCTATTAGTTTCACTTGTATGGCCGCTTAAATTTAAATTCCGAGGTAGCGCTTCCGATGTTCATTGCAGGTGACTAGTCCTGCCCACTATGTGTCAGGAACGACTCAGCAGGCAACATCATTCTGTTTTTGCCTTATGTTCATGAGTCTGGAGCCTGTCTGGGCAAAAGCTGACCACCCTTGGTGGATCTGTTGAAGCAAGGTTGTCTTAGAGGCCAAGATTGGGGGAGGATCTTGGAGAATAAATCAACAACCAAGTAGATTCAGGAACCATTACCATGGATCAGAATGGGTTAAGAATTTATGTAGTGCCTCCTTGACTATGAAGAAGGGCGTAAGGTGAGAAGCTCTGAGATTGACTAGTCTAAAGCATGGTGTTCAATGCACATGCTCTAGGGTTGGGCTTGGAGAACAAAAGCAAGGAAGGCAACAGGTTCAAAGTTGACCTGCCTCATAGATTCCATATATCCCAACAAACCAGGGGATCAACGATCTGTTTGATGGGAAGGAAATGCTTCTGATGGCTCAGAATATCCACCAAACCTTCAGTTCCCTGAATAAAGTGCATGGCTGGGAGAAGGCCTGATGATCTGTCGAAATAGGATGACCCTTTGCTGCTGAGAAGAGCCTCCTTGCTTACATAAATATGCTAGGACTATGGTTTTATCTAAATGGAGTATCACAGACTAGGTGGGAACTTAGGGTAGAGAAGTACTGAAGTCCTAAGTGAATCTCTTTCAGCTTCCTAACATAGATGTGAGTGATCCATTCTTCTGGGGAGTACGTCCCGGAAATTTCCTGGTTCCCTAAATGGGTTCCCTGACCTAGAACCAAGGCGCTGAGTAGTCTTGTCTAGGTCTGGGCTCAGAAGAAGGGACGTCACTTCCAAACACAAGTTCAGACAGCCACCGCACTAGGTCCAACTGTAAATCAGAGCTATGGAAACAAAAAAAAAAAACTGTCTCATGTTAAAATATTTGAGCTCTTTCCCTTCGCTGGGAAAGGAAAAAGTCAGTCATCCTGTAAAGACTCATGTCGCTCGGAAAGGGAGTAAAAAAGTCAAAGACAAGAAGGCAAGGGCTTGAGTGAGGACCTGAAGTGTTGTAGAGAGGACAAAGCACACACTAGTCCCTGAACTGGAAGACCCCATCCTGAAATATGGATCTGATATACTTTCAGGAGTTCGGATGGGGAATGGGAGGTGTGTTCCTTAATAATCAATGATCCATCCAACTGCCCTAGAGGAATTAAGACAATAACTTTGGTCTGACTTCCTAATGAACTTTGTTTTCTGTTCAGAGAAAAATGGGGGCTGCGAGTTATGCAGGCTTGTTACCAACCACGCGAGCTCGCAAACCATCGAGGGAACTTGCAAACAAATGAGCAGACTAGATGTATCCATCCAGACTTGACTCCATATTGGACTAGTGTGGACTCGACGAATGCCTCGTACAGATTGAAAATAAATTTAAAAATTTAAAACTGTACAGGGCAGAAATTAACAAACAGCAAGCTTATAACAAGCTTAAGAAGTCCATAAAGTCTCAAAAAGTCACAAAAAGGCAAAATAAGCTTTCCCTTGCTCTTATTTAGCTGAAAGCCAATCTCCCATCTCCTTTAGAAAATTCTGGAGGATGAAGTAAGAACATTATTCAAGCTAACTGTTGCTTAAGGGGACCGTCCGCTATGATGTCTATTCTTTTTATTTATTACGCAAAATACATAATTTTCATATATGTTTTAGATATATATAATACCTTCATCATATAAAAATTTCAAGTCATTTGATCCAAAACTTTTCGTTTTATTAGCAAAAATCATGATTTAAAAAAAAAATTGGTAGAGTTTTCTCCGCTAATATGACATCAGTTGTATTGAAAATCATACCATATAAACTTCTTTATATACGGAATAATTCTGTGTGACAGAATTTTAATTTTTTAATTTTTTTATTTTTTATGAATTTTTTTTTTTTTAGTCTAGACACTCAAAAAATTCTAAAAAAAGAAAAAAAGATATCAAAATTCTGTCACACAGAATTATGCAATTTTTATTCCTCTTTCCAATGATATCTTTCTCTCTAAAATTGGATAATAAATAACTGAGTAATGGTTACCGACATGCGCATAAGTATGTGTTTGAGTTATGAGCTCCCAAAGATTTGCTATGTAAATTTTCGCTTTTTTCTTATAAAAGTCAAAACAACATTATTATAATTACTTTATTTGTACTTTTATTGTTGATTTCTACATCAAGGATCGTGGTCCTACCCCTAAAAGTGGTGTTAATACCCTCAGCATGACACCAGATAATGATGTTGACGGCGAGACATGAGACAATGAGGACAGCTGAAAACAATTAATTTTCATGTTTTTCTTTCAGCACACTCCTGGCCTTCGCTAATTTTGCTAGCCATAGTTGCTGAGTAGCCTTCTTGATCTTAGGTAACTTCGGCATTGCTATAAGTTCACTAAGAAGTTATAAAAACAACGTAAATAGCTAGTAACCAAACGCAAGTGCCTATGTGCGTGTAACTGCTTTGACGTCTGTGGCGTAACTGAGTCTTTCTCCGAGTCTCGCCTATAAATAACCGCTCTGAGCAGTCCGCTTCTCACCCAGTGTCACAGTACCTTTCATTGCTACCAGATGAATGAGAATTTCGAAAAAATTCTTAAAAAATCGCTGTATATATGCAAAAATAAACACGCAAAAACGATTCTGTCAAACTCAAGTCATACAGACGACGCAGTTACGATGACGTCATCATTTAAAAACCGCTACATCTTCATTATTTGTGAAAATAATTGGCTGAAACTTCTGGAAAGCATGCAAGGCATGTTTCTGCATAGATACAAGTAATAACTCTATTTTTTATTTTTTCAAGTTGACATGTCATCCGCCATAGCGGACGGTCCCCTTAAAAGGAGGTAATGACTGTTCATCCTTCTAAAGGCAAGGACAAGTGGAGAAACATACCTGGGAGTGGGCACTTGTTACTCAGAAGTGGATGCATAGCTACAGCGAGACTACAAGAAGGCTGTGGGCTAGTATTGGCCAGCACCAGGCACTCACCTATATAGCTACAGTGTAACTACATGAAGGTTGAGAAGTACTGGCCTTCTTATATTGCTTAACTGGAATAGGATCTAAAGGCTCACCACATCATCTGAAGGGTCTTGAGTGGAATCGAAGAATCAAGGAATATTTTCCTTTGCCTCCTGTTCCTATCCGAGTCGGCAAAAGTGACATCACTGCAGGTCTGGCAATCATACAATAATTATCTTACATGTATGATAAAAATGCTCTGGTACGTTGTACGATATCTTTTCCAGCTATCGCACTTTACTACGACAAATCTGGGATTTGAGTTACCGATTAAAAATCATTTCCATCCAGATTAAATGTTAGCTGATAAAGACTGCCATTATTATTTCTGCGCTCGGCCGCGTCGCTCCGTGAAATATGTCTCCTTTAGCACTATTTCTAGTAAAATATTGCTATAATACCAGAGAACTGCTAAATTGGACATGTCAGAACTCTCTGACTCGCTCACCTATATAAAAGGTGCCAGTATAAACCTGAGGCGAGTGTTAAACACTACCACAGCAACCCCTCCAATTAGCCTTTTCCTCATCAAAAGCCCCTAAATACGGGGAGCTGACCCATAGGTCACACCCTGCTACCCCGTTGAAGGGGTCTGCGACGTCTTACTTTTCGATAGCCACCTTGCGTTTGCACGCTCGTTTAGAGCTGTCTGTTGTTTAATCATATTTTGTGTTAATATTTCATTATGGATCATCAATCTGCCTCTTCACCCAAGTTAAGTACTGGTTCCGCATTTGACAATATTTAGGGAGTGAATTTGCCTTTCGTTTTGCCTTTATTTAAGGTTTTGTTAGGCGTCACTTGACTGTAGTGGCGGGGTTAATTTCTGGTAACCCAGAAACAAGACTGATAAAGGCACAGACATGAGGGAGCCAGGCGCAGGAGCAAGTAGCTAAAAAATATAAGGGCTAGTGGCAGGAGAAAAATTGGATATGGGAAGAGTTGTTGCCAGGTGACCAGGAGCTGGCGCCATACGCTGGGTTTTTTGAGCTAGCACCAGGCACTACTAGCTCAGGAGCTGGTGAGTGCTCCTGGGTGCTTGGAGTAAGGTACTCAGCTGTCAAGATCATCTACTCTTACTACACCCATCGCCACCAAACATTAAGCACCTTTTCTCTCCTTGCTACATTTTTACCCTTACACTTTTTCAGTTTAATCTTGTATGCAAATTTGCTGTAGTAGGGAAAAAATTTATGAACTTGAATCCACATAATAATAACAAAATAAGAAAAAACTCATCCTGAAAGCTTTCAGCCTGAAGGTTCCTCAAATTTCAGCTTGAATAAGTGTAATATTTAACCGAAATCCAATTAAATAACCGGCAAAAAAATGAACAAAGCTGGTGCAAATACCTGATGTTTACATTAGGCATGGCAGAAACAGAATGTGGTTGTCTGCCGAGCTGTTCCTAACACTCTCGTTAGTGGGCAGGACTAGTCACTTGCACTGAACATCGGAAGCGCTACCACAGAATTTGACTTACAGCTGCCGTACGAGTGAAGCCAATATTGATTGATATGTTCTTGCTGGTGTCGCAATGAGGTGGTGATCGACACCGAGTGAAACCAATAGCTATGTAATTACTTGGTAAGTTATATAAAATTTATTTACAATTCTATCACTTATTTTACTTTCGTGAATAAACATAATCAAACAACCCATGCAAGTATAGTAGCCCCATAAATATGGCAAAAAATTTTGACACTAAATAACTAGGCATTCAAATCTAGCTGCAGTAAGAAACACAAGCCAAAATAACTGTAACTTTAAAAAAAGATAATGAAAAAGATGATGGAAAGATTTCACCCATATGTTACTGCAGAATTACAATTGTTAAAAAAAAAAAAAAAAGGAAGCTTCTTTTCATTTACCTGGAGCTGGTGTTGGATGGCCCATGCTTCATTGTTGCCCACAAGCTGGGAGCAATTGCTCAGACGACTCTTAATACCCTCAGCCTCCCTGCAAGAAAAATGGTTTTGTTTTGAGCTTTATCATTTACAAAAAACATGTAAACTTCAACTGAGTAACAGTGACAATTTTAGCCATACAGTTCATGTTCATATAACAAAGCGCCAGAATTAATCAGGAAAAATAATTTTTCATCCTAAGGTGTATAATTTCTCTTACATTGCACCAAAAAGATATAGGATACATATAAGTATGAACATTACCAAAATGATATTGTCATGTTACAATAAAGTTTTATACATACTTACCTGACAGATATATACTTAGCTATAGACTCCGTCGTCTCCGACAGAAATTCAAATTTCGCGCCACTCGCTACAGGTAGGTCAGGTGATCTACCGCCCTGCCCTGCCCGGGTGGCAGGACTAGGAACCATCCCGTTTTCTATCATATTTTCTCTCTTCCACCTGTCTCCTGCGGGGAGGCTGGGTGGGCCTTTAATTGTATATATCTGCCAGGTAAGTATGTATGAAACTTTATTGTAAAAATAACATATCATTTTTCATACAATCAACTTACCTGTCAGATATATACATAGCTGATTGGCACCCTTCGGTGGAGGGTAAGAGACAGCTTCTATATGGAATAGACAGGTAAACAACATATGTTGTAGGTATATAAACC
>NC_087218.1:38877503-38913512 GCF_015104395.2 Macrobrachium nipponense | reverse complement strand
TAGGTATATAAACCTTGGTTCCTACCTGATAGGTGGTAGACTTCGTGGGTGTTTGCCCAGTAGTCTGCATCACCTCAAGAAACTTTAGCGAGATATATGATCTATGGCCAAGAGTTCTTGTGGGTCTGCCGATGGGGTCTTATCCGCTTACTCGGCAGAGCCTAAAAGGACTTTGTCAATGGGTGCTGATCCACTTATATGACAATACACCTTATGAAGGAGCACACAACCAATCCCGACCACCTGATCCTAACCATATGTTAGAACTAAGGATTGTCCGAGTTATCCCCGAACTCGTCACAACCATAACTCAAAACCACTACGCACACATACATAATTTTTCAAAAAAAATTATACTCAACTAATTGGATATGACAAGAATTCTCTTACTGAACAACATAGACGGCCGCCCGTCTAGCCTAAGTCCTCCATTGTTCGAAGAGACTTCGACCATATCCAAAAAGAAGAAAAGTATATACATTTAAGGATTGGTGTCGGCTCCCGTACCCAGAATCGTAATCCGCCGATACGAAAGGACCTAGAGAAAAACACTTTTCATATGTCACACGCACGTCTTTCAAGTAATGAGATGCAAATACTGAGTTGCATCTCAAATGTCGTATCTATGATGTTTTTAAGCGACATATTCTTATGAAACGAGAGAGACGACGCTATAGCTCTCACTTCATGAGCTTTTACTCTCAACAGTTGTAACTGTTCGTCAGGACAGGCCTTATGAGCGTCTGTAATGACGTTTCTTACAAAGAATGCCAGCGCATTCTTGGACATCAGTCTTGTGGGGTCTTTTACCGCGCACCAAAGACCTTGTCTAGAGCCTCCCATTTGATGCTTTTCTCTGAAGGTAGAACTTCAGAGCTCTAACAGGGCATAGAGACCTCTCTGCTTCTCTGCCTACGAGACTCGACATGCCTTTGACTTCGAATGACTTAGGCCAGGGATTCGTAGGATTCTCGTTTTTCGCTAAAACAGGGTCTTAAACGAGCAAATCGCTGAGTCTCCTTGAATCCTACTTTATCCTGCAGAGCATGCAATTCACTAATTCTCTTTGCCGTAGCTAAAGATAATAGGAATAGCGCATTTTCGGGTAATGTCTCTAAACGATGCCGATGAGGAGGTTCGAATCTTTCCGATGACAGATACTTTAGGACTACGTCTAGGTTCCAGTTCGGAGGTACTGGTTCCTTAGACTTTGAAGTCTCAAAGACCTATGAGATCGTGGAGATCTTTATTATCTGCCAGATCTAAACCTCTGTTCCTGAATACAGCCGAGAGCATACTTCTGTATCCCTTTATTGTGGATACGGCTAGATGAGATTTTTCTCTCAGGAATAGCAGGAAATCAGCAATTTCCGCTATAGAGGTAGTGGAGGAGGACAACTTCTTGGATCTACACCACCTTCTAAATACCTCCCACTTTGATTGGTATACTTTCGTAGTGGAGGTTCTGCGTGCTCTCGCGATCGCGCTTGCACTTCGCGAGAAAAGCCTCTCGCTCTGACAAGTCTTTCGATAGTCGAAAGGCAGTCAGAGCGAGAGCGGGGAGGTTTTGGTGGTACCTCTTGAAGTGTGGTTGTCTGAGAAGATCCATCCTTCTTGGTAGGGATCTTGGAAAATCTACGATCCACTCTACCACCTCCGTGAACCATTCCTGGGCCGGCCAAAAGGGGGCTATTAACGTCATCCTCGTCTCTTTTGACGCCACAAACTTTCTCATTTACTAACCCAGGATTTTGAATGGGGGAAAAGCATATACGTCTACTCGAGACCAATTTAGCAGGAAGGCGTCTACCATAAGAGCTCTTGGATCTTCCACGACAGAGCAAAAAAACTGGGAGCCTTTTTGAAATGAATGTTGCGAAGAGCCATCCACATGAGGAGTTTTTTTCCCCACAGAGACCAGAGATCGAGACACACTTCCTCGTGTAGTGTCCATTCTGTATGAAGGACCTGGTTCCTCCTGCTGAGCCTGTCCGCACTCACATTCCTTACTCCCTGTACGAACCTTGTCAGCAGGGAGATGTTCCTGTGAGACGTCCAAAGTAAATAGGTCTCTCGTGAGCTCGTAAAGGAACGAGGAGTGCGTCCCTCCCTGTTTCCGAATGTAGGCAAGTGCGGTGGTGTTGTCCACGTTTACTTGCACTACCTTGTTTGACACCAGAGGTTCTAGGCTCTTCAAGGCCAGATGTACGGCGAAGAGCTCTTTGCAGTTTATGTGCCAAGACACCTGTGCTGGTTCCCAGGTGCCTGACACTTCCTCTGAGCCTAATGTCGCTCCCCAACCTCTCTCCGACGCGTCGGAGAACAACACTAGGTCTTGGGTTCTGTGTTCTTAGAGAGATCCCTTTGTTCTCTTCCAGAGGGAGCAACCACCACTGTAGGTGTGACTTTATCTCCACTGGAATGGGAAAAACGTCCGACAGTTGTCCGGTTTTCCAGCTCCAAGACCTCTTGAGGAAGAATTGAAGAGGACGTATATGAAGTCTTCCTAGAGGGAAGAATTGTTCTAGCGAGGAAAGCGTCCCCAGAAGGCTCAACCATTCCCTCGCCGACGTTTGTTGCTTCTCTAAGAAGAGAGAGACTATCCGCAAACCTTTTGCGATTCTCTCTTGCGAAGGAAAAACTCGAAAACCCCGAGAATCCATCCGAATCCCCAGATAGACTAGGTCTTGTCTGGGGGTCAGCTGAGACTTCTCGAGGTTCACAAGCAATCCCAACGCTTTGATTAAATCCAGAGTTAACTTTAGGTCCTCCAAGCACTGTCTCTCGCTGGCCCTGATTAGCCAAAGTCGTCCAGATACATAGAGACATTCACTCCTTTGAGGTGAAGAAACCTCGCCACATTCTTCATCAGGCTTGTGAAGACCTGAGGAGCTGTGGACAGGCCGAAACACAAGGCTCTGAACTGAAAGATCCTTCCCTCCGTCATGAAACGGAGGTACTTCTTCGATGAAGGGTGGATCGGGACGTGAAAGTAGGCGTCCTGGAGATCTAAAGACACCATCCAATCTCCCTGTCGTAATGACGCCATGACTGAAGCAGAAGTCTCCATGGAGAACTTCTCCTTCTGAACAAATTTGTTCAGAGAGCTGACGTCCAGTACTGGTCTCCAGCCTCCCGAGGCTTTCGCCACCAGAAAAAGGCGATTGTAAAACCCCGGGGAGTGTTGATCCCGTACCAATTCTATCGCTCTCTTGTCCCACATTTGTTTCCACCATCGATCGAAGAGTATCCCTCAGCACAGGATCCTTGTATTTGGCTGATAGTTCCCTTGGTATTGACGTTAGGGGAGGAGTGTTCAGGAAAGGGATACGATATCCCCTCCTTAAGATCGCCAAAGATGACGCGTCTGCATTTATCAGTGTCCAGGCTTCCACAAATCCCAGGAGCCTGGCACCTACTGGTGCTTGGAGGAGAGAATCTTCATTTTCCCTTCTTAAAGGGACGAAAAGCAGATCTACCTCTCTTCTCTGGAGCCTTCCTCCTTGTGGAAGGTCTGGAGGTCGGACCACCTCGAAAGGGCTGCACCGTTGTACTGGGTCCTTTCTTGTCCGATGCAGCAACAGGTTTCTTCTTTCTTGCTGACTGCGTCAGCAGATCCTGAGTTGCCTTCTCAGTTAAAGAATGCGCAATGTCCTTTACTAACTGAGAAGGGAACAAAAAGTCAGATAGAGGCGCATATAGAAGTGCTGCTCTCTGAGCATGTGAGACTGCCTTTGTTAAGAAGGCGCCATATACAGTCCTTTTCTTTAAAAGACCTGCCCCAAACAAAGAGGAGATTTTCAAAAGATCCATCCTGTACCGCCTTGTCAATACAAGACAATATGCATTAACAGGGCTTCAGGTTCGATTCCTTCCGAATCATGGGCTTTCTTGGACATCACCCCAAGGGACCAATCTAAGAAGTTAAAAACTTCCAATACACGAAAGAGTCCCTTGAGGAGATGATCCAGTTCCGAAATTCCCCACGTAATCCGTGCAGAATTGAGACTTTGACGCCGTGAAGCGTCAACCAAAGTCGAAAAATCTGTTCGGTTGTAGAAGGGAGAGCAATACCCATATTCTCTCCCGTCTGTGATACCAAATGCCTCTTTTCCCAGCTAATCTTGCTGGAGGCATGCAGAAGACTGTCCTCACTAAGTCTTTCTTAGACTTCATCCATGAGTCTAAGGAATGTAATGCTCCTCTTCATCGATATGGTGGGTTTGTTTCATTTTGAGAAAAAGACGAAGGCTTCTTCGTCTTAGCACTGGAAAAGAGCGAGCGCGGAGAAGGAGGAGCGGCAGGCGTCAACTCGTCTCCGTACTCCTCAAGAAGTAGGGTAGTCAACACCTTATAGTTTAGACAGACCTTCTCTTCCACTAGATTCGTCATCCGAGTTTTCCTCTAACTCGGGATCTATCATGCGTCTCTGCTCTCCTTTCCGAACGTTCTTCTTCTTGAGGAGACAAACTCCTAATAGGAGAGGGGCTAAGGGAATGATAATCCTTCCTCTTTCCCGCTCTAATAGTCTTGGAAGGCGTCATAAGCTTCGGCTTCTCTAGAATTTTAGAAGACGCTTCACGCTTACATGACGCTTCCCGTTCGCCAAGCGTCATGATGACGTCTTTTGCTGACGTCTCGATGACGCTTCGCGCTTGGAAGACGCTCCGCTCTCCAAAGGCGTCCTACTTGGCGTCATAATATTGGACGGAGCGTCATGTCTATGCTCCGTTTCCAATGACGCTTCGCGTCTCAAAGACGTCTTACGTCTCTCTGGCGTTACGAAACTCTCGTAAGCACCTGATCTCGTTCTCGAACTAGACGCTTCTGTAAGACGTTAGCCGTTTCCCGTCTGGTATGACGCTTCTCGTTGAACAGGTGAGAGAGGACGAGACTTCTTAATTGGAAGCGTCACGTCCTTCCGACGTGGCGCTAAAAAAACTCCACTAGAGATGACAGTTGCTCTTGAACTGCCATAAATGATCTTTCTTGACGCTTCTCCCACGTCCAGTGCATGACGTCTTTCGTCATCACTCGGGGGAGAAGAAGGAAAGGGTACTTCCGCGTACACTTCAGGTGACGCTGACGCCACCTTCGCTTTCTTGCTAGAAGACGGAGCGTCATCTGAGAAACGCTCTGGACTAGAATCTATGTCAGGCTTCATATGACGCTTCAGCGGTCTCGACAAGTTCGATTCCTTCCACCCTCGTTTAGGTTGAGGGAGAGGGAGAGGACGAGAAACACTCGCGAAGGACGGCTTTTCTATAGCGCCCTTGAGCCGCCTTGCCACGAAGCAGAGCTAGCTGAAGGGACGTCTGACCGTTGGGGATTCCCCACAACCTCCTTAAGGCTTTCGACTTTCCTTCTCCTCTGGGCTTGTGAGCTTGGAAGAGGTCTAGGCCTGGGAGCGTCGCAGGGACGATCAAACGCCCCTCCACAACACTGGGAGAACTCACTTCACTGTAATGCTCACTTTCACTAGCCTTACCTTTGAAGTCAGCCATCTTGGACTTCATGTCTATGTAGCTTTCAGATTGGCGATTTCCGATGCGAATCCGAAAAAGCACTCTGAGAATGAGATACATAGGGAGAATCTACATCATTAGGATTATAATTATCAGTGAAAGGCTCAATAGGCCTTGAAACTCACACCTTTCAATCGTCTAATTCTATCCCTCATCTAACTTCTTCAAATAAGAAGTCAAAGTCTTCCACTCTTCTGCATTCATCCTCGCATTCCTTACAAGTATTAATAGCAGAACACTGAAACCCCCTACATTTACGGCATACAGTGTGAGGATCAACCGAAGCTTTCGGTATCCTCACCCTGCAGCCTACATTCACACAACATTCTCACAACTCACATTAGAATCAGACATACTGAGAAAAATCCAAAAGAGTTATTCCAAAAACAGTCCACTGTAGCGAATGCCAAAACACGATCCAAATACGTCACCAAAAAGCCGAAAAAAAACAATGATCAAAGGATGAAAAATGAATCTAAGTCAGGAGGTAATAACAACAATGTTGATACCACCGGGCGACAGAGAAAATATGATAGAAAACGGGGATGGTTCCTAGTCCTGCCACCCAGGGCAGGCCGGTAGATCACCTGACCTACCTGTAGCGAGTGGCGCGAAATTTGAATTTCTGTCGGGGACGACGGAGTCTTAGCTATGTATATATCTGACAGGTAAGTTGATTGTATGAAAATAATTTTTCATCCTAAGGTGTATAATTTCTCTTACATTGCACCAAAAAGATATAGGATACATATACGTATGAACATTACCAAAACTAATTTTCATATCATTTTTATATTCATAGCAGCCAAAAACCTGTAGCACGGGAATCCCTAAATGCCTGGGCACATGCATTGATGAGGCTGTGAAAACTCGAGAGGGCTTCAATACAAAACACAAACACTCACACTAATAACACACCAAATAAGAATTAGAAACACAAGCGTCTACTCTCCAAGGTAGTTAAAGAAAGACACACGTGTCACGAGGTGAGGTGAGTGATCACTGGTCAACTCCAACCTCATATGTGCATGAGTTGCCAGATGTCACAAATTCCTTGCCCTACAATCTTTGATTGTTTTAACTGGTTTCCAGCTGGGATGAAGATAAATCCTATTGTTAAGACCAAGCGTTTGTTCCGCACGTAAACAAACTAATTTTTATATCATTTTTGTACAAGACACAGAAATAATACTCCTGTGTGTTTTATAGCATATCCGTACTTTTTCTTATCAAGTCATCAAGGATCATTGGTGAGCATACATAATTATAATGTACATTTATTGAAATTAGATACACCAACATCATCATTAAATTAACACTATATGATAGATTTTATAAAGCCAGGTCCAAAGTTAAATGACATATACAGTACTCGTATGTAAAGTAAAAGAAAAAATCATTATATAATCTTTGATTCATACAAAGATGCAAACTAATCCTCAAAACTTCAAATACTTACCTCTATAACACATGAGCATATCTCGACTAAACTTACAATTACTGCTTTTGATACTCTACGCATCTTGTAACACCGGCACAGAGGCTGGAAAATAGACTGAGATCTTAAAGACTGATATGAAAGTGGAAAAAAGACCTAATGGGAAATCGAGTACATGGAGATGCAAATGAAGATAATATACATCTAGCTGCTCCACAAAGGGACTAAAGAAAAATACCAAAATGTTAAATTAACTTAAACTTCATTTTTCCTAGATATACAAGCAATAGACTTCTATATAGAAGCATTCTTCAGAGGGATAGTGTCGTTGCTACAACTGCAACCTGGTAACAAGGTGGTTCATGGGTGGTTGATGGAAGAATGTGGTAAATGCCCACTCACCTGTCATTCTGAAGCACTCTTTCCTTGAGCATCTGAGACTACATGGGGAGGTGAAGGGATTATGGCGAAAGGTTCTAGGAAAATACAAATTAAGAAGTACAAACCATTCGTAGTACATAGGAAGCTCACATGGGAGGATGATCTAAGATCTTAACTGACTGGGAAGCTGAATTTTTACTTGGTAATGCCATGCTCCTGATCACTATCATGAGCAGGGAGGTTATGACTCCTGTAACATCTATACAAGAGAATACTACCAGCAGGAAAGAGTCAAGAGCAGTCCCAAAGTTTCAGAGGCAAACAAGGAAACCCTGGTTCTAGAGCACCGAGAGAGCCCTCTGTTAACCCTAACCTGGCACATAGCCATATCGGAGGATTACAGCCTGCACTCTGTACCATGGGGATATCTCCACAGGCAAGATGATCACTACAAAAGGCTCAACAACGCTGAGTTCCTTAGCAGAAATAGCAGTGAAAGACAGGTCAAAAAGAATACCAAGGGATGAAGCATTTATCATTACTGTAGTAAATCTGCCAACTGATGAGCGAAGGCAAACCATAAACACATACCAATGTCTCACCTGGGAAGAGCAAGACATACACCTGGGTCAGCATTGTCCAAGAGCATAAGGTGTTTGCCTCCCCTTGTGAACCAGAGGAAAACAAGCAGAAGGTAGTGAGACACAAAGAGAAGTCAGTCCTGGAAGAAGCAGCTGAAAAGATTCAGCAGTAATGAAGGGAGAACAATCCCCATCTAAGGAACTGGCAATCATCTTTTGCAGCTAATTAACATCTCCAATCCACAGAGACCCGTCCAGCACACTTTTGCACTTTTCACAGAACTTACCAATACAGGCAGTCCCTGGGTTACGACGGGGGTTCCGTTCTTGAGCCAGTTGTAAGCCGAAAATCCTAAGAAAAATGATATTGTTATGATACAATAAAGTTTCATACATACTTACCTGGCAGATATATACATAGCTAAGACTCCGTCGTCCCCGACAGAAATTCAAATTTCGCGGCACACGCTGCAGGTAGGTCAGGTGATCTACCCGTCCTGCCCTGGGTGGCAGGATTAGGAACCATTCCTGTTTTCTATCATATTTTTTCTCTTCCAACCTGTATCCTTGCGGGAGGCTGGGTGGCCCGTAACTCGTATATATCTGCCAGGTAAGTATGTATGAAACTTTATTGTATCATAACAATATCATTTTCATTCAATCAACTTACCTGTCAGATATATACATAGCTGATTGGCACCCTTCGGTGGAGGGTAAGAGACAGCTACTATATGGAATAGACAGGTAAACAACATATGTTGTAGGTATAAATAAAACCTTGGTTCCTACCTGATAGGTGGTAGACTTCGTGGGTGTTTGCCCAGTAGTTCTGCATCACCTCAAGAAACTTTAGCGAGATATGTGATCTATGGCCAAGAGTTCTTGTGGGGTCTGCCGAAGGGGTCTTATCCACTTACTCGGCAGAGCCTGAAAGGACTTTGTCAATGGGTGCTGATCCACTTATATGACAATACACCTTATGAAGGAGCGCAAACACCGATCGATTCCAACCTGATCCTAACACGAGGGTTCGCGCTCAAATTGGAAAGAGTTAATCTCCCACACTCCTTTCAAAAACCCCAATAATTATTTTCACTAAGTTAAAAAAACTTTAACTCAAAGTTAAGGATCAGTGTCGGCTCCTTATCCCAGTAACGTATCCGCAGAAACGTATAAACCAAAAGAGAAGGATCTCTCGTAGGTTAACTTGACATCCTTTGTGTAATGAGAAGTCAACACAGAGTTGCCTCTACCGTACAACACAGCTAATATGTCTTATATGACATATTGTTATGTAAAGAACAAGAACTTGCAAAAGCGCGCACTTCTGTACTTTTAATTCTCAGCTGTTTTGAAGGAATCAAGTCACTAATGAAGTGCTTAGGAGATCTCCATGTTTCAAAGAAGACCAGGTCTTCTTGAAATGGATCTCACCCGACTGAAGCCTGAAGCCTGGCAGGAACCTCGCGCCTGGCTGGTGCTTCGCTCTTGGTTGGCGGCCTAGCGCTTGTCTGGTACCTTTCGCGTCTTAGCTGGAGATTCGCGCCTAGAGCCTGGCTTGCGCCTGGCTGGCTGCTCGCAGCCTGGCTGGCGCCTCGCGCCTGGCTGGCGGCTGGTGCTGCCTCTTCTGGCTGGCGCCGGCCTGGCTGGCGTCTACTCCCGGTTGGGTGGGCCTTGCGCCTGCCTGGAGCTTCGCGGCTGGTGGCACCTCGCGCCTGGCTGGCGTCGCGCCAGGTTTTGGCCTTTGTGCCTGCCTGGCGCCTCGCGCCTGGCTGGCGTCTCGCGCCAGGTTGGCGCTTTAGTGCCTGCCTGGCACCTTGCGCCTGCCTTGGAGCCGGTTCGCGCTGGCTGGCGACCTGGCTGGTGTCTCGCGCCCGGTTGGAGTGGCGCCTTGCGCCTGCCTGGAGCTTCGCCGCTGGCTGGTACCTCGCTCCTCGCTCCTGCCTGGCGCCTCGCGCCTGGGGTGGTGGCTCCTCCCCACATTGCCGGAGCTTCGAGCTTGGTAGAGTCTCGAGGATGTCTGGCAATGTCCACATCGGACACTCTTATCTGTCCTATATGTTCGCATCTAGCGCATCGTGTTAGGTTGTAGGCCGGTCTTTCTCCTCATCAGACAATGACAGTGTTCTTGGGGCTGTCTGCAGGTTTCTTCTTCCTTACTGACTGTGTCAGAAGGTCTTGAGTCGCCTTCTCAGTTAATGAACGAGAAATGTCCTTCACTACTGAGAAGGGCAAACAAAAAGTCAGACAAAGGCGAGTACAGAAGCGCTGCCCTCTGAGCGTGGGAGACCGCTTTGGTTAAAAAGACACTATATACTGTCCTCTTTTTAAGAAGACCTGCTCCAAACAAAGAGAGAATCTCAACCGAGCCATCCTGACCGCTTTGTCTATACAAGACAAAATACACAGAAGGACTTCTGGTTCGAGTCCTTCAGAATCATGGGCTTTCTGGACATCACCCCAAGGACCAACTTAAGAAGTGAAAAACTTCCAATACATGAAAGAGTCCCTTGAGGAGATGGTCCAGTTCTGAATGCCCCAAGTTATACGGGCAGAGTTCAAAACCTTGTCTACGTGAAGCGTCAACTAAGGTCGAAAGTCCGCTTCTGACGTAGACGGAAGAGAAATACCCATATTCTCTCACCGTCTGATATCAAATGCCTCTTTTACCAGCTAGTCTCGCTGGAGGCATGCAGAAGACCGTTCTAACTAACTCCTTCTTCAACTTCATCCAAGAGTCTAAAGACTGAAGAGCCCTCTTCATCGAAATGGCGGGCTTCATTCTAAGAAAAAACGAAGATTTCTTCGTCTTTGCACTTCGAGAAAAGAGCGCGCGGAGAAGGAGGAGAGGCAGGAGTCAAGTCGTCTCCATACTCCTCTAGAAGCAGGCTGTAACAAAAAATTATAGTTCGACAGTCCTTCTCTTCTTGATACTCCTCCTCCGAGTTTACTTCTAACTCGGGGTCTAGATGAGTCTCCGCTGCTAATTTCAGTACGTCTTTCCTCTGGAGGAGACAACTCCTAATAGGAGAGGGGCTAAGTGAATGATATTCCTTCCTCTTCCCCGCTTTAATAGTCCTGGAAGGCGCCAACAGCCCAGGCTTCTCTCCATAAATGGATGACGCTTCCCGCTTGGATGACGCTTCTAGTCAGCCAAGCATCCTGGCTGACGCCTCCCGTGTGTGTGGCTGCTGACGTCTGGATGAACGCCTCGCGCCTGGAAGACGCTTCGCTCTCAAAACGGCGTCCTAACTGGCGCCAAAATTTTGGTTGGAGCCTCGCGTCTAAAAGCAGTCTTTAAATGACTATTCATGTCTTGACGACGTCTCACGTCTCTCTGGCGTTACGTGTCTTCCGTAAGATTCTCCCGATCTCGCTCTCGAAACCGAAGCCTCTGCGATATGTTTGGAAGTTTCACGTCTGCATGACGCCTCTCGCTTCGCAGGGGAGAGAGGAAGAGACTTTTGATTGGAAAGCGCAACGTCCTCCTAACGAGGCGCTAACACTCCCACCAAAGAGGGCCAGTTGCTCTTGTACTGGCAAGATAATCTTCCTTGAAGCTTTTCACGTTCATCTTCAATCGGGGGAGAAGTAGGAAAAGGAAGCAGTCTATAGGAAGCCTGTTCGTCTTCTCACAACTCTTTCCAATAAATGTTAAACATGTTAACAGTTATTATCGTCGATCGAGAAGGATCTCTTTGTTAACGCGAATAGGAGCGAAAAAAGAGATTCTCGATGCTCTATGCGATATGAGAGTGTCGTGGAAATGGCCTAAGTGATTACATGGGTAACGAAATCAGGAACGAATCTTGCCGTTACCGAGCTCGGTGTCCGAGAGTCTACTGACTCCTAGGTTAATACTCGCTAAAACGAGAAAATCTTGGATGGTGCTCTTGGCTCACTGCGCCCAAGGCTGGCGCTCTGGCGCAAATTTTGCCGCCAGGTTGGCGCTTCTGGAGCATGCGCCAGGTTGGTACTTCTGGCGCGTTGCGCCAGACTGGCGCTTTCTTCTAATTCTTTTTATGTTATGTGGCCAGAACACCTGTGCCTTTATGGTACCCGACATCCTTTCACATGTTAATTCCGTTCTTAGGAGGAAAAAACTTTATATACGTAGTATAGTCCATTCAGGGAAACAAGTTCTGCCCCAAAGAAAATGTTTCCCATCCGACTCATCCATCTTCTTCTGAGCAGGTACTCTAATAAGCTATGCTTTCGTAAGCCTGAGAGCATTACATAATATAAATGTTCTGCTGCGATAGAATCTTTAATAATGTTACCTACGGTAAACAGCATTGAAAGGTTGTACTATCTCTCTTATTGAAAGCTTCTTAGCAAAAGGCATACAATATTTATTTATGTAAGCTTAACTATCCCCTCAATCCGAGGTTAAGACCGCGATTGTAGGGAGAGATACGGAAAGTTATTCCATCCCGCAGGAGAGAGAGATTCGCCCGACCGCTCATGACTGACACCTACATGGTACTGACAGTAACTGGCGTAGGCGTACTGCGTTGGTCTCAGGCTCTCAGCGAAAGCAGTCCCCGCTTACTCTTCCAGAGTTGCCAGCTACTCCAATTAATAAAGGAATTTAATAAAACTATTATCGAACTTCAGGAAGTCTTATTAAAGCATATTTAAGCGAAAAAAGACTTCGATAAATCTAGAAGCTAAGTAGGGTGTAGTTCTTAACAATCCCTTTAAGCGTAGTCCTTCCTAGGAAAGAACGTAGAAGGAATACTTGTAATTGAGTTGCACAGAAAAGAAGTAACTACGGTATGTGTTTTATGATTTGACCGTATCGTATTCTCATACAGCAGAAACTCTACTACCTCTACTATCTTCGTTCTTTTCGTTATAGAACGATAGAAAGAGTATATATATATGTCCTTAAGGAACGAAGTTAATCAAGGAACTCTTTAAATCTTCGTGATTTCTACATAAATCGCGGAAGAGACAGAATTCCTGTTCATCACTAGGGTTTACGGAAGGTATTTTTCTATCCGCCATCATACCCAAACATCGATGAGATCTTATTAAGAAAAACTCCCAAAGCTCTTGCCTCCTCAAAACGAGGGAAGAGCATGGATGAAGAGAGAGTCCGCATTGAGAGGAACTGCCTAACAAAGGATCTTCTGAATAAAAAATGAAAAGGTGCTTCTCTTAGTATCAGAACCTTCTGACAAAAGCAACGAGCCGCCTGTGCGACATCTTGCACATTTGGCCAGGGGAAAGTTGTTCAAGTTAAAAATTCAAAGAGGAGTCTCGCGACTGACCTCTCTCTCTAATGAAGATTTTTTGAAATCTTCTGACGCCTGGCGTCTGGATCCTTGCGCCTAGCGCCTGGCGTCTGGATAGTTCCGCGCGCCTGGAATGTTCCGCACGCTAGAAAGGAGACTCGCTCCTGGAACGTTCCGCTTGCGTGGAAGGTCCCGTGCGCCCTAATAGATCCGAGCGCCTCTAGTCTTGTTATACGAGCCTCTTGCCAGAAAACATTCAATGGAAGCATCCTACTGATTGCCATTCTACTATAAGGCTCCTTAGTTAAGCCGTCCGTGTTTTTCTCTTTTGAAGGCGCCTTGCGCCAAGAAAAGTTCTGGAACGCGGCTCGCACTCAGTTGCTGGAACGCTCTCGCGTTTATTCTGTATGAACGAGGCTCGCGCTAGTCTGTTGGAACGCGGCTCGCGCTAGTCTGTTGGAACGCGGCTCGCTGCTGGCTGTTGGAACGTGGCTCGCGCTAGCTTGCTGGCTGGCTCTAGCCTCTCGCTCAGTGAGTCAGTGTTGAAGTGTTCTCTTATTCAAGAGAACGAGCCAGATCGTCCGAACTTCTAACATGTACATTCTTCGTCTTTTCGGATGTAAGATGAAGAAACGGAAGACAGACGCACTTTTTAAAGGCTGCCTTTGCAATGGCTATCCCTATGGCAGTCTGGGGACGTTTTACAGATCCTGCCGAGGGAACGCCCGATCGGTGGGGATTCTACCATAATCCTCCGTAAGGCTTTCGACTTTCCTTCTCCTCTGGGCTTGTGAGTTTGGAAAGAGGTCTAGGCCTGAGAGCGAGACAGAGCCGATCGAACGCACCTCTACTAATTAGGACGCCTTTCCAATGGCGAACTTGGCAGTCTGGGACGTTCTACAGATCCTGCCGAGGGGACGCCTGATCGGTGGGGATTCTCCATAACCTCCGTAAGGCTTTCGACTTTCCTTCTCCTCTGGGTATGTGAGCTTGGAAGAGGTCTAGGCCTGGGAGCAAAACAGCCGCCAACAGAACGCACCCTCCACTGCACTAACAGTAAAAAATGATATTGTTATGATACAATAAAGTTTGTTCATACTTACCTGGCAGATATATATATAGCTGTATTTTTCTGAAGTCCGACAGAATTTTAAAAACTTCCGACACACGCGTGGTCGGCCAGGTGGTTAGTACCCATTCCCGCCGCGTGGGATGGCGGGTATCAGGAACCATTCCCATCTATTCATAATTTTTATTTCACTGTCCCCTGAGGGGAGGTGGGTGGGTACTTGATTATATATATCTGCCAGGTAAGTATGAACAAACTTTATTGTATCATAACAATATCATTTTGTTCATGAAACTTACCTGTCGATATATATATAGCTGAATCCCACCTTTGGAGGTGGGAAGGGACAGAATAGAAGGATTTTGGGAAACAAATGCATGCAGATGATTTACATCTTGGTTCCACCTGTTAGCATAGCTGGCTTCGTGGTTACTGCCACGTAAGTCTGCTTGTGCTACTAGAGTTGCCAGCGAGGTAGAGACCTATAATAGCTGGTGCACTCCAGATGATCTGTCAACAGGGGCGAGACCACGACGTGACTAGACCATATTGTTGACCATACCATGAGGGCTAAGAAGTAAAATAAATATATATATATATAAATATATATATATCACCACCTGACCAACCTAGCCAAAGTTAAGGTGTGTTAACTAAGGCTTAAGAGTTAAGAAGTCGCCGTTGTCGGCGACTCAACAACTAAATTAAGAGCTCTTCCTAACCATTTTCTACAGGATAGGATGATGGTACTTCTTGCCCCCAAGATTGTGTCTGCAGACGTATGGCCCTAGCGAGCAGCAGATTCTCATATGCCATCTTCACATCTCGCAGGGAGTGTGAAGTGAACACAGAGTTGCTTCGCTAAAACATGGTACTCAGGATGTTGCTGAGTGCCATGCTCTGTTGAAATGCTTCCGAGGCCGCGCCCACCTCACCTCGTGAGCATTCAGATAAAAAGATTTCAAATCTTTGTGCAAACACAATGAAGGAGCATTTTTGAAAGAACTCCTTAACACTAAAGCCAGGCTGTTCTTCGATATGGGCAAGTCTGGTCTTTTTCGGAACACTGCAGATTGCCCGAATGACTTCGACTTTCTTGAGTTTTATGTAGATAAAACTTGAGAGACCCGACAGGGCACAGGACTCTCTCTGGCTCCTGCCCACTAACTTGTGCATCCTTGCTTCCAAGCTCCTGGCCCAAGGACAAAACGGGTTACCATTCTTAGGCCACAACGGAAGGGTTAGAGAGCACACCGCCTTGTGTTCTCTAAAGCCAAAACTTGTGACGATGGCTTAAAATCTCACTAACCCTCTTTGTCGTATCTAGGGTGGTTAGAAGAAGGCCTTCCTGATCACATGCAAGAAGTTAACAGGTAGGAGAGGTTCGAATGCTTTGACATCAAGAACTTCAGACTACGTCTAAGTTCCATATTGAAAGCTTCGATCTGGACATGCACAGTCAGTCCGTCTGTACTAAAGTCAGGTGACCGACCAGTTGACCAGTCAGACGAATCAAGGACAGCAAGGCTGTACCCTGAAGACCATAAGGCACTATTCTTCGCTGAAGGATGAGTGTCTGGACTGCCTGGGCGATTCAATCTAAGCAAACCTTGGGGGGTGTATCAACGCAAACCCAACGTCGTCAGCGAATCAACTCCTGACTCGAGCTTCTGGTGCCAGGAGTAAAGGAGCGAGGGAGCAAAAAGGCGATTCAGTCCCGAAGGAAGAATGCTGACAGTCCAACCTGGTCTCATGTTACACGATCATCGGGGGTGTATAAACGCAACCGACTTCGTCAACAAGAAACTCAGGGCTACTATATGTCGCCTGATCTCGCACGAGTGTCTGACTCCGAGAAAACAGGTGAGACAAAAAGTAGATGATGAGCGAGGTTCGAGATTCCACAGAACTCAAAGATCGTGAAGGGCTTTGTTGTTTGACAGACGCAAATCTCTGAGCCCAAAGGCCGTCAACAACATATTTGCGTATTCTTTAATAGTTGTGACTGCCAGCTTATCCCATTCTTCAGACGGAAATGGAAGACGGTAATCTTATTCCTGTCAACATCTCGATAGCCTGAACGTAGTCAGACTCAGAGCGGAGATGTATATAGGTAGTTATAGGTACCTTTCGAGTTAGAGTAGACCGATCTCTCGGAAAAGGTCCTTGGAAAGTGAACTAGGAAGTATGTACCTCTGTGAATCCAGGATCCTGAAGGCCAACATGGGGCGATCAGCATCATTGTCGCTCCCTGTGACGTCATAAATCCTCTTATTACATTTCCTAAGAGATTGAAAAAAGGGGAAAAAGAGACTAAATATCCATCCCCGTTCAATATCATAGGATGGCGTTTAATGGTACCGATCCCGGATCGAGAATAAGTAGCAGAAAAGAAGAAGCCTCTTCGTCCTCAACATATCGAATAGAAGAATGAAAGGGCGTCCCTAAAGTCTCCACAACTCTCAACTTACTTCTAAAGAAAGATTCCACTCGGAAGTCAATAGTTGCTGCCGTCGATCTAGACGATTCGTACGGACTTTTGCAATCCTGTAACGAACCTCTAGAGGATCGTTACATTCTACGCCTGTTGTTATAATAGGCTTTCCTCGTAAACTCGAACAGGGACCGAGAAGATACTTCTTAAGTATGAGAGCTGTGGAATATCAGAGTTGATCTGGACCACCTGGTTCCCAAAACTCGTTACGAGGACTGGAGGACTACCGAATCGCTTTTACTTCTTTCAGATTAAGATCCAAGACATCTGAAACCCTATCCAGATGTCCGGCACCTTCTTTCTATCACCTCAGGTGATAAAACGCACTGAGAGATGTCAGAATCATTCCTAGATCTTGAATAATATTTCAGTTTCCCGGTAGGAGAAAACTGTGGTCTGAATTGCAGTCTATTCGGGGAAACAAACTTCTTCAGGAAGGAAATGGTCCCCAGCAAGCTCATCCATTCCCTACCCGAGTATGCTTACTTCCCTAATAAGGCTGCGCTTGCCTAAGCAGGAGCATATAAAAGTGCAATTTGTTGCGGTAGACTCGTAGTTCTATACCGTGCGGTAACGAGCACCGAAAGGATTAAGAGATAACTCTGTTGAACATAGTAAGGCAAAACGAATGCAACGTTTATTCATTCCAGTAAGAAATCCCCTCAATCTTAGGCTAAAGTCCTGATTGTAGGGCGAGATACAGTTAGGTCAGCAATCCCGCAGGAGAGACGTAACCGCCAGCACGAGATTACGTTAGTCAGTCAATCCCGCAGGAGAGAGAGACGTACCTACCGCGCATGACAGCGCCCGATCTGTTACTGGCTCGGTTGGACTGGAGGACAGACACAGCGTGACAGCAGCAGCCAGCAGCTTAGAACGTCGTCTCTTAACTTTATGTCTGGTTGCCAGCTACCCTATTCTACGAAGAAATAGGTCCGTTATTTTTTGAGCAGAAAGACTCTCAAGCTGGTATATTTAAGCGAAACAGAAAACGCTAAATATATAGATGCGTTTTGTGTCGTCAGAACACTACCATACAACGGTAAAAGATAAATCGGAAACTCCTGGAAGGCTGCAGGGAGTACCGATTAAATGTCCTTAAAATAGACAATAGACCTCTCGGTTGCCATCCGAAGAAGTAACTACAGCAAGCGTATATGACTTGAACCAACCAGAAGTAAAATAACGCAAGGCAAAGTATGAAATTATATCACAATAAAGTTTGTTCATACTTACCTGGCAGACATATATATAGCTGAATTCGGAAATACAGCTACATACCTATCTGACAGGCAGTTTCATGAACAAAACTTAAGAGAATCGAAGCAGTCAGCTCAAGCTTCTTATGTTACTGGACATAAGCGTTCATTGACGTAGTCTACAAGTCTATTTCTTGTACGAGTCTGCGAATGACGAATGAGAGCTCTTCCGAATCTTGTCAATAAGAGCTTATTCGCTTACGCAATATCAAGTTAATGAGATGTTTGTCAATGAGAACTAACCCATTTACGGGACAAAGAGATATTTTGTCAATGAGGGGATACCCATTACTTGACAAAACAAAAGTATATTGTCAATGGGGGAAAGTCACTGAATTGACAAAACGTAATCCAGGGAGTCAAGCATTTAATTTTTTTTTTTTTTTTCGATTCCCGTCTCAACGAGGAAGGGGCAAGAATCCTGTTAAGAGACTGGGCTTCGGCAGGTAGGTAGAACGACGATGTTCAATTCGGCAGCGTAGTCCCGACTAGAAACTAACAAAATCTATCATCTGAAAAACCCTTTCAGATGGGCTAAAAAGCTTGCAAAATTATCCTGGGAAGAGGAAGAAACTCTCAACCAGCTTCCTCTCCCGTATCACAACTAATGCCTGCTAAAGCTTAAAATTTATTGGCAGTATGGCAAAGGAAGTCCTGTCTTGCGCTTTCCTGAAGAGCGTCCTTTTGATGAGTGCCTTTGCAAGAATCCCATGAACGTTGCCGAGAGTCCTGACGTGCAGGACATCGAGCCTTACATAACCCGTAAACTGCCTATCGCAAAGTCTTGACTGCGGTAGTGGCAACTTAAATTTATTTGGCAGAATGGCAAAGGTTGCGGTAGAGCAAACGAGATCTTCCCTTGAGCTTTCCTTAACTCCATCCACCTATGCGAAAAAGCAATATTAATTTGACAGAGACCTCTTGAATTCACGAAACCCGATGTCTTGCTGGGTTTCGAAGAAGAAGTTGTCTGTTCACTTTAAATTCCTCCGAAGCACTGCCTACTTCACTTCTTTGCAGGTGAGGTAGAAGGTATCACGGAGGTAGAGATAAACATTCTTTAGGCCTATCTGAAACAAGAGCTTGAAGAGTTCACAGAAACGTTCAGCCAGCGACACACCTGGCGTGCGTGGTGCACGCTCGGCGTCCACTGGAGCGCGCTCGGCGTCCACTGGAGCGCGCTCGGCGTCACTGCGCGCACTTGGCGGTCCACTGGCGCGCACTTGGCGTCCACTGCGCGCACTTTACTGCATTGGCTCGCGCGCGCCTGGAGTCCATCCGAGCGTCCCGGGCGTCCGCTCTCAAAAGCTTCCTGCTACTATGACTTCTCTTACGTATTTCTCGGTGGAAAGACGGACACGAGTTCAGGCGACGTTCGCCTTCTTACTTCTCACTGAAACGCATAACGAGAGAGAGAGAGAGAGGACGTGAAGCGTCCTCTTCTATAAGCTTCTATTTAGAGGGCGCGAGTCCTTCCGAAAGCTCCAACCCCTGCATGGGGAGGACGCTTCGGAGGACGAGAAGCAATCTTTCAGGATTCGTGCACGCGCACGCACTTTGGCAGTCTGGGGATTTTCATCAGAAACTGCCGAAGGCACGCCAGATCGGTGGGGGTTCCTTGTAACCTCCTTAGGCTTTCGACATGCTCCCTCCCCGGGTCCTGGGAGTCAAGCAGAGGTCCCGGCCTAGAGGCGAAACGAGGCCGATCTGACGCACCCTCCACTACACAAGGGGTATCACTGCACTTCTGCACTTCACTTTTACTCTCTAAAGCAAGCACTTTCGATTCTAAGATACGAATCGAAAGAGTATCAGAGAAAGGGCAATTCCTCTACAGACACTGCTTAGGGCCCGAAGGCAACACTGCAGGGTTAGGAGTAACAATTACAGAAGTAGCACTTCCAGCAATGAAGGAGAGCGAGCACCTCTCGTAGACATATTCATAGCCCGTAGGCCATACTACAGGTTAGGCAAAATAAAGTCTACAGGAAGGTTAGCAGGTTCAACTACCCTGACTTTTTGTTACTGATTAATTGCGTACATACGAATCATACGTCTTCCTTACGGAATTAGACATGTTACTGATTAATTGCGTACATACGAATCATACGTCTTCCTTACGGAATTAGACATGTTTACTGATTAATTGCGTACATACGAATCATACGTCTTCCTTACGGAATTAGACATGTTTACTGATTAATTGCGTACATACGAATCATACGTCTTCCTTACGGAATAGACAAAGTCTCACACTCCTTACATGACAAATCTCAACAAAGAAGCAAGACCCATACCCCTCGTACATACCAAGTGCGGATCTACCGAAGCTTTCGGTAGCCACACCCTAGTCTTTGCAGACAACCCCGTCTGAAACTAGCCTAACTAGATTCAGATATTTTATGCAAAAATGAATCAAATTCAAATCAATTTAAGATAGCGTATGCCTAGCCACAAATCCAAGTAAATAAATCAAAACAAAGACAATTAGGATACTTAGGGCAATGAAGTTTCCAAAATCCTAAGACGGAGGTACTGAAAACAGGTGTTTTCAGCACCAGCGACAGAAAAATTATGAATAGAAAATGGGAATGGTTCCTGATACCCGCCTCCCAGCGGCGGGAATGGGTACTAACCACCTGGCCGACCACTGCGTGTGTCGGAAGTTTTTAAAATTCTGTCGGACTTCAGAAAATACAGCTATATATATATCTGACAGGTAAGTTTCATGAACAAATCACTTCTTACCTTTCAATAGCTCGTATTTTGAGCTACATTCCTTTGTCTTCAAATTGCAATATGAATTTGAAGATTCTGTGAAGTAAGAAGGAGATGAGGATACCACACTACTAGTAATGTTAATGCTCTAACTGCTCGTTAGTACGAGAGCTATATAAACTTCTAAAGGAGCGTAACTATTCTTTCCTTACATCGTCAAGAAGGAAGTTAAGCTCAATCAATTCTAACATTTGCTACACGTTATTATGAATAAATATTAAAAATTTTTCCTTCTTGCCAAACTATGTGATTGTCTACCGAAAAGTTCGGTAGTTACAATGTAAACAATTCTTCGAAATTTTCGAAGGCCAAAAGTTATCAAAAAAACAATTATATGCGTATGCCGAACAAAGATCCAAGTACTTCCCTGCAAAAAGATAGCCCCAGAAGATCGATGGCGATGAAATCCAAAAATCAATCAGGAGGAAAACGCAAACGTTTGGGGACATTCCAAGCGACAGAAAAAATATGATAGAAAACAGGAATGGTTCTAATTCCTGCCACCCCCAGGGCAGGACGGTAGATCACCTGACCTACCTGCAGCGTGTGCCCGCGAAATTTGAATTTCTGTCGGGGACGACGGAGTCTTAGCTATGTATATATCTGACAGGTAAGTTGATTGTATGAAACCGTACTTTTAATGCTTTGAGTGCATTCAAAACTATGTAAACTGCATTCTTATTACATTTTTCATCCAAAAAAAAAAAACCTTCAAATATTTATTAGTTTTACATTTTTTTGTCATATTTCTTCTGCCAGATGAGCGTTGTAGCGTCGTAAACCCTGGAAATAATTTCTGATGAATACAATTGAAAGTGCCTTAACCTCGGAATGTCGTAAGCCGAAACCCACCCGTAACCGGGGACTGCCTGTACTGAACAAAACTAGTCATACTAACACAAAGGACACAAAGCAGCAACACCATTATACATCCTTCACAACCTTTCACGTCTTGTTCAATACATAAGATAAAAAAATATATAAGAGGTTTTTCAACTTTATAGTCAATCAGAATGCAGCAGGATAGATCTAACTCAGCTATGGACAGAAAAGTTTTTGATGTCATGGGAGTGGGAAGTTCATGCCACACACCCACCTACAACCAATTAACCTTGTTACCAAGTTTAAGTGACCTGTTCCAGCTCATGCTGAGGAATGCTCTAACATAAAAGGATTTGGGTTTGTATTCCCAAGGAACAATCTGTTTTCCAGCAAGTGACAGCCATGTTACAAAGTCAGCTATTGTCAGCTTGAACCAAAACTATCAAGATGTAAAAAAAAAAGAAAAAAAAAAATTAACTCTCATAAAACAGATTTTGGGGAAAGCAATCAAGGCCTGGACTGGAACTTTTTTCCTCCCCTTAGAGTAAAGGGAAGGCACATCTGAAAGACCGAATGATGTATTTGAAGTGTCCATCCTGAAAGAAGTCACTCCCTCATGACTTTAGCATGCCAATTTTCAGCATCGCATGCATCTCTAACTGCGATCTGAGAACAAAGCAAGGAATGGACAGGAAAGGAGGAGAGTATTTAGAATCAGGAAACCCTAAGAGAGTAGATTACCGTCCCCTAGGGTCATCTATTCTTCTGTTCACCGAGGATTATCATAGCCACAGGAAATTGACTCAAAAGGACACCCTCTTATGAATGGCAGTCAAAGGGAAAGAATGCTACCCTTGCATTCTCCCTCCCTCTTCTTTCCTTTACCACTATTCCAAATACAGAAGAGTAGTCAAAGTGAGACAAAAACTCCCTAAAGGAGAAGTCTGGGAATATCAAAGATAGTGAAGAAATCTAGAACTTCCTCTATCCAGGAGAGCGCGCCAATCAAATCCTGAAGTTCAACTGCAGTGCTTTAAAGGCTTGGAGCCTATACTAGGCCACTGCCTGAAAAAGACAGGCACAATTACTCAACCAAACCAAGTTTGCCACAGCCTTTACTTCATTCTGAAACAGAGTGCGTTAGTACCTAGAGCTGGTCCAATCATCAGTGCCAACACCTACTCAGTACCAAACCTTGTTCAGTGACTTGTGACAACGTACATCCTATCTCCCCACACACACTGGCTCACAGGTAGTTGCCAAGTGGGCTGGATAGACAAAAAGTCTAATCACCCCCCCCCCCCCAAAAAAAAAAAAAAAAAATCTTTGATGTCACCTTTTTCCCTCTCATCACTTCCCTGTAGAGATGCCACATTTGTTACAGCGAATGATCACAGATCCTGGATAAAAAATGCCTTAATATGCATAGTAGACAACATGAGAGAGAGAGAGAGAGAAGAGGAGAGGAGAAGAGAGAGGAGAGAGAGGAAGAAGATCAGGAAGAGAGGAGAGAGGGGAAGAGAGAGGTGGGGGGGACTCCCCTTGCTCATCAGGTCTAGTGAGGCTAAAAGAGAGCCAAGAGAGAGAAAACCAAATCTACCTGTGGTGTTGGTATGGCAGTGTCTGAGAGTTCTCTCTTGCACTAGTCAAGGGCAAAGACAGTAACTCACTAGGCTGGGTTGGCCTAAAAGAATTCCCTGAACAGTTACAGACAAAACCATAATGCCTAAAACACTGTCAGTAAATTGTGACCAAAGCAACTGAGATAGAGCCTAGGCTCTTTTAGTGGTAGAAAAATATTTGCAGAAAATGCCCCAGTCCTTCCCTGAAAAAGCAGCCCTAACACCTCGTTATCTGAATCCTGGTGCATTGGATCCTCAGGTCCTTCCAGCTGCTAGCACCCCAAGATGCCCTTCCTCAAGGGAAAGTACATACTCCTATCGTGGCCTCAATGTAAGGGATAGTTTTGAGCAGAATGATAATACAGGCAGTCCTCGCTTATCAGCGGCATTGGTTAATGGTGTTCTGGTTTGATGGCATTTGGCTAACGATATTGTTAACCAGATTTTCAGTAATTTCCAGTTGGTAAGCAGCTTATCTGCGCCGAAGAGCATTTAATGGCACTGATAAGCGGTGTATTGGCACTTACAACATTGTAAATGCCATTTATTACCATAATCATAAGTGATTTTTGGTTAGTGGTGCTTTGCAAGGAACGGAACCCCTACAGAACCCCTGCCATTTACGGGGACTGCCTGTAATGGTGTACATACTGATATGCAACACCTAAGTTACTAAGGCTTGTTGACTCACCTACCATAGTCTGTCAATCTGAGAATGTTTTATGTGACTAGGCTTGATATATCTTTGTTTTATTGACACTTTCTAAGTATGTTATCTATTATCAATTTCCAAGACTTATCTTAGGTAGAACATAATGTCTTTGATGTTGGAAAATCCGTCACTTTTTTATTTTTATTTTTACTTTAAACCATAATTTCATTTCAAACTCAAAAATATAAATTTCACATTTCTGTGTCCTCTGAATGTTTCTGACAATCATTTCATTGGCAAATATGTAGTTAGAGAGAAAGTAGACCACACCTCTGCATTTTATAATTTGCAGACCATAGTGGAAAAGCAAGATTTGTGTGTGATAAAAAATACCAATCAAGTAAAAAACAGGGATTGATTTAACCTAACCTAACCTGGAGGCTGTGTTATTGCCCAGCCAGATAATGGGGGAGGGAACCTCCTCCCTTGCCTTGCCTTGCCTAACCTATCCTAACCTAATGAGCCACGTCCTTATCTTGCCCAGGGGGAAGGGGACTTCATCTTCTCACGATCCCCACAACTTAGTCTATGATGCCAAGTCCTCCTACAGACCTAGACCATCTCCTAACCTAACTTATGGTACTGCAAAAGACTATAAAAAAAGATGATACCTAACCAACCACTCCCAACACCTAACCAACCGCACCTAACCTATGACACCAAGTCCTTAACTTGAAAATTTTCCATAAACTTAACTTAGTTTGAATTGTCTGTAAGATAGACATCTTTAAAATGGTCAGGACTTCATAGTTCACAAATCAAAATTAACTTTTGTGGAGGAAGGTGAAAACCTTCCCAAAGAGTACATCTGAAATAACTAACCAAGAAATTAAGGTAAATGACCAACTGGCAACATAGCAGCTGCCTCTCTTGGAATGCAGCCACTTTCGGAAAAAGCACTTGAATTATGCCATTTATTCGTAATCTATAGTCTTGCCACCACGACGAGACCTCTCTGGCGTGGTGTTTAACATGGCTGTGAGATGACCCGGAATGACTTGTAAGTCAGTGTCACCACTCTACACTTCAGTCAGGCCAAAACTTTGTTGCCATATCATATTCAGAGAGAGAGAGAGAGATCTGTCTGTCTACGATTTTTTATTTTCTCACTCGTCAGACTTACTCTGTTTTGCTTATTTCATATTTCCTTCCTTACCAATTTATTCTATACCTACAATATCAAGAAATCCAGATATTTGTAGAAAGGAGAAAAGCTCCTTTTTCGGGAAGGTGGTCACATTCCGGGATCAGTGGCCGCTAAGTCACTGCTCGGTCATTTACCCTATATCCCTGTATTTCCTTTGTTATGATATTTTTGTAGCACTAAGGTACCATAAGTGCTACTCTTATCTATAATTTAAAGAGGAATTGCACCTGGGACACTGCAAAGAATTAGGTAAAATATGCTAACGAAAATAAACAAGAGCATCTTTGAGAAATGCAAAATTCTACATGGAATTTAGCAATGCAGCCAAAATAATCCACAGAGTAAGAACACAACAACAAAATGTTCCATGCCTGCAAACTGAAGCCTACTTTTTCAAGCAACACCCAAATTCAGAAATCCCACAAAATCTGTGAAACTTTTACCATAACCACTACTCATGTTTCGGCATTTTCCCATATACCCACAGTTCTAGTGAAAATAACGGAAGACATTCCAGATCCGTAATCCACCCTTTTCAACAATGTAATTAGACAAACAAATTCCAATAACAGTAAATATGTGGAAGATATGAGTGTGACTTGCTTACTACTTGTGTTTGGGAAACTTGAGTCACAACATTAAAACTCCAACCTAGAGTAATTCATTGTTTAACTACCTGTAACCAATGCTAATTTATGAGCCAGTTTCAGTTACAGTTTTCTAGGCAAATTTACAGAACTCACCCAGCCTCCACCCACACAACACTAATGTTTGAAATTGATATTTCTTACGCTACACAAAATGAAGAGAAGGCACTGTTGGCTAGCATTTCATAGCAAAATCCAGTGGTGATGATTTTAAAGAAGCAATAAATGTTACTTGATGTTTCAACACTAAAGTTATATTTTCAGTTAAAATGTTATTGTTATAATACAATTAAGTTTGTTCATACTTACCTGGCAGATATATATAATTAAAGTGCCCACCCACCTCCCCTCAGGAGACAGTGGCACTGATAAAATATGAATAGAAAATGGGAATAGTTCCTGATATCCGCCTCCCAGCGGCGGGAATGGGTATTACCACCTGGCCGCCCACTGCGTGTGCCGCGAATTTTTAAATTCTGTCGGACTTCAGAAAATACAGCTATATATATATCTGCCAGGTAAGTATGAACAAACTTAATTGTATTATAACAATAACATTTTGTTCATGAAACTTACCTGACAGATATATATATAGCTGAATCCCACCTTCGGATGGTGGGAAGAGACAGAATAGGATTTTTGGGAAACTAAATTAAGTAGATGATATACATCTTGGTTCCTCACCTGTTAGCATAGCCGACTTCGTGATTACTGTCACCAAAGTCTGCTTCTGCGTTACTAGAGTTGCCAGCGAGGTAGAGACCTGTAATGCTGGTGCGCTCTAGATGATCTGTCAACGGGGGCGTGACCACAATGTGACTAGACCATATGACCATACTTCTGAGGGCACCGAAGCTAAAACCACCACCTGACCTAACCTATCAAAGTTAGTTCCATAACTTCTAGGCTAAAGAAAAGGAACGCGCCTCAAGCGACCAACCCTTCAAAGTTAAAAGCACACCTATCCCTTTTCTATAGGATAGGATTCGTGTTGCTTCTTGCACCCAATAATATATCTACGGATATGTATGGTCCTAGTGACTTACGGATCTGAAATGTCGTCTTCACATCCCGTCGGGAGTGTGAAGCGAACACAGAGTTGCTTCGCTAAAGCGTGGCACTCAGGATGTTACTGAGTGTCATGCTCTTTGAAATGCTTCCGAGCCGCGCCCTCCAACCTCTTGAGCATTCATATTAAGAAAAATCTCAAATCTTTTATGCAAACATAATGAATGGAGACCTCTTAAAAGAAACTCCTTGGCTATAATGCCAGGGTGTTCTTGGACATGAACCAGTCAGGGTCTTTTTACGGAACACCGCAGGATTGTCGGGAGTGTGAAGCGAACCCAGAGTTGCTTCGCAAAAGCGTGGCACTCAGGATGTTACTGAGTGTCATGCTCTGTTGAAATGCTTCCGAGGCGCGCCCTCACCTCTTGAGCATTGATATTAAGAAAAAATCTCAAATCTTTATGCAAACATAATGAATGAGACCTCTTTAAAAGAACTCCTTGGCTATCATGCCAGGGTGTTCTTGGACATGAACTAGTCTGGTCTTTTTACGGAACACCGCAGATTGTCTGTTGACCTTGACTTTCTATAGTTTTATCAAGATAAAACTTGAGAGACCCTACAGGGCACATGACTCTCTAATGCCCTTGCCCAATAATTTGTGCCATACCCTTGGTCTCCAAGCCTTCGGGTCAATGGTTAGACAGGTTTTCGTTCTTATCAAGAACGGAAGGCTTAGCGGACAGACCGCATTATGTCCTTTAAAGCCAAAACCTCTGATGATGGCTAAAACCTCACTAACCCTCCTTGCCGTGGCTAGAGCGGTTAGAATATTAGCCTTTCTGGTCACGTGTATTAAGTTCGCAGAAAGGATAGGTTCGAAATGCTTTTGGCATCAGAAACTCAGACTACGTCTAAGTTCCATGCCGGAACCTTTGATCCAGAGAATTTCAAGATCTCCACAGACCTCAAAGATCGTGAAGCTTTGTTGTTTGACAGAACCGAATCTCTGAGCCTAGAGGCCGTCAACAACATATTTGCATATTCTACAATAGTTAGGACTTCTATCTTATCTCATACTTCATACGGAAAGATAGAACCATAACGAAATTCACAGAGGTCGAGTGGAGGAACAGTCATTTCCCTTCACTATCTCCAGAAACGGCCCCCTCCGATTGAAAACTGAAAATAGGCAGCATGCTTGCTTGGCCAAGAGACTGCCATTAATCTTGAAGCTCTTATCGCTTCTCGATAGTCTGAACGCCTTCAGAGTCAGAGAGGAGAGATATTAGATACTTCACTAAGTGACGATGTTAGATTACCCAGATTCTCTCGGGAAGGGTCTTTGGACAATTCTCTGAATTACCTGACCTCTGTGAATCCAAACCTCTTAGAGGCCAACATGTGGCGACTAAAGCTAATCCTCTAGGATCATGAATAAGGGAACAACTTAAGAGGAAGCTCCTTCGTCTTCAATATTACGAAAAACTTAACGAAAGGACGCCCTCAGTCTCTCCTCACTTTCGACATACTTCTAAGTGAGGATTACTCAGACGTCAGTAGTTGTTGCCTTCGATCGAGAAGACCCGCACGGACGTGCACTAGTTTAACGAACCTCTTGAGGATCGTTACGTTCCGTGCCCAAGCCCATAACCAATTCTCTCTTCTCGAGCTATGAGAGAGCTGAGAAATTATCCGAGATGATTTGGGCCACTCGATCCAAACTCACCCTTCGAGGAACTGGAGAGCCGACCAATTTGGCTTCCAATTCTTTCAGACAATGTGCCAGAACATCTGTTCTCTGTTCGGATGTCTGGCACCCTCTCGCTATCACCCGAGGTGATCCTCAAGCCGTTGAGAGAAAATTAGAATTACAAGATCTTTGATGTTATTCCAATTTCTTCGTGAGGAAAATTTGTAGAGGTCTGAATTGCTGTTTATTCAGGGAAAACAAGCTTCTCCAGCGAGGAAATGGTCCCAGCAAACTTATCCATTCCTCACTCAGCCTGCTTCCTTCCCTAAATAAGGCTGCGCTTTGCATAAGCAGGAGAGCATTATTATAGTGCTATGCCGCGGTAGATTCGTACAGAATGTTACCGTGCGGTAAACCCGCACCTAACAAGTATAAGAGATATCTTGTTGAAATTTCTAAGTAAACGGCAGGTATGATCATTCAAGATTACTAGAAATTTCCTCAACCCGAGGCTAAAATCCATGATTGTAGGGCAGAGAGACGGTTTATTCAGCCATTCCCGCAAGGAGAGAGACGTAACCAACCGCGCATGACACCGAGCTAGCCGGTACTGCGTAGATCACAGTAACAGCAGCCTTGATCATCGTCTCGCACTATGTGCCTGAGTTTGCCAGCTACTCCTTTTACGAAGGGATAGGTATGAAATTATCGAGCCAAAGGAAACTCTCAAGCAGGCATATTTAAACGAAACAAAATTCGCTAAATACAGAAGCTGAGTTGATGTTGCAGTTCAATTAGAATACTTCTCGTCTAAGTCGCAATCCGTAGAATAACTAGGATATGCGCCTACCCCCTCGGACAATTCAACTGCTTAGTAGAATCATGTCGCGAGGTTAATATACGTAGTATATTTTATAGTATTCTGAACAACGATCTCCATCCTAAATTCTTTCCTTCAAGAAAACAAAATAAGGATTGGAGATCGACCACCTTCGATCTCTATCAAAAAGAGTGAAGGAGAAGTCTTCCTCGAAGGTAAGCTTCAATGGTGAACAGAATACTATCTGCCTGAGTTGCCAGCTACTCCCTTTACGAAGGAATAGGTATGATATTATCGAGCAAAAGGAAACTCTCAAGCAGGCCTATTTAAACGAAACAGAATTCGCTAAATACAGAAGCTGAGTTGGTGTTGTCGTAACAATACCTGAAGAGTTGTTCTTACTCCGAAAACTCTTGGAAGGTTGAAGGGAGTGTCAAATAAATACATTAGAACAACAGTTCTTTCGGCTTCTATCCGCAGCCAGGTAAATACGATATGCGTATATGACTCGACCCATGCGTTAGCAAAATGACGCAAAGATAAACTACGTAAGTATTGTAGTAATTTGAACATCGAATTCTCTACTACATCTTTCCTGGACGAGGAAGAGAGAAAGAAAGGAAAACGACTGTCCACGTTCTAATGAACGAGACTTTTAAAAGAACTCCTTGACTCTTTGCCAAGACTCTTTTCCAAGAAAAGGGAGTAACATTCGAATAGAGATCATCAAGAGAGAACCGAGGATCGAAAAAGACCGTTCAATGTTCTTATGATATTGGACAAAAGACTTCCTGGATAGTCTACAAGTCTTTCTCTTAACCCCGGATGAGCCTCTGAAAATGAATGAGAGCTCTTCCGAATGTGTTAATGAGTTTATCCGCTTAAACGATAAAAACGTTAAAATCTATGTCAATGAGAACTACCCCATTTATGAGGGGTCCCCCACTTAAATGACAATGGGGAAAACGTCCTGACTTGACAAAACTATTAGCACTTTGCTAATAGGGGAAAACCCTTTAACATGACCGAAAGTCACCCAGGAATCCGAGTATATAATCTTCCCGATTCTCAAAGAAATCGATGAAGAGGAAAGAGGGATCGAAGAAAAAATTCGGGTATGTCTCTCCGCTAACTCCGAATCCTTTTAAAAATTTCTGTAAAGAAATGTCCTCAACAGCAAATAAGACGCCTTCAACAAGTCTTTTCTCTCGCAAAGCGTCCTGCCGAGCTTCCACCGAAGCGTCCTGGCGAATGTCCACAAAAGCGTCCTGCTGAGCGTCCTCAAAAGCGTCCTGCTGAGCGTCCTCAAAAGCGTCCTGCCGAGCGTCCTCAAAAGCGTCCTGGAAAGCGTCCTCAAAAAACGTCCTGCTTAGCTACGAGCGTGTCTGAGCAGAGAACACCAAGTCTTCTAACGACGTTTCAGAGAGGAACTCGTTGAGCGCCTTGATGCATGCAAGGCCCGCCAAGAGGCGTCCTGGCGAGCGACCTTGCCAACATCTCAATGTTATGACGAACCGCGTTTTGCGTATGACATTGAATATTTTTTAAGGGACGTCCTCATGCGAGTCTCCATGGAGAGCCGCACGCTGCTCCTGAAGAGTGTGAACAATAAAGGAAGACGTATGGCTTTCGTCTTCCGCAAGGTGCTTGCCGAGCGTCCTGGAGAATGTCTCTACTTATAGGACGTCGAGCACCTCCAAAAGCTTCCTCACGTCTAAATTGCCCTTCTTATGCCGACCAGAGACATAAGTTGTTTGACTGTGCAAAGCAGCTTGCCGGCCGTCAAACTTATCAGCTTGCTTTATCGAAGTAAAGCGAACGTTACATAACGTATACGGAGCGCAATGAGGAGAGGAGACGAATACTGAGTTGCTCCTCCAAAAGGTGGAATCAAGAATGTCCTTGATTACCAAATTCTTTTGGAATGCTAGCAAGGTTGAAACAGCTCTAACTTCATGAGCGTTCACTCGCAGGAGGCTCAAATCACTCTTCTGGCAAGATGAATGAACCTCCTTAATAATGTATAAGTGATATATACATGAGCGTTCATATACATGAGCGTTCACTCGCAGGAGGCTCAAATCACTCTTCTGGCAAGATGAATGAGCCTCCTTAATAATGTATTACATGATGTATACATGAGCGGTCACTCGCAAGGAGGCTCAAATCACTCTTACTGGCAAGATGAATGAGGCCTCCTTAATAATGTATAAATGATATATACATGAGCGTTCTCGCAGGAGGCTCAAATCACTCTTCTGGCAAGATGAATGAGCTCCTTAATGTCCTTAGGAAAAGAGCCAGTGCATTCTTCTAAAAGGGAAAATGTGGTCTCTTTACTCTTTCATCCTCTCGTGACGAGAGAGAGGACGTGAAGCGTCCTCTTCTCTAAAGCTTCTTTAGGGGGCGCGAGTCCTTCCGAGAACTCCAACCCCTGTGTGGGGAGGACGCCTCGGAGGACGAGGAGCAATCCTTCAAGATTCGTACACGTGCACGATCTTTAGCAGCCTGGGAAGAGTCAACAGGTTCTGCCGAAGGGACGCCAGATCGGTGGGGAGCCCCCGTAACCCTCTTGCGGCTTTCGACATGCCCTCTCCCTGAGTCCTGGAGTCCGACAGAGGTCCAGGCCTAGAGGCATTATGGGGCCGATCTGACGCCCCCTCCACAACACAAGGGGCACTACACTTCACAACACTGATTGGAGAGCGAGCACTTTAGTCTAAGATTACTTGATGTAATCCTTTAGCAGACACTTCTTCTAGGCTCGTAAGCCATACCACAGGGTTAGGCAAAATAAAATCTACAGGAGGTTAGAAGGTTCATTATTTCTAACTTCTGTTTACTGTGGAGGAAAACTCCTGATTCTAACACGCTCTAAAATGCGTAAATGAATCCTCCTTCTTCCGTAATCAGTCACACATTACACTAATTACCTTATGCAAAGAAAACATGTAAACGTCATATATACTAAGCGAGTGTCTACCGAAAGTTCCGGTAGCCTCACCTTACCATGCAGACAACAAAGTCTGAAACTAGGCTAACTAGCTTCAGACATCAAATGCAATGAAAAAATTTACGATAGCGTATGCCTAGCCACAAATCCAAGTTAATAATCGAAAGAATAATTAGGATACTTAAGTGGCTAATGAAGTTTCAAAATCCTAGGCGGAGGTCTGTAAACAGTTGTTTACCGACCGGCGACAGAAAAAAATATGAATAGAAAATGGGAATAGTTCCTGATATCCGCCTCCCTGCGGCGGGAATGGGTACTACCACCTGGCCGCCCACTGCGTGTGCCGCGAATTTTTAAATTCTGTCGGACTTCAGAAAATACAGCTATATATATCTGTCAGGTAAGTTTCATGAACAAAATGGATTTTAATACACCAATCATGAAATAACTGTCCCGATTCACTCACTTTCTTCTGATTTGCTATTCTTAAGGCACAGGCTACCTATGTATACCAAGCTGAAAAACATAAAATGTTTTAATAAAGTTTTCTGAACAAGTTTCAGTATAGTAATGGGGTAAATATAAAGGAAACTGCCACAAGAAGATATTGTCTATCAATATAATTTTTTTTACTAACCATTAGGTATAGAAATGGGTGTATGCATATAATACAGTAAAGGTGAAATGATTTGAGAAATTTACCACAATAATGAGAAATTTACCATCTTCGGTTTAGATTTCTATGTTCGTCCCTGGCATGCTGTTACTAAACATGGCAAAAGTTCTGCAGGATGCTGTGTTTAGTTCCAGCCCTTCAGGAATGAAAGCAAAAATATAAACAAAAGATATGAAATTTCCGTTATCTCATTAAATTTCTCGAATTAGGTAGTAGGGTAAATTCACTACCATGATCATCAGTCAAGAATTTCTGCCCATCCAGGCAGCACACCAAGACCTTTACGCTTCTCTCGAAGTGTTTTCTCGTAAATTACGAAATAATGACATTAATTCAAGCGCTTTGTCGGGAAGTGGACCGCTGGCCAGGCCTTATTCACTCGATATTTAATTGATGAAACAAGAATAAAATTACAATTTTAAGCATACCATTCAAAAGATTGAAGTTTCTTCAACATAATGTGAAACGTATATGAAAGCCCCATACAAACTAAAATAAGCATGAGCTCTTCGTAAAATATGTTTTCAAGGCAGTTTTGAAATCCATTATGGTGGCAATCGCGTAGCAGGCTGTTCTAACCACAGACAATCCACCATCTTTCCCAGCAGTCATTTGAACAATGTTAACGTATATATGTAACGTTTATTGATCTTACTCAAGATTGCAGTTGTAATCAGCACAATAAGACAACATTTTGTTGCCTACATTAGTGAAAGTGTAAATCTTTTTATTCCCGGGGTCATGGTTTGAACTTAATTCATTTTTACCTTGTAATTGGTGGTTTTATCCTTACTGCCATCACAACTGAAACTCCACAGTGCTTATTTGATTGTAATTATACACATTTTGGTCTTAATTCACTCCAAATTACACTTGAACCATGTTGCTGTTCCTGGTTCCTAAGCGCTCACTCCACAAACACAGTTACAAGCAGCAGTAGACTACACTCTTTATGAAGTGCAAAGTTTTATTCCCTTAATTGTTTAATTTACTCATTATTTAGTTTAACTTTACTTTGTTACTTCAAAATGTTTATTTAATTCATGTCTATTATCCCTTTTTTGCAACCATATTAACCCTGAAAAACTACAGATATTTCTGAAGTATGAGCAGACGACGGCAAAAAGACTCATCGTTGCCAATCTAGTGGAGCTTCACACATACGCCAATGTATTTACAAACCGTTTCTATGAATTCTAGTTGTTGTCATAGTAATGCAGTAATGATAAAATTGCTGCAATATGTATATACTACAAATAGATATGCTAATTTCACTTATTTCCCCGGTTTTGTGTAAGTCTTATACCCAGTTTGGAGGGTAAACACATACTAATTGACAACACTGATAAACAATTAAAGAGTGGAAAACGCCGCAAAGAATGCCATAGTTCCCTTAGATAAGTACTGGTTAGAGGTCGGGTTTACGATTGTTGTGATGAAAGTGCCCCAACGTCTATGGGTACAAGTGGTGTGCAGATTTAGCACAGGAAATGGGAAGTTTGTTGACACAAGTGACTCCAAAAACATCGAGATGGCATCAATCTTATAAACTTTTTTAATCGTGAGTACAAATTTTGAAAGCGTTCTGGGGTAGTGTGCACTGCATTGGCCACACTTTTTATTACCCTCTGTTTAAATCTTAAAATATGGCCTTAATTTCTAACTTTGGAGAAAATACTTACTTCGAAAGGAGAGTAGAGGTTTTGAGCTCCTGTTAACACCACCAACAACTCATGACTGATGACCATCTCCGGTGTCAGGAAGTGTTAAAGTACTTTTTCGGATGGTGGCCAAAACCGCGGTAGTTGGTGAGTTGGCCAGTCCACTCAGTTGTTTACCCTATGCGATTATTTCGTAATTTAAAAGAAAACACTTACTTTGAGAGGAGCGTAGAGGTCTTGGTGTGCCGCCTGGATGGGCCACAACTCTTGACTGATGCTCATAGCAGTGAGTTCCAAGAGTTCAAGTACTTTTTCAAGAAGGTGGCCGCTAGTATGTCGCCGTTTGGTCGTTTATCCTATCCTACTAGGTATTCTTCAGTAAAAAAAAATTATGAACTGGATATTGGTACGGCAGCTGTACCCCGTTCGCTGTAGATATTGGTACGGCAGCGAATTGCGTATGCGTGAACCCTTGTATACGGCCTCAGGTATATCAGTGACAGCAAGAAAAATGGCGATGGAATAGCATGAACTACGGGATAATACATTAGTTCTCGGCGAAAATCAAATGTTTTCAGGCTTTAACGAGCTGAAAGAAGCCATAGACATATTATATGAAGACTCAAACTTTCAAAAATTGTAGGTAGATCTATATTACTATTCCATGACGGCCTAGATTATGGCAGTTACAGCTCTACTATGCAGTTATACCTCCTGAAAAAGAATTTTAAGTAATATTTTATTCAGATGACTGTAATTAGACCCCCGGGACTCATACTAAACACAGCGAAATATATTTAACGCCCCAATTCCTTGTGGCTTTCGTACTCGCGGGGACGAACGATGCGGATGCTTCTACAGAAATACCAAATTGTATATACGTAGGTCAAGAACGATCGAATGGGCCCTGAAAAGAACTCCGAATAGGAGATTCAAAGAAGATTTGAAATACACAGAAATCGTGCTCTACTGTATTCATGGTGGTAAGGAAAACTACCAAAGTCGCTTCTCTGGTAAAGGGCCAAATCAATCGTAAGTAATTGCAGCTGTCGGAGAAGACGATAGCCTAGAAGTTACCAGCTAGTGAAATGGCAAAATTAAACAAAATTTCAGCACTAGGTAGTATTCCATTAAAATTGGGATGGTTTTGTTTTTATAGCACAAAAAAGTGGGACAAAACTCACAAAAGCAAAACAAAAGGGCGGGGGGACATTTTGCTAACTTTAAAAAAAGCAGGACAGATCTACCAAAAGCGGGACTGTCCCGCCTACACACAGAACTCTGGTCACATTATACAGTATGATTAGCAAACTGGTAAACGGATACAGCTAGTAACTGCCGTACCTACAGCAAGTCAAGAGCGCAATACAGCACCACTGACAGAATCTGCCGTACCCACAACACTATGTTATTTGTACGGCAGGAAGTCTGAAATTGACCCATGCGCAATTCACTGCCGTACCAATATCTACCGTGATCGGGA
>NC_087218.1:38851937-38877003 GCF_015104395.2 Macrobrachium nipponense | reverse complement strand
TCCCGATCACGGTAGATAGCCTATTGGTACGGCAGTGAATTGCGCATGGGTCAATTTCAGACTTCCTGCCGTACAAATAACATAGGGTAGAATATCACGACAGGCCAACCCTCATCACGGTGGACGGGTCTTATTCCGTCGATATTTAATTGGTGAAACATGAATACAATTGCAACTCCTAAGCCTACCATTTAAAAGACTGAAAAAAAAAGTTTCGTCAACATATTGTGATATATGAAAGCCCCATAACAACTAAAAATAAGCATGTGAGCTCTTCGTAAAATATGTTTTCAAGGCAGTTTTGAAATCCAATATGGCGGCTACGTTTTGCATGGACGTTCTCATCAGTGACGGCCACCATCTTTCCCCAGCCTTCCCAGCCCTCATTTGAACAATGTTAGCGTATGTATGTAACGTTTATTGATCTTACTCAAGATTGCAGTTGTAATCAGCACAATAAAACAACATTTTGTTGCCTATATTAGTGAAAGTATGAAACTTGTTATTCCCGGGGTTATGGTTGGAACTGAATTCATTCTTACCTTGTAATCAGTGGTTTTATCCTTACTGCCATCACAACTGAAACTCCACAGTGCTTATTTGATTGTAATTATACACATTTTGGTCTTAATTCACTCCACAGTGCACTCGAACCACATTGCTGTTCGTGTTTCCTTTCCCTAAGCAACTCACTCCCGTAAACAAACAAAGTTTACGAGCAGCAGACGACACACTGATTATGAGATGCAAAGCTTATTCCCTTAATTGTTTAACTTTACTCAATATTTAGTTTAACTCTACTTCAAAATGTTTATTAATTCATGTCCAGTATCCCTTTTTTGCAACCAAATTAACCACCCAAAATTACAAATGTTTGCGGATGTAATACGAGCAGACGACAGGCAACGACGTGAGGCAAAAATTGGCTCATCGTTGCCAATCTAGTGGAGCGTCACCACATACGCCGATGCATTTACAAACTGTTTCGATGAATTCTAGTTGTCATAGTAATGCAGTAATGATAAAATTGCTCTAATATGTATATATACTACAAATAGATACGCTAATTTCACTTATTTCCCCGGTTTTGTGTAAGTCTTATACCTAGTTTGGAGGGTAAACACATACCAATTGACAACACTGATAAACAATTGAAGAGCGCAAAACGCCGCAAAGAATGCCGTAGTCCCCATGAATAAGTAACGAATAAGTGCTGGTAAGAGGTGGGTTTACGATTGTTGTGATGAAAGTGCCCCAGCGTCTATGGGTACAAGTGGTGTGCAGATTTAGCACATGAAATGGGAAGTTTGTTGACACAAGCGACTCCGTAAACATCAAGATTAGCGTCAATCTTCGAAACATTTTAGTTGTAAGTAAAAATTTCTAAAGCGTTTTGGTGAGATTTCCACTGGCCGTGAAGCCACCCCTTTTCAGTTACCCTTCTGTTTTAAAAATCTTAAAATTTGGCCTTAATTTCTAACTTGGTGGAGAAAACTACTTACTACGAAAGGAGAGTAGAGGTCTTTAGTTCCGTTTTTCACCAACAGAAGTCGCGACTGATGCCCATCTCCGGTGTCAGGACGAGTTTATAATGTACTTTTTTCGGAGGGTGGCTAGCGTTGATTGTAGGTGGCCTGCTTGGCCAGCTGTGATATTTACCCTAGTGTTGTGGGTACGGCAGATTCTGTCAGTGGTGCTGTATTGCGCTCTTGACTTGCTGTAGGTACGGCAGTTACTAGCTGTATCCGTCTACCAGTTTGCTAATCATACTGTATAATGTGACCAGAGTTCTGTGTGTAGGCGGGACAGTCCCGCTTTTGGTAGATCTGTCCTGCTTTTTTTAAAGTTAGCAAAATGTCCCCCCACCCTTTTGTTTGCTTTTGTGAGTTTTGTCCCACTTTTTTGTGCTATAAAAACAAAAACCATCCCAATATTAATGGAATACCCTACTAGTGCTGAAATTTTGTTTAGGGTAAAAAACAAAAAACCGCATGGAACAGGGGTGGACCATGTACCCGAATCAATGTGTACAACCCCAAGAAAGTACATTATAACGCGTCCTGTCACCGGAGTAGAGGTCTTTTGCTCCGTTTCTCACCAACAAGAAGTCGCGCCTGATGCCCATCTCCGATGTCAGGACGCGTTATAATGTACTTTACTTGGGTTGTACACATTGATCGTACATGGTCCACCCCTGTACCATGCGGTTTTTTACCCTAATTTTGCCATTTCACTAGCTGGTAACTTCTAGGCTATCGTCTTCTCCGACAGCTGCAATTACTTATGATTGATTTGGCCCTTTACCAGAGAAGCGACTTGGGTAGTTTTCCTTACCACCACATACAGTAGAGCACGATTTCTGTGTATTTCAAATCCTCTTTGAATCTCCTATTCGGAGTTCTTTTCAGGGCCCATTCGATGGTTCTTGACCTACGTATATACAATTTGGTATTTCTGTAGAAGCATCGCATCGTTCGTCCCCGCGAGTACGAAAGCCACAAGGAATTGGGGCGTTAAATATATTTCGCTGTGTTTAGTACGAGTCCCGGGGATCTAATTACAGTCTCTGAATAAAATATTACTTAAAATTCTTTTCAGGAGGGGTATAACTGCATAGTAGAGCTGCAACTGCCATAGTCTAGGCCGTCATGGAATAGTAATATAGATCTACCTACAATTGAAAGTTTGAGTCTTCATATATATGTCTATGGCTTTGTTTTTTCAGCTCGTTAAAGCCTGAAAACATTTGATTTTCGCCGAGAACTAATGTATTATCGCCCGTAGTTCATGCTATTCCATCGCCATTTTTCTTGCTGTCACTGATATACCTGAGGCCATATACAAGGGTTCACGCATACGCAATTCGCTGCCGTACCAATATCTACAGCGAACGGGGGTCAGCAGCTGCCGTACCAATATCAGTTCCTAATTTTTTTTTTACTGAAGAATACCTAGTAGGATAGGATAACGACCAAACGGCGACATAATAGCGGCCACCTTCTTGAAAAAGTACTTGAACTCTTGGAACTCATGCTATGAGCATCAGTCAAGAGTTGTGGCCCATCCAGGCGGCACACCAAGACCTCTACGCTCCTCTCAAAGTAAGTGTTTTCTTCTAAATTACGAATATCGCATAGGGTAAACAACTGAGTGGACTGGCCAACTCACCGACTACCACGGTTTTAGCCACCCTCCGAAAAAGTATTTTAACACGTTCTGACACCGGAGATGGTCATCAGTCCATGAGTTGTTTGGTGGTGATAACAGGAGCTCAAAACCTCTACTCTCCTTTCGAAGTAAGTATTTTCTCCAAAGTTAGAAATTAAGGCCATATTTTAAGATTTAAACAGAGGGTAATAAAAAGTGTGGCCAATGCAGTGCACACTACCCCGGAACGCTTTCAAAATTTTTACTACGATTACAAAAAAGTTTTATAAGATTGATGCCATCTTGATGTTTGCGGAGTCACTTGTGTCAACAAACTTCCCATTTCCTGTGCTAAATCTGCACACCACTTGTACCCATAGACGCTGGGCACTTTCATCACAACAATCGTAAACCCGACCTCTAACCAGTACTTATCTAAGGGAACTATGGCATTCTTTGCGGCGTTTTCCACTCTTTAATTGTTTATCAGTGTTGTCAATTAGTATGTGTTTACCCTCCAAACTGGGTATAAGACTTACACAAAACCGGGGAAATAAGTGAAATTAGCATATCTATTTGTAGTATATACATATTGCAGCAATTTTATCATTACTGCATTACTATGACAACTAGAATTCATAGAAACAATAGAAACAGTTTGTAAATACATTGGCGTATGTGTGAAGCTCCACTAGATTGGCAACGATGAGTCTTTTTGCCGTCGTCTGCTCATACTTCAGAAAGTAATCTGTAGTTTTTCAGGGTTAATATGGTTGCAAAAAAGGGATAATAGACATGAATTAAATAAACATTTTGAAGTAACAAAGTAAAGTTAAACTAAATAATGAGTAAATTAAACAATTAAGGGAATAAAACTTTGCACTTCATAAAAGAGTTGCACTTCATAAAGAGTGTAGTCTACTGCTGCTTGTAACTGTGTTTGTGGAGTGAGTGCTTAGGAACCAGGAACAGCAACGTGGTTCAAGTGCAATTTGGAGTGAATTAAGACCAAAATGTGTATAATTACAATCAAATAAGCACTGTGGAGTTTCAGTTGTGATGGCAGTAAGGATAAAACCACCAATACAAGGTAAAAATGAATTCAGTTCAAACCATGACCCCGGGAATAAAAAGATTTATACTTTCACTAATGTAGGCAACAAAATGTTGTCTTATTGTGCTGATTACAACTGCAATCTTGAGTAAGATCAATAAACGTTACATATATACGTTAACATTGTTCAAATGAGTGCTGGGAAAGATGGTGGATTATCTGTGGTTAGAACAGCCAGCCACGCGATTGCCGCCATAATGGATTTCAAAACTGCCTTGAAAACATATTTTACGAAGAGCTCATGCTTAGTTTTATTTCGTATTGGGGCTTCATATACGTTTCACATTATGTTGACGAAACTTCAATCTTTTGAATGGTATGCTTAAAATTGTAATTGTATTCTTGTTTCATCAATTAAATATCGAGTGAATAAGGCCTGGCCAGCGGTCCACTTCCCGACAAAGCGCTTGAATTAATGTCATTATTTCGTAATTTACGAGAAAACACTTCGAGAGAAGCGTAAAGGTCTTGGTGTGCTGCCTGGATGGGCAGAAATTCTTGACTGATGATCATGGTAGTGAATTCAAGTTATTTTTGGGAAGGTGGTCACATTCTGGGATTAGTAGCCTCTTTATTGTTCCTTGGTCATTTACTCTACTACCTAATTCGAGAAATTTAATGAGATAACGGAAATTTCATATCTTTTGTTTATATTTTTGCTTTTATTCCTGAAGGGCTGGAACTAAACACAGCATCCTGCGGAACTTTTGCCATGTGTAGTAACAGCATGCCAGGGACGAACATAGAAATCTTAACCGAAGATGGTAAATTTCTCATTATTGTGGTAAATTTCTCAATCATTTCACCTTTACTGTATTATATGCGTACACCATTTCTATTAACCTAATGGTTAGTAAAAAATTATATTGATAGACAATATCTTCGCTGTGCCAGTTTCCTTTATATTTACCCCATTGCTATACTGAAACTTGTTCAGAAAACTTTTAATTAAAGTGGCATTTTATGTTTTTCAGCTTGGTATACATAGGTAGCCTGTGCCTTAAGAATAGCAAATCAGAAGAAAGTGAGTGAATTGGGACAGTTATTTTATGAATTGGTGTATTAAAATCCATTTTAACTGAAAATATAACTTTAGTGTTGAAACATCAAGTAACATTTATTGCTTCTTTAAAATCATCACCACTGGATTTTGCTATGAAATGCTAGCCAACAGTGCCTTCTCTTCATTTTGTGTAGCGTAAGAAATATCAATTTCAAACATTAGTGTTGTGGGTGGAGGCTGGGTGAGTCTGTAAATTTGCCTAGAAAACTGTAACTGAAACTGGCTCATAAATTAGCATTGGTTACAGGTAGTTAAACAATGAATTACTCTAGGTTGGAGTTTTAATGTTGTGACTCAAGTTTCCCAAACACAAGTAGTAAGCAAGTCACACTCATATCTTCCACATATTTACTGTTATTGGAATTTGTTTGTCTAATTACATTGTTGAAAAGGGTGGATTACGGATCTGGAATGTCTTCCGTTATTTTCACTAGAACTGTGGGTATATGGGAAAATGCCGAAACATGAGTAGTGGTTATGGTAAAAGTTTCACAGATTTTGTGGGATTTCTGAATTTGGGTGTTGCTTGAAAAAGTAGGCTTCAGTTTGCAGGCATGGAACATTTTGTTGTTGTGTTCTTACTCTGTGGATTATTTTGGCTGCATTGCTAAATTCCATGTAGAATTTTGCATTTCTCAAAGATGCTCTTGTTTATTTTCGTTAGCATATTTTACCTAATTCTTTGCAGTGTCCCAGGTGCAATTCCTCTTTAAATTATAGATAAGAGTAGCACTTATGGTTACCTTAGTGCTACAAAAATATCATAACAAAGGAAATACAGGGATATAGGGTAAATGACCGAGCAGTGACTTAGCGGCCACTGATCCCGGAATGTGACCACCTTCCCGAAAAAGGAGCTTTTCTCCTTTCTACAAATATCTGGATTTCTTGATATTGTAGGTATAGAATAAATTGGTAAGGAAGGAAATATGAAATAAGCAAAACAGAGTAAGTCTGACGAGTGAGAAAATAAAAAATCGTAGACAGACAGATCTCTCTCTCTCTCTCTGAATATGATATGGCAACAAAGTTTTGGCCTGACTGAAGTGTAGAGTGGTGACACTGACTTACAAGTCATTCCGGGTCTATCACAGCTATGTAAACACCACGCCAGAGAGGTCTCGTCGTGGTGGCAAGACTATAGATTACGAATAAATGGCATAATTCAAGTGCTTTTTCCGAAAGTGGCTGCATTCCAAGAGAGGCGGCTGCTATGTTGCCAGTTGGTCATTTACCTTAATTTCTTGGTTAGTTATTTCAGATGTACTCTTTGGGAAGGTTTTCACCTTCCTCCACAAAAGTTAATTTTGATTTGTGAACTATGGAAGGTCCTGACCAATTTTAAAGATGTCTATCTTACAGACAATTCAAACTAAGTTAAGTTTATGGAAAATTTTCAAGTTAAGGACTTGGTGTCATAGGTTAGGTGCGGTTGGTTAGGTGTTGGGAGTGGTTGGTTAGGTATCATCTTTTTTTATAGTCTTTTGCAGTACCATAAGTTAGGTTAGGAGATGGTCTAGGTCTGTAGGAGGACTTGGCATCATAGACTTAAGTTGTGGGGTATCGTGGAGAGATGAAGTCCCCTTCCCCCTGGGCAAGATAAGGACATGGCTCATTAGGTTAGGATAGGTTAGGCAAGGCAAGGCAAGGCAGGAGGTTCCCTCCCCCATTTATCTGGCTGGGCAATACAAAGCCTCCAGGTTAGGTTAGGTTAATCAATCTGTTTTTTTACTGATTGGTATTTTTTATCACACACAAATCTTGCTTTTCCACTATGGTCTGCAAATTATAAAATGCAGAGGTGTGGTCTACTTTCTCTCTAACTACATATTTGCCAATGAAATGATTGTCAGAAACATTCAGAGGACACAGAAATGTGAAATTTATATTTTTGAGTTTGAAATGAAATTATGGTTTAAAGTAAAAATAAAAATAAAAAAAGTGACGGATTTTCCAACATCAAAGACATTATGTTCTACCTAAGATAAGTCTTGGAAATTGATAATAGATAACATACTTAGAAAGTGTCAATAAAACGAAGATATATCAAGCCTAGTCACATAAAACATTCTCAGATTGACAGACTATGGTAGGTGAGTCAACAAGCCTTAGTAACTTAGGTGTTGCATATCAGTATGTACACCATTACAGGCAGTCCCCGTAAATGGCAGGGGTTCTGTAGGGGTTCCGTTCCTTGCCAAGCACCACTAACCAAAAATCACTTATGATTATGGTAATAAATGGCATTTACAATGTTGTAAGTGCCAATACACCGCTTATCAGTGCCATTAAATGCTCTTCGGCGCAGATAAGCTGCTTACCAACTGGAAATTACTGAAAATCTGGTTAACAATATCGTTAGCCAAATGCCATCAAACCAGAACACCATTAACCAATGCCGCTGATAAGCGAGGACTGCCTGTATTATCATTCTGCTCAAACTATCCTTACATGAGGCCACGATAGGAGTATGTACTTTCCCTTGAGGAAGGGCATCTTGGGGTGCTAGCAGCTGGAAGGACCTGAGGATCCAATGCACCAGGATTCAGATAACGAGGTGTTAGGGCTGCTTTTTCAGGGAAGGACTGGGGCATTTTCTGCAAATATTTTTCTACCACTAAAAGAGCCTAGGCTCTATCTCAGTTGCTTTGGTCACAAAATTTACTGACAGTGTTTTAGGCATTATGGTTTTGTCTGTAACTGTTCAGGGAATTCTTTTAGGCCAACCCAGCCGAGTGGAGTTACTTGTATTTGCTTGACTAGTGCAAGAGAGAACTCTCAGACACTGCCATACCAACACCACAGGTAGATTTGGTTTTCTCTCTCTTGGCTCTCTTTTAGCCTCACTAGACCTGATGAGCAAGGGGAGTCCCCCCCCACCTCTCTCTCTCTCTCTCTCTCTCTCTCTCTCTCTCTCTCTCTCTCTCTCTCTCTCTCTCTCTCTCTCTCTCTCTCTCATGTTGTCTACTATGCATATTAAGGCATTTTTTATCCAGGATCTGTGATCATTCGCTGTAACAAATGTGGCATCTTCTACAGGGAAGTGATGAGAGGGAAAAGGTGACATCAAAGATTTTTTTTTTTTTTTTTTTTTTTTTTTTTGGGGGGGGGGTGATTAGACTTTTTGTCTATCCAGCCCACTTGGCAACTACCTGTGAGCCAGTGTGTGTGGGGAGATAGGATGTACGTTGTCACAAGTCACTGAACAAGGTTTGGTACTGAGTAGGTGTTGGCACTGATGATTGGACCAGCTCTAGGTACTAACGCACTCTGTTCAGAATGAAGTAAAGGCTGTGGCAAACTTGGTTTGGTTGAGTAATTGTGCCTGTCTTTTTCAGGCAGTGGCCTAGTATAGGCTCCAAGCCTTTAAATCACTGCAGTTGAACTTCAGGATTTGATTGGCGCGCTCTCCTGGATAGAGGAAGTTCTAGATTTCTTCACTATCTTTGATATTCCCAGACTTCTCCTTTAGGGAGTTTTTGTCTCACTTTGACTACTCTTCTGTATTTGGAATAGTGGTAAAGGAAAGAAGAGGGAGGGAGAATGCAAGGGTAGCATTCTTTCCCTTTGACTGCCATTCATAAGAGGGTGTCCTTTTGAGTCAATTTCCTGTGGCTATGATAATCCTCGGTGAACAGAAGAATAGATGCCCTAGGGGACGGTATCTACTCTCTTATGGTTCCTGATTCTAAATACTCTCTCCTTTCCTGTCCATTCCTTGCTTTGTTCTCAGCTCGCAGTAGAGATGCATGCGATGCTGAAAATTGGCATGCTAAAAGTCATGAGGGAGTGACTTCTTTCAGGATGGACACTTCAAATACATCATTCGGTCTTTTCAGATGTGCCTTCCCTTTACTCTAAGGGGAGGAAAAGTTCCAGTCCAGGCCTTGATTGCTTCCCCCAAAATCTGTTATGAGAGGTTAATTTTTTTTTTCTTTTTTTACCATCTTGGATAGTTTTGGTTCAAGCTGACAATAGCTGACTTTGTAACATGGCTGTCACTTGCTGGAAAACAGATTGTTCCTTGGGGAATACAAACCAAATCCTTTTATGTAGGAGCATTCCTCAGCATGAGCTGGAACAGGTCACTTAAACTTGGTAACAAGGTTAATTGGTTGTAGGTGGGTGTGTGGCATGAACTTCCCACTCCCATGACATCAAAAACTTTTCCTGTCCATAGCTGAGTTAAGATCTATCCTGCTGCATTCTGATTGACTATAAAGTTGAAACCTCTTATATATTTTTTTATCTTATGTATTGAACAAGAGTGAAAGGTGTGAAGGATGTATAATGGTGTTTGCTGCTTTGTGTCCTTGGTGTTAGTATGACTAGTTTTGTTCAGTACAGGCAGTCCCCGGGTTACGGTGGGTTCGGCTTACGACATTCCGAGGTTAAGGCACTTTTCAATTGTATTCATCAGAATTATTTCCAGGGTTACGACGCCTACAACGCTCATCTGGCAGAAGAAATATGACAAAAAATGTAAAATAATAAATATTTGAAGGTTTTTTGGATGAAAAATGTAATAAGAATGCAGTTTACATAGTTTTGAATGCACTCAAAGCATTAAAAGTACGGTTTTCTTAGGATTTTCGGCTTACAACTGGCTCAAGAACGGAACCCCCGTCGTAACCCAGGGACTGCCTGTATTGGTAAGTTCTGTGAAAAGTGTGCTGGCTGGTCTCTGGATTGGAGATGTTAATTAGCTGCAAAAGATGATTGCCAGTTCCTTAGATGGGGATTGTTCTCCCTTCATTACTGCTGAATCTTTTCAGCTGCTTCTTCCAGGACTGACTTCTCTTTGTGTCTCGCTACCTTCTGCTGTTTTCCTCTGGTCACAAGGGGAGGCAAACACCTTATGCTCTTGGACATGCTGACCCAGGTGTATGTCTTGCGTCTTCCAGGGAGACATTGGTATGTGTTTATGGTTTGCCTTCGCTCATCAGTTGGCAGATTTACTACAGTAATGATAAATGCTTCATCCCTTGGTATTCTTTTTGACCTGTCTTTCACTGCTATTTCTGCTAAGGAACTCAGCGTTGTTGAGCCTTTTGTAGTGATCATCTTGCCTGTGGAGATATCCCCATGGTACAGAGTGCAGGCTGTAATCCTCCGATATGGCTATGTGTTTTCCAGGGTTTCCTTGTTTGCCTCTGAAACTTTGGGACTGCTCTGGACTCTTTCTGCTGGTAGTATTCTCTTGTATAGATGTTACAGGAGTCATAACCTCCCTGCTCATGATAGTGATCAGGAGCATGGCATTACCAAGTAAAAATTCAGCTTCCCAGTCAGTTAAGATCTTAGATCATCCTCCCATGTGAGCTTCCTACGTATACGAATGGTTTGTACTTCTTAATTGTATTTTGTTCATGAAACTTACCTGTCAGATATATATATAGCTGTATTTTCCGAAGTCCGACAGAAATTAAAAAACTTACGACACACGTAGTGGGAGTCAGGTGGTTAGTACCCATTCCCGCCGCTTGAGAGGCGGGTATCAGGAATCATTCCAGCTATTCATAATTTTTCTGTCGCCGGTGTTGTAAACACAGTTTTCAGCACCTCCGTCTTGAATTTAGGAAACTTGGCTACTATAAGTACCCTTTTTGATTTTTTGGTATCTTGACTTTTGGATCGGTGGTGGCTAGGCACGTTAATTGTGGATTTGATTGATTTTGGCTTGATTTCTCTTTAAATAAGATGTCTGGTTCTAGTTCGGCTAGCGCCAGGTTTTGTACCAGGAGTGATTGTCAGGTAGGCTTCTGAAAGCATCGTAGACCCTCATACTTTGTGTAAGAGTTGCAGAGAGCATGATTGCATGTATGAAAGTCGCTGCAAGAATGTGAGTGTCTTTCTGATTCTGGATGGAGAGCGTATGAGTCCTATCTGCGTAAGCTTGAACTTGATAGGTTAAGGAGGTCTTCCTCCAGGAGCGTCTCAGTAAACGGCAGGAAGTTCATGTTTCTCCTACTAACCCTCCTTTAATCACTACTCCTAACCCTGTAGTGTTGCCTTCGGGCCCTGAAGTTCAGTGTCTGTAGAGGGTAATACCCTTACACTTATCTTAGAGTCGATTCGTAATTTAGAATCTAAAGTGCTCGCCTTAGAAGGCAAAAAGTGAAGGTGCAAAGTGCAGTGACAGTGCTCCTTCGTTGGTGGATGGGTGCGTCAGATCGGCCCCATTTCGCCTCTAGGCCTAGACCGCTGCCGGACTCCCAGGTTTCAGGGAGAGGGCATGTCGAAAGCTGCAGGAGGGTTACGGGGGAACGCCCACCGATCTGACGTGCCTTCGGCAGATCTGTGGACGTTACACAAACTGCAAAGAGCGTGCGCGTGCACGCCTCCTGAAAGAGTGTCTCTCTTCTTCAGAGGCTTCCTCCCCGCACAAGGGGTGGAGCTCGCATTCTATTTCACGCCCGCTGAAAAGGAGCGTTGGTGATCGTGACCGATTCACGTCCAGTTTTGGCTCTCGAGAGGCGATCTTCGCCTGAGAGTGTATTCGCTGCTTTCCCGCCACAGAAGAAGCGTAAGGAGTCATCGGATGATGACTTTGTTGAGCGCCCCAGTCGCTCTCGAGCGCGTGCTAACGCAGTTTCTGGGAGAATGGAAGAAGGAAGTCGTCCCCTCGCCCCTCGCCTTCTCACAGGATCAGCCCGTCACCTGACAAGGAATCCTCTCCTACTGAGAAGATCCTGCGCTCTTTGCAGCAACAGCTTGCTGATGCTCTGCTAAGAAAGGGACGCAACCAAGGTCCCAGGAGAAAGGATGAACCGTTCTTCTTGTGAAGAGATCTAGAAGGCTCCCTCTCCCTCTCCTCGCTCGTCTATCTCTCCACTTTCTTCGCCTGCTAGAGTTCGTGCGACTCCCAAACGGCTCTCTGGAGGACGTGAAGAGGATTTTGCTCGCTCGGAAGGCGGCATGAAGCGGTATTACCCGCTCGTAAGCTTGCGGTGCGAGAGCTTGATACTTGCGTGAACGCTTCGGTGCAAGTTCACGTTCCTGACGCTCGGTCGGAAAGCCAGCGAACGCCAGTTGCATCTAAGAGTGCTCCAGCGGAAGCAGAGCGCACGAGATGTTAAGCGCGCCTTAGTTAATGTCATTCGCACGCCAGTGGAGCACGCCAGCGTGCGCCAGCGGACGCCAGCAGCGCGCGAGTGGACGCCAATCCCGCGCTAGTTGCAGCCAGGCGTCGCCGAGTGGACGCCAGGTATGCGCCAGTGGACGCCAGGTGTGCGCCAGTGGACGCCAGGTGTGCGCCAGCGGACGCTCGGGTGGACGAAGATGTGGAGTTTGTTTCGCTCCCGCCTCCCCCATGTTTGTGATGAGTCTTTTGCAAGTTGCTCCGGGTCTTAGAGATTCGACCGGAGTTCCTATTAATGAGTCAGCTTTACCTTCCACTTCGCAGCAACGCGCCTCGTGGAAACTTAGACCAGATAGTCCTTGGTCCAGGCCCTATTTGCCTCCAACTTCACCTGTGTCGGAAGCAGAGGTTAGTGACGCTTCGGTTGAAGTGGATGACGAGAAACCTTTGGCGGCAGTCTCTTCCGACTACCAGGTTTTGACCCGCCTTCTTCAATCAGAGTTTGGAGAGACGTTTCACCCGGAGGCTCCTCGCTCTCCTCCTTCACAACTTTCTTCGTCCAAGATCAACAAGGTCTCGGCATTCGTCAGGATGAAGAAGTCCCTTTCAACTAAGAGGGCTCTTCGTAAGGTCCATGACTGATGGAGAAAAGGAAGTCTCAGGGAAAGACTTCTTTGCCCTGCCACCTTTCGAGACTTAGTGGGAAGGCTGGCATTTGGTACGAGACGGGAGAAGACGTAGGTATTAGACTTCCCTCGTCAGCCCAAGGAGACTTCGCCAGCATTGTGGATGCCTCGAGGAGGTCTCACCTGTCCTCTCGAAAGTTTCATGGTCAACTACGGGAAATGGACTACCACCTTAAAGGCCTCTTTCGGACGTTAGAGGTCTTCAACTTTCTAGATTGGTGTTTGGGAGTTCTGGATGCCAAGTCTAGGAGTTCCGACTCGATTAGTCTGGGGGAGCTGTCCAGCGTAATGTCGTGCATGGACAAGGCCGTCAGAGATGGTTCGGAGGAGACTTACAGCTCACTTTTGCACAGGGCTCTTGAAGAAGAGATCCCTGTTTTGCAATTTACAGCGAAATCTGTTTCTCCATCACAGAAAGCAGACTTGCTCTTCGCTCCTTTTTCGGATCATCTCTTCCCCCAGGCTATGGTAAAAGACATTGCGACCAGTCTACAGGTAAGAAAGGCCACGCAAGATCTCCTCGCACAATCTTCAAGGAGACCTGCGGTTCCTCGTCCTCGGGAGTTTCGATTATCAAGAAATCAGAGCCCTTTCGAGGTAGTTCTTCCTCGAGACCAGCCCCTCGAGGAAGAGGCACTTCCAGAGGCAGAGCCACGGCGCTGGCCAAGAACAAGAAGTGAAGCAGAAGTCCTTCAGTCACCGGTTGGAGCCAGGCTTCAGCTTTTTGCGCAAGCCTGGGAAGAGAGAGGTGCGGACAAATGGTCCGTGGACATCTTAAAGAAGGGTTACCGGATCCCGTTCCTGAAACCACCCCCGCGTCTACGACACCCAGGGACATGTCTCCTTCCTATCGGGGAGAAAAACAACAAGTGCTTTACGATCTGTTAGATCAGATGATCGTGAAACACGCCGTAGAACAGGTCTCCGACTTGAATTCCCCCGGATTTTACAACAGACTGTTCCTGGTGCCAAAGCAGTCGGGGGAGAGGGAATGGCGACCGGTACCTCGGATGTCAGCAACCTGAACCTCTTTGTCATCAAGCAGAGGTTCAAGATGGAGACACCTCAGTCATGATGGGAGCTTTGAGACCAGGGGATTGGATGCTTCACTAGATCTCCAGGACGCGTATTTCCACGTCCCCATCCACCCCCAGTCCAGGAAATACCTGCGGTTTGTCCTGAAAGGAAAAGTGTTCCAATTCAGGGCTCTCTGCTTGGACTCAGCACTGCTCCCATGGTATTCACCCTACTGATGAAGAACATTGCGAGGTGGCTTCATCTTTCCAATGTCAGGATCTCTCTCTACCTGGACGACTGGCTCGTACGAGCCTCCTCGAAAGACCGGTGTCTGGAGGACCTTCACACGACGTTGACGTTAACGAAGTCCCTGGGGCTTCTGGTGAACCTCGAAAAGTCACATCTGACCCCTTCTCAGTCTTTAGTCTATCTGGGGATTCAGATGGACTCAGTGACTTTCGGGGCTTTCCGTCCCAGGGGCGACAACTAGATTGCCTAAGCAAAGTGTCAACCTTTCTCGGGGAAGGATTCATGCTCGGTGAGGGAATGGATGAGTCTGCTGGGGACCATTTCCTCACTGGAGAAGTTTGTTTCCCTAGGGAGGTTGCACCTCAGACCTCTTCAATTCTTCCTTGCCGACAATTGGAAGCACCAAAACACTTTGGATTCGATTCTGGTGTTATCAGAAGAGGTAAAGGAACACCTAAGATGGTGGACCGACCCTTTGAAGCTCGCAGAGGGTCTTTCCCTCAAGCTTCAGAACCCCGACCTAGTGTTGTTTCCGACGCGTCTTCCACGGGGTGGGGAGCAACACTGGGGGGGGGAGAATAACAGAAAGTGTCAGGCCCATGAGAGGGGAACAGGTGTCTGGCACATAAACCTCAAGGAGCTGGCAGCAGTTCATCTGGCGCTCCAGTTCTTTCAGAACGAAGTCTCCGGCAATGTGGTGCAGATCAACTCGGACAACACCACAGCCCTGGCATATCTCAAGAAACAGGGAGGACACCCACTCTCGATCCCTGTTCTTCCTTTGCAAAGGAGATCCTGTTATGGGCGAAGGCACACGACGTCTCTATACTGACGAGATTCATATCAGGGGTAGAAAACGTCCGTGCAGATCTGCTCAGTCGACAAGGTCAACTTCTGCCAACGGAGTGGATCTTCATCAGGAAAATATGCCAGAGGTTTGTGGAAGTTATGGGGATGTCCTCTCGTAGACATTCTTTCGCAACTTCCAGGACAACGAGACTCCCGCTGTACTTGCTCACCAGTTTCTAGACCCAGGAGCAGTAGCAGTAAGACGCCCTTCTTTGGGACTGGACGGGACTAGACGTATATTGCCTTTCCCCCGTTCAAGGTCCTAGGGGAAGTGATAAGAAAATTCGCGGCATCAGAGGGAACGAGGATGACTCTCATCGCCCCCTTCTGGCCAGCGACCGACTGGTTCACAGAGGTCATGTCCTTTCTTTTGTAGGGACCTTCTTTCCGAGGACTCTGCCTCCAAGGATAGATCTACTCAAACAGCCCCACTTCGAGAGGTATCACAAAAACCTCCCCGCTCTGAGTCTGACTGCGTTCAGACTATCCAGAAGTTGGCCAGAGCGAGGGGTTTTTCAAGACCAGTGGCGAAAGCAATCGCAACGGCAAGAAGACCTTCTTCTATTGCCGTATACCAATCCAAGTGGGCTGTTTTACCGGAAGCTGGTGCAGGAAGAAAGACATTTCCTCCACCTCTACCTCTGTGAGCCAGATCGCAGACTTCCTTCTCTACTTGAGAAATGAAGTTCGCTTAGCGGTGCCTACGATAAAAAGGCTACAGAAGTGTGCTTTCTGTAGTCTTTAGGCATAGAGGACTGGACTTAGCCAACAACAGAGACCTTCATGAATCTTCTTAAGTCTTTCGAGACTTCGAAGGTACCCCAACCAAGAGTCCCTTCTTGGACTTAGACATTGTTCTAAAGTTTTTGACGTCCAGTATTTTTGAACACCGCTCAACTTAGCTTCGCTTAGAAACCTGACAAGGAAGACACTTTTTCTAACTGCTCTGGCGACGGCAAAGAGAGTTAGTGAGATCCAGGCTATAAGCAAGCATGTTGGGTTTAAGAACTCTGATGCTGTTTGTTCTTTAAGCCCTTTGTTCTTAGCAAAGAACGAAAACCCGTCCAACCCTTGGCCCAAGACATTTGAAATCAAGGGTTTGACAGAGATCGTGGGTAATGAGCCAGAGAGAGTCCTGTGCCCTGTCAGGGCTCTCAAATTCTATCTAGACAGAAACGAAGGACTGTAGAGGAATTCGGGCAACTTGTGGTGCTCGGTTAAGAAGCCCGATCTTCCCATGTCAAAGAACGCGCTTTCTTTCTTCTTGAGAGACACCATTAAGGAAGCTCATTCCACATGTAGTGATAGTGACATGAAACTGTTAAAAGTGAATGCCCACGAGGTGAGGGCTATTTCGACCTCGATAGCCTTTCACAGGAATATGGCACTCAGTTGACATTTTGAGTGCCACATATTGGCGGAGCAACTCGGTGTTCGCTTCACACTACTGCGGGATGGTGAAAGCGACATACGAACATTGCTCGTCGCTTGGACCATACGTCGCCTGCAACACGTTTTGGGGGCAGGAGGTAGCCTCATCCTTTCCTTTAAGTGTTATTGAGCTTTTAATCGTGTGTTGTTTTTTTTTTGGTTGTGGGGTTGACCGCCCGAGGCGGATCTCCCTTCTTTAGTCTAGTTTTAGTGGTATACCTTTGGTAGACTAGGCCAGGTGGTTTTTTACTTCGTTGCCCTCATTGTATGGTCAATGGTCTAGTCACATCGTGGTCACGCCCCCGTTGACAGATCATCCTGAGTGCACCAGCTATATAGGTCTCTACCTCGCTGGCAACTCTAATAGCACAAGCAGACTTACGCGGCATAACCACGAAGTCAGCTATGCTAACAGGTAAGGAATCAGATATCAGTTATCTGCATATATATGTTTTCCTAAAATCTTCTATTCTGTCTACTCCCACCACCAAAGGTGGGATCACCCTATCTATATATCTGACAGGTAGTTTCATGAACAAAATGATATGTAAGATACAATTAAGTTTTGTTCATACTTACCGGTCAGATATATAATTAATACCCACCCACCTCCCCTCAGGAGACAGTGAAATAAAAATTATGAATAGAAAATGGGAATGATTCCTGATACCCGCCTCCCAGCGGCGGGAATGGGTACTAACCACCTGACTCCCACTACGTGTGTCGTAAGTTTTTTAATTTCTGTCGGACTTCGGAAAATACAGCTATATATATATCTGCCAGGTAAGTATAAACAAACTTAATTGTATCATTACAATATAATTTTCCTAGAACCTTTCGCCATAATCCCTTCACCTCCCCATGTAGTCTCAGATGCTCAAGGAAAGTGTGCTTCAGAATGACAGGTGAGTGGGCATTTTACCACATTCTTCCATCAACCACCCATGAACCACCTTGTTACCAGGTTGCAGTTGTAGCAACGACACTATCCCTCTGAAGAATGCTTCTATATAGAAGTCTATTGCTTGTATATCTAGAAAAATGAAGTTTAAGTTAATTTAAACATTTTGGTATTTTTCTTTAGTCCCTTTGTGGAGCAGCTAGATGTATATTATCTTCATTTGCATCTCCATGTACTCGATTTCCCATTAGGTCTTTTTTTTCCACTTTCATATAGTCTTTAAGATCTCAGTCTATTTTCCAGCCTCTGTGCCGTGTTACAAGATGCGTAGAGTATCAAAAGCAGTAATTGTAAGTTTAGTCGAGATATGCTCATGTTATAGAGGTAAGTATTTGAAGTTTTGAGGATTAGTTTGCATCTTTGTATGAATCAAAGATTATATAATGATTTTTTCTTTTACTTTACATACGAGTACTGTATATGTCATTTAACTTTGGACCTGGCTTTATAAAATCTATCATATAGTGTTAATTTAATTATGATGTTGGTGTATCTAATTTCAATAAATGTACATTATAATTATGTATGCTACATTTCCAATTATGTAATGCTCAGATCCTTGATGACTTGATAAGAAAAAGTACGGATATGCTATAAAACACACAGGAGTATTATTTCTGTGTCTTGTACAAAAATGATATAAAAATTAGTTTGTTTACGTGCGGAACAAACGCTTGGTCTTAACAATAGGATTTATCTTCATCCCAGCTGGAAACCAGTTAAAACAATCAAAGATTGTAGGGCAAGGAATTTGTGACATCTGGCAACTCATGCACATATGAGGTTGGAGTTGACCAGTGATCACGCACCTCACCTCGTGACACGTGTCTTTCTTTAACTACCTTGGAGAGTAGACAGCTTGTTTCTAATTCTTATTTGGTGTGTTATTAGTGTGAGTGTTTGTGTTTGTATTGAAGCCCTCTCGAGTTTCACAGCCTCATCAATGCTGTGCCCAGGCATTTAGGGATTCCCGTGCTACAGGTTTTTGGCTGCTATGAATATAAAAATGATATGAAAATTAGTTTTTATACATTCAACTTCCCTGCCAGTATATACTTAGCTATAGACTCGTCCGTCGCCGACAGAATTTCAAATTTCGCGGCACACGGCTACCGGTAGGTCAGGTGATCTACCGCCCTAGCCCTGGGTGGCAGGACTAGGAACCATTCCCGTTTTCTAATCAGAATTCTTTCTGTCGCCGGACCATCAACATTGTTGTTGGTTCCTCCCGATTGGTTTTCTTTTTTCGCCGGCAATTGATCTTCTTGACCGACTTTTGGTGACGTATCTGGATTGTTGGTTTATTGGCATACGCTTTTGTGGATGTTTTGTGACTTGATTTTGGATTTTTCTTTAAATATGTCTGACTCTGGTATGTGAGACGTTGTGTGAATGTAGGCTGTAAGGTGAGGTTGCCGAAAGCTTCGGTAGACCCTCACACGTATGCAAGAGGTGCAGGGAGTATGAATGTTCTTTTACTAATACTTGTAAAGAATGTGAGAACTTGAGTGAGAACGAATGGAAGAATCTAACTAATTATTTGAAAAAGTTAGAAAGAGAGAGAGCGAGGAAGGCTTCTCATAGAAGTTTAATAGTCGTTTAGATCTGAACTAATTCCAAGCTTGGGATCTTCCCCAAGGGTAAGTATTGCTACTTCTCCTTCCATTGCAGCCCCTCTCCTATTGCAGAACCTGTAGATCCAGCGACAAAGAACTTGCAGATCTAAAAGCAGCCTTCAAAATAATGGAAAACAAAATGGCTGCCATACAAGGTAAGGCTAGTGATTTGTCATTAGACAGTGATATAAGTGTCCCCAGTGTAGTGGAGGGGGCATCTGGTCGGCTCAGCAACGCTCCTAGGTCTAGACCTCTTCCAAGCTCACATGCCCAGAGGAGAAGGAATGTCGAAAGCCGAAAGGAGGTTGTGGAGAATCCCCACCGATCAGGTGTCCCTTCGGCGGTTTCTGTGACACCCCAGACTGCCAAGGACCGCTATTGTAAAAGCGTCCTAAGTAAGTGTTTCTCGTCGTCGGGATCTTCATCACCGAGACGTGATTGGAGAGATTCCGATCGATCTCGGCCTCTCAAGAGGAGTTGGAGGCGCCGACTATTGACTCGAGCCCTGAAAACTTCCTGAGGAGTCTCCATCGGGAGTTAAGAAGGCGAGAGAAGAGCCATTCTTCCAACCAGAGTGAGAGGAGGAGGAGGTGGAGGCTATGGACTCCTCCCCTCCTCCTTCCCCTCCTCCCGAAGAGGATAAAGAGGAGGCTACAAAGAGGTTCATGATGGCGATGCAGGAACAGATTTCGTCATTTGTAGGAGTCCTGTCAAAGGAGCCTCCTAGAAGGAAAGACACTTCCCTTCCGATTAAAAGATCCTCCAGACGTATGGAGGTATCTACCTCCAGGATCGATACTCCTACACGAGGTGAGGTTTCCTGTACGAACCTGGATGAAACAATCACAACGTCTGGCACCGGCCAGGAGTGAGGAGCACCCAGGAGCAGAGCCAAAGAAGAGCCAGGAGTGAGGAGTCACCAGGAGGCAGGAGCCAAAGAGCCAAGAGTGTGGAGGCATCCAGGCAAGAGGCAAGAGCCAGGAAGGCTAGAGCCAGGAGGCAGGAGCCAGGAGGCAAGAGCCAGGAGGCAAGAGCCAGGAGGCAAGAGGCAGGAGTCAAGAGGCAGGAGCCAGGAGCCAGGAGGCAGGAGTCAAGAGGCAGGAGCCAGGAGTCCGGAGTCCGGAGTCAGGAGGCAGGAGTCCGGAGTCAGGAGGCAGGAGTCAGGAGTCAGGAGGCAGGAGTCAGGAGCCAGGAGGCAGGAGTCAGGAGGCAAGAGTCAAGAGCCAGGAGTCAAGAGTCGGGGACTCGTTCCTGGAGGTTATGACTCTTCGCCAAATGGAAGCTCCTCTCCTTCAGAACATAGGAGGTCTTGGAAGGACTCTTCCTCAAAACGAGAACGTTCTCCTTCGTCGGATCGAGGGTTAGACGAGTTGTCTGACGACGATCCTCCTGCTAATGAGGGACTTTCGAGTTACAAAGCTTGGCTTGGCTTTTACTACTACAAGAGTTTGGAGATTCTTCTTAGTCCTGCAGCTCCTCCTTCTCCTCGTTCGCTCTTTTCGAGCTCAGCTACGGCTAAATCGTCGGCATTCTTGAAAATGAAGCCTGCGATATCAATGAAGAAGGCACTCCATTCTTTAGATTCTTGGATGGACAAGAAGAAGGAGTTAGGAAAGACGGTATTCTGCATGCCTCCTTCCAGATTGCACAGGGAAGAGAGGTATTTGGTATGGGACAGGAGAGACTATGTCTTTCTTTCACCCGCCTCTGCAGATGCCGACTTTGCCAGTTTAGTGGAGGCCTCTAGACGTCACTCCTTAGGATCGGGTCAGAGCGACGTGGAGCACTTCAGAGTTGAACCACTTTCTAAAGGGACTTTTTGTCACTTTAGAGGTGTTCAATTTTCTGGATTGGTCGCTCGGAGTTTCTGGCCAACAAAATCTAAGGATCCGGAGTTTCTGAAGAACCCAGAAATTCTCCATAGCGTTCTGTCCTGCATGGACAAGGCAGTACAGGACGGTTCAGGTGAAGTGGCTTCACTTTTCGGTGCTGGTCTATCCTGAAAAAAGAGATCGGTGTATGGTTCCCTTTTATCGAAAGGGGTTTTTCTCCGAGCCAGAGGACTGCCTTACTGTTCGCCCCGCTATCAGATCATCTGTTCCTTCTCAGTTAGTCAAGGATATATCCTCGCTCACTAACTGAGAAGGCGACACAAGACCTACTTACTCAACGTCCAAGAAAGGACGACCGGTAGTGGCGACGGTTAAGAAGGAACCTAGTCCTACTCAGCAGCCCTTTCGTGGAGGTGCAACGACTAGTCCCCCTGCCAGAAAGAAGAGCTCTGAAAAGAGAGGAAGGTCTCATTTAGACCATTCAAAAAATCTTAAGACTTGTTGCTCCTCCAAGCACCAGTGGGCGCCTAGACTCCTGAACTTTGCAGGAGTATGGGAACAAAAGGGAGCCGACCCTTGGTCAGTGTCGGTCCTGAAGAAGGGATATGTAATCCCCTTCGACGACAAACCGCCCCTAACATCTACGCCTCGGGAACTGTCAGCGAGGTACGGAGACCCGTTAATGCGAAAGACTCTCCTTCAGATGGTGGAGCAAATGTGGGAAAAAGAGGCATCGAACTGGTACAAGATCCACACTCCCCGGGATTTTACAATCGCCTTTTTCTAGTACCAAAGGCATCGGGGGGGTGGGGGGGTGGAGGCCAGTTCTGGACGTAAGCGTCTGAATCGCTTCGTACAGAAAAAGAAGTTTCGTATGGAAACACCCGCCTCTGTCATTGTCGGCGCTTCGCCCAGGAGATTGGATGGTCTCTCTGGACCTACAAGACGCCTATTTCCACGTTCCCATTCACCATCAGTCAAAGAAATATCTTCGCTTTGTGATAGGAGACAAGATCTTTCAATTCAGGGCTCTGTGCTTCGGTCTGTCTACAGCCCACAAGTATTCACCAACTCATGGCGAAGTAGCAAGATGGCTTCACCTAGAAGGGAAATATAAACATCTCCCTCTACTTGGACGACTGGCTAATCAGGGCCAAGTCGAGGAGTCAGTGCTTGGAGGACTTGGAAAGTAACAAGGAACATGATAGATTCGCTAGGGTTGCTCGTCAACCTCGAGAAGTCACAACTGATCCCCAGCCAGAACTTGGTCTATCTGGGGATTCGATGGATTCTCGGGGTTTTCGGGTATATCCTTCGCGAGAAAGAACAATCGCTCGAGGTTTGTCGAGAATCTCGAGCTTCTTAGAAAGAAAGGACAGCTCAGCGAGGGATTACCTGAGCCTTTTAGGGACCCTGTCCCTCATTGGAGAAGTTCTTCTCGCTAGGGAGACTTCACCTTCGCCCTCTTCAGTTTTTCCTCAAAGAGGTGTGGAACTGGAAGACGGGTCAACTCTCGGGACATCTTCCAACTTCCACAAGAAGTAAAAGATCATCTGAGGTGGTGGATCCCTCAGCTTCAAAAGAACGAAGGCTTATCGCTTGCTCTGCAGAACCCAGACCAAGTGTGTTTACCGACGCTTCGAGTCGGGATGGGGAGCGACGCTGGGAGCAAGGGAGGTGTCAGGCACCTGGACAAAGGACAGGTTGTCCTGGCATCAATTGCAAAGAACTTGTGGCCATACACCAGCCTTAAAGTCCTTCGAAAGATAGTCAGAGACGGGGTAATACAGATCAACTCAGACAACACACCACGGCTCTGGGCTTACATAAGAAAGCAAGGAGGCACGCACTCGTTCTCCCTCTATCAGTTGACAAAACACCTGTTAACCTGGACGGAAGAAAGAGGCATAACTCTCCTCACAAGGTTTGTTCAAGGGATCAAAAATGTGAGAGCGGACAGACTGAGCAGGAGAAACCAGGTCCTTCCCACGGAATGGACTCTTCACGAAGAAGTGTGTCGAAGTCTTTGGTCCCTGTGGGGGAGACCTCACATAGACCTGTTTGCGACGTTCCTCTCCAAAAGAATAGAGAACTTTTGCTCTCTAGTAGAGGATCCGAGAGCCTTCACAATACGCGTTTCTCATGGATTGGTCGGGTGTGGACGCTTACGCCTTTCCCCCGTTCAAAAATCCTGGGGGAAGTGGCTCAGGAAGTTTGTAGCTTCGAAGAGCACGAAGTTGATACTCATAGCCCCATTTTGGCCAGCCACAGGAATGGTTTCACGGAGGTACTGGAGTGGATAGTGGACTTCCCCAGATCGCTTCCAACAGAACACGATCTACTCAGACAACCCCACTTCGAGAGGTTTCATCACAACCATACAAGGTCTCGCTCTGACTGCCTTTCGACTATCGAAAGACTTGTCAGAGCGAGAGGCTTTTCTCGCGAGGCTGCGGGCTCTATCGCTAGAGCCCGCAGAGCTTCGACGAGAAGAGTATACCAGTCGAAGTGGGAAGTCTTTAGGAGGTGGTGTAAGGTTCAGAAGCTGTCCTCCTCCAGTACCTCTATAGTGAATATTGCTGATTTCCTCCTCTTTCTGAGAAAGGAGTCACACCTATCTGTCTCGCAATAGGATACCGAAGCATGCTGTCTTCGGTTTTCAGGAATCGAGGCCTAGACATTGCTAACGACAAAGATCTACACGATCTAATTAGATCTTTTGAGACGTCGAAAGCAGCTACTCCTAGAACACCTAGTTTGGAATCTAGACTTGGTCCTGAAATTCCTTTCACTCGGACAAAATTCGAACCTTTACATCTGGCGTCCTTCCGAGACGTTACTAGGAAATGCTTGTTCCTAGTGGCTCTCGCTACAGCCAAGAGGACGAGCGAATTACACGCTCTGGATTCCACAGGTGGGGTTCAAAGGAGATGCTGCCATCTGTCTTTCCAGACAATGTTTTCTGGCAAACGAATGAAAACCCATCAAAACCTTGGCCCAGAAGTTTTGAGGTAAAAGGCCTATCTAACCTGGTAGGCAGAGAGATAGAGAGATCTCTCTGTCCAGTGAGAGCTCTTAAATTCTATTTAGAGAGGAAGAGACAGATGGGAGCTTGTCAACAAGGTCTTTGGTGTGCAGTGAAGAACCCCAAACGACTCATGTCCAAGAACGTTCCTTGGCTTTCTTTTGTGAGAAGCGTTATTACAGACGCTCACAAGAACTGCTCGGAGGAATCCTTCGGTCTTCTAAAAGTCAAGACGCATGAACAGTAAGAGCAGTAGCAACGTCTTTGGCGTTCCAGAAGAATATGTCTCTGAAGAAAAAAAAAAAAAAAAAAAAATTTATCATCGAGACTACATATTGGAGGTGCAATTCAGTGTTTGCATCTCATTATCTGAAGGACGTGAGAGGTGACCTATGAGAAGTGCTTCTCGCTAGGTCCTTTTGTATCAGCAGATACAGTACTGGGTCTTGGAGCAAAGACTGATCCTTAATTTTGTGTTTTTATCGTACATAAACCCTCTTGTCAGATAGTGCTTGGTTTTCTAGCAGCAAGCTCACTACTGTCGCACGGGAGCAGAGTGTATTGCTGGTAGGCGATCAAGGGTATGTATGACTATAGGGAGTACAAAAAATTTTTTTTTGTATTTTTGGTAATGAAAGTGTAATTATGTTTCGAGTTTTTTTTTTTTTTTTTTTTTTTTTTTTTTTTTTGGTTGTTTGTGAGGAGTTCGGGGATGACTCCTTACAATCTTAGACTAACATGGATGTTAGGATCAGGTGATCGGGATCGGTTTTGTGCTCCTTGAACAAGGTGTATTGTCATGTAAGTGGAATAGCACCCAATGACAAAGGCCTTTAGGCTCTGCCGAGTAAGTGGATAAGACCCCATTGGCAGACCCACAAGAACTCTTAGCCATAGATCATTATCTCGCTGAGGCTCTTGAGGCTAAGCAGACTACAAGGCAGTAGCGCGAAGTCTTCAGCCTAATAAGGTAGGAACCAAGGTTTATATACCTA